>NC_085108.1:4207013-4808014 GCF_030269925.1 Bombyx mori | reverse complement strand
ATTACTAATACAATATTTTCATTGTTTCTATATTACAGGCTCATGTGTGTATAGAGCAAACAGTCATTGATTTGTTGAGTCGAGATATTGCAGTACATGTGCTAGCTGACGGTGTCTCCTCAAGATCTCTGATGGACAGAGGATTGGCTCTTCAGGTACAACTTGTGCACATTATTTTAACTCATTTAAACTTTATGGCTTATCACAAAACTGTATCTTTCAGCCAACTATATGAAGTCTGTTTATCTATATTTTAAAGGAGATAATTCAAAATGACTGAAATCTGACTAGATACTTGTACACTAAACTAAAAAATAGGAGATACACAATAAGACCGTTATTCTGATTAATCTAAGAATCATAACAGCATAGAGTAACTATAACAAAATCAACGAGTAAAATTTGAAAGATGACAAAACAATCCAATAAATTATATTATAAATTTTAATGTTACATCTGCCTTTTATTGGGTTCTTAAGATTTCTCTTGAGTTTTTTAGATTTAGTTCCAGTACATTGTTCTGGTCCACTTAAAAACGTCTTAATAACTCAATTTAATTCCCAAAAACGTTTGATGCAATACTTAAAAATTTAAGTAGCATGTTTCTCGAACATTAAAAGATACTGTATAGCCAATACAAAAATTCTATAAATTCTAAAACGTATCGCTGAGAATTTCATTTTCTAAATAATTCAACTTGATTATTTTTTATTTACAGCGAATGCAATCAATAGGCTGTTTCATAACAACGTCCGAGAACATTCTGTTTAAATTATTGAAGGACAAAAATAGTCCTGAATTTAAACCGATCTCTAAATTGAATAAGGAACCGACGGTTGATACGCTTGGTTACGACACGTTAGCCAAATTATAAAAAAAAAGTACTCAAATATGATTTTGAAACACGAGCATTTTTTTTTTATTCATATACGTAAATAAATATTTGTCGGACAGACTGAGTTGATGGCTCTGAAGATATCAAGACTGCAAATGTGGTTGTGAATATAACTAACATAGATAAATTAATTTTTTAGCTTTTTTCCATTCATGAAAATTCTTGTTTTTGTATATTTTTAATAAAATAAATGCGTCTTTTGACATTGGCTGTTTCTTTTCTCGTTCCAGCGTCTCCAGTCCATCGGCTGTTTCGTAGGTACTTCAGAGAACGTTCTCTTTAAGCTTTTGAAAGATAAAAATCATCCTGCCTTCAAGCAAATTTCTAAATTAAACGTTACGCCCGCCGCAAACGAATTTGGCGGTAGTCAGTAAAAATTATAATAGTTTTGTGAGGAAATTAGCGATTTCTTTAAAAAATAATATTATGTAAAAATCGCACCTAATTATTTTAGGTTATTTTTAAGGTTAACAGTGATCGAAGAAATAGATCGAAGTGTTTGAAAAAAAAAAATTTTACAGCAGCTGTCAACGTCAATTCTAACAAATAAAACTGAACTTGTAAATATATTTATTTTTAATGGAATATTAAATAAATGAACATTTTTTTATATGTATCGTGCTTAAGTGTTTATATTCATTTCAATAAGGACCACTTAAGTTGCTCCCTTGCTGATTGCAATACCTGCAAAAGAAAAAAAGAAACATAAATAAACAATTATTATTTTTATTTAACGCGTTGACTAAAGGATCGGGTCTTAGAAGCCAAGTTTAATCGTAAAATACATTATATTCATAAACATAAGCATTAACTAGTATTCATATATTAATCGATCATGTTTTGCTTGTGCGTTTAATAAAAGTTTTCTGTTCAAATGGCATAATTAGGCCAATCCTGATTTTTCTTCTGCCAAACGACTATTCTGATTTACGCTGTAAAACTATGAGCTTTGTTCGTACTTTAAAGCCGCGATACTAGTATTTCACTTTGAGAAGGCGGCACAACACGAAAACCCTCTTGTCGTGACCGCCGGTAATTACATACCCGACCCTGTGGACCGAATGTTAAACAGTTGACGTCGCCCTAAACACGTCATTACGGATCCTCCCGATCCATTAACAGTGCTTTTAGGCACCTCAAGCACCGGTCACCGTCCTCGCCGAACCCGTCGCCTGCGACCAAGGGCTCGACGAGTAAATTAATCCATAGACACAGCCCACTGAGTTTCTTGCCGAATCTTCTCATCGGGTCGCGTTTCCGATCCGGTGGTAGATTCTGCAAAGCACTGCTCTTGCTAGGGCCAGTGTTAGCAACACTCCCGGTTTGAGCCACCTGAGTTCACCTACACGTCAAGGCGAAGCTGAAATATCAGCATAGGAAGGCAAAAGGAAAAAAAGTATTTAACGTTCAGTGCGGCTAAAATAACCTATGAGGTATCTTGTACGAGTGGCTGTAAACGTATGTATATCTATTTTTTTTTTTTTTTTTTTTTTCCTACCTAAGCTGAGAGCCTTGAGAAAAAAAAAAAAAAAAAAATAACATCTTTTATATGTATATATTACATGTCTGTCGACTAATTTAACTATTGGTTATCTATTTTTGAAAAAGGCCGCGTTGAATGTATATCTATATAATAGGGGTTAAAGTATGAAATTGCCGTTTTATTGTATTAAATACTTCGAATTGACATAGAACCTTCATGGTTAGAGATTTTTGAGTAAAACTTTTTTCAAATGGTTCCTATGAGGTTCCTCTTTTAAAAAATGTGCAACATTCGATTATCGACTTTCAGATGTTTTTTTTTTATTCAGCTTAGGCAACAAAGATGGATACTTTGAAAATTTGAGTGATTTTTGAATACGAGTTCCGACGCGGAACTAATGCTGCAGAAACAGCTCGCAATATCAATGTTGCGTTTGGAGAGAGGACTGCTAATGAACGCACCGCGCGATTTCGTGATAGAAAATTTGATTTGAAGAACGAACAGCGTGGAAGACCGCCCACACATGTGAATTTTTTTTTCTATTTTTTTTTTCTTTATTAACACTTGCGATCAGTCGCCAAGACTATAATCAGGTGAGTTGTGATTTAACAATTAGTTTGGAGGGACAGAGCCAATGCTCCGTCTCGCCTTAGTAGGGTAGCGCGTTGGCTCTCTTGAGTCTTCGAATCGGATTTGGCTGCAATAGTAAGCTGGACAACGGGTTTGGGTGAGATGTCAAGCGGTTCTTATAGTTGGCTGAGTATCGTTTAACTTCATCCAAGACGGTTGGGATTTCCGGGTACTCGTGGATTTCAGAATTTCGAGTATACCAAGGCGCCGACGAGAGTACCCTCAGGATACTGTTTTGAGCTCTCTGGAGGCACATAATGTTGGATTTGCTGGCTGTCGACCACAGTTGGATTCCATACGTCCAGATCGGTTTTATTATTGAGCAATATACCCGTAGCTTGTTGGATAGGGATAAGGCAGCCTGTCTACCGAGAAGCCAGAGTAGGTTTTTAAATGTAATGTTAATTTCGTTACGTTTCGTTTTTATGTGGTCTTTCCATGTCATCCTTCAGTCCACACATGTGAATAACAAAGAATTGAAAGAGATGATGGAAGCCGATCCGAGCAAAACTACCCAGGAATTAGCGGTATGGTTTAACGTTACCTTACCAAGAATATTGACTCATTTGCGTCAAATCAATAAAATATTTTTTTTTATGAAAAATGGGTGCCTCATGATTTAACTGATCTGCAGAAAGATATGCGTGTTGAAACTGTATGTTGCCTTGTTGAGTCGATACAGAAATGAAGGAACATTGGATCGATATTAAAGCAAAGCTTACCAATAAAAAGGTCACGGTAACTGTTTGGTGGTCTCAGCATGGTGTTATTCACTATAGCTTTCTCCGATCTGGTCAAGAAATAACGGCAGATGTCTACTGTGCCGAAATCATCGACTCATGAATCGATCTTCACCATTATCGGTCCATTATAACGCGAGACCTCATACAGCAAGAGAAACCGTTTTAACTCTACAGGAACTGCAATTAGAAACCATTCGTCACCCTCTGTATTCGACGGGCCTTGCTCCAACGGACTACCATTTTTACTGTAATCACTCAAAACTGTTTCCAACGTGATAAAAACCGGCCCTCCTCTCCGAGCCGGTCTGTGTTAACGGGCCCATATACTAACTATAACCGCTTTGCTCATTCACGGTACATTTCCATTGATCCTTTATGTCACGTACCGTCCGGCTTCCAATGAATTTCTCTACATGGTGATCCCGGGCGTTATGAAACCTCCTTCTTCAAACAAGGCTTGAAGAGTCCTTATATGAGCGATATTTGATATTCTCCCTCAGATCAGACGTGTGCTCATCTGAGTATCTTTCTTTCCCAACGTATGGGCTGGTAGTCTAAAAGGCTATTCTAGCTACGCCCAGACGGATAGGTGAGCTCACGGGCTAAACCTACGAGAATTTGCTAGCACTAGCCCTAGCAAGAACAGTTCTCCGCAGAATCTACCACCGGATCGGAATTGCGACCCACTGAGAAGATCCGGCGAGACACTCAGTGGGCTGTGGTAGTCTCCGTGTAATATACATCAAAGAAACACCACTTGCAGATACTCGCAGACAATTATCCTTACCGTCAGTTAAATTGTCTTCAGATGCAATAGGTAAAGCAGCATTGGATATATGGAATAGACTGGACGATCATGACAAAAAGAACGGCTGCTATGATCATGTAGGAACCCCCATTGGGACTCAAGAACTATTATTATGTATTTCTTTTTTTATGCTTAGATGGATGGACGGCCCACCTGGCGCTAAGTGGTTATCGGAGCCCATAGACATCTACAATGTAAATGCCACCACCCACCTTGAGATATGAGTTCTAAGGGCTCAAGTACAATACATTTTTTTATCTATATTTAACTGAATCAGTGAAAAATTATTCATTAGTGTTATGTTTGTAATAAATGTTAGTGTGTCACTGGCCGTCTTGAGTATCACTTGTCCCCATACACGCTAACACAACATTGGCGACGAGGTACCCACACCAAAAAATAAAAAATAATGTCTTTCGGAAATTTAAGTAATTTCGATCATAACATGCAAACTTGGAAGACTTGGAGATGCAGACTCACACAGTGGTTCATCGCGAATGATATTAACGTGGTGAAAGATCCAGCAGGAGTCAAAAGACGGGCCATATTGCTTAGCACACTCAGCGAATCTACCTACAAACTGGCAGCTGATCTCGTGCTGCCTAAAGAAGTTCAAGAAGTACCATACGAAGATATAGTTAGTGCCTTGGACAACCATTTCACTCCAAAATCAGTGGGATTTGGCGAGCGTCATCATTTTTATGCCGCCACACAACTACCCCAGGAGACACCATCACAGTGGGCTGCGAGGTTACGAGGTCTCACTTCTCAGTGTAACTTCAGCAATGTAGAAGAAGCATTAAGAGATCGATTCATTATGGGTATGCTGCCGGGCGTGGAGAAAGAAAAAATGTACGTGCAGGAGTTGGCCGGGCTGACCTTCGCCAGGGCTGTGGAGCTGACCGAGAGCTTGCGCAGCGCCCGCGCGGCTGCACATGCACTAGAGATTCCAGTGCGGCCGCTCTCCTCTTCCCTCTCCTCAGTTGCACTCTCTTCGTCGTGTGTGTGAGGTCCGATGCCGCTACTATCATCACAAGGCGACGACATCATCCCCGTTGCCGGACTAGCAACGGTTGGAGCAATAGAACCGCTCAAGTCATCCGCCCAGGTTTGACTGGCACCACATTTGGTTTTGCACGAAAACAGCTGTTCAGAGTGCCTCTTGAGTTGTATTGAAGATTTAAAGTCTTTTAAAATGTATACGTTTTTACCAATTCTCTTTAATATCACACCTTTACACCACGTATATTTATTATTAACAAGATATTTTTTGTACATAATTACTTGGCCTAGCTCAAAATTTCTGACTTTCCCTCCTTTTGTTTTACTTTGCGTACACTGTTTAGATAAAACATAATCAGTCAACGAAGCAGATGAAGGCGACGGTGGCGAACGCGGGTTCATTAAATCTAAACGTGAACGTAATTTGCGACCAAACACTAACTGTGCCGGAGACATTCCTGTTGTCGAGTGAACCGAGTTTCTATAATCGAAAACGTATTTGTATAGTCGCAGTTTGTTTTCCCTAGCATTTGTACTACTCAACAAACAAGTTTTGATACCCCTTTTTACTATTTTCACATAAGCTTCGGCTTGTCCGTTGCTTGCCGGATGGTATGCCGGCGAAGTAATATGAGATATACCGTTTAGTGTACAAAAATTAAGAAACTCCTGAGAACAAAAATTAGTACCGTTATCCGTAACTACCGTATGAGGCAATCCGTATCTGGACATGTACTCATACATTCTTTCAATGACCGCACTAGTAGTTGTGGAAGCCATCTCGTACACCTCAAGCCACTTGGAGTACGCGTCTACTAGGACCAGGTACATCCGACCATTCAGCGGACCTAGAAAGTCTAAGTGTACACGGTAAAAGGGTTGTGGGGGGTATTCCCACGGGCACACCGGAGTGCGCGGCGGAGTCGGTCGTAGCTGCATACACACCTCACATGAGCTAATCATATTTTCTAAGGCGTCGTCTAAGCCTGGAAACCAACATCGAGATCGAGCTTCAGCCTTTGTTTTAACTATGCCCATGTGTGAGGTATGCAACTCTGTTAAAATACGGTGACGCAAACTTCCTGGTATCACCACTTTATGACCCCTCATAACGCAACCATTTTCAACGGACAGTTGCAATCTACATAAGTAGTAAGGCTTAACTTCTGCGTTAATAATTTTTTTAGGCCATCCGTTTTGAATATATTTGATGACTTCACGTAATATGCTATCATTGCTGGTTGCGTTACGTAATTCAGTCACCGATATCGGGAGTGCGCCTTGCACTACAAAGCAAACATAAGAGGCGCTGTCGAACGCATCGACATCGACCGCTCCCGCTCCGCGCCTGGTCCCCCCGCCTCGACCACCGCACGCGCCCGCGCCGCCCGGTAGACTCGCACGAGACAGATAGTCCGCACTATTATCTGCACTCTTCACGTACTCGATTACATAATTATAACCACTAAGAAAAATTGCATATCTTTGAAGTCTGTTTGCCGAGACTTCTGGGATGCCTCGTTGTGGGCCAAATATTGAGAGCAGCGGTTTGTGGTCCGTCCTTAGTATAAATGGATTTGACCTGCCGTACAAATATTGATGAAATCGACGAACACCAAATATAATCGCGGTTGCTTCCTTTTGGATTTGTGAGTACCTTTTCTCGGCGTCGTTGAGCGTGCGCGAAGCGAAAGAGATAGGTTTTTCCTGGCCATCGGAACTCACACACACGACGAAGAGAGTGCAACTGAGGAGAGGGAAGAGGAGAGCGGCCGCACTGGAATCTCTAGTGCATGTGACAATCAGCCGAATCGGGAGTCACCGGAACCGAGTCACGTAACTGTCACGCGAGGAGTGCGTCGACCCGCGCAGTCTGAAGACTCTGAAGAAGGGGATCTGTTCTTCGAGGCAGAGGAGGCGAGCTTGGAGCCCCAAAATATTAGGGAGCCCAGGTTTCCTAAACGTAACCGTCCTAGGGTTAATTATAGACAGTTTTATTAAATGTGTAGCTTGTAATTTTGTTTGTCTTAATAGTGTTAATGTGTCTTAATAGTTAATGTGTCTTGAACTGATAAGGGAGGAAATGTTATGTTTGTAATAAATGTTAGTGTGTCACTGGCCGTCTTGAGTATCACTTGTCCCCATACACGCTAACACAACAATTAGTGAAAAAAGTAAACAAATGTATGTATGTACGTATACATTGTTTTTTATATACAGGAGAAAATAACCGGTTCGCGGCGAGTGGGGTATGTGGGAGTTGAACTTCACTAAAAACTAGCCGCTTACAGCCGGCGCCCTATCCCGGACCGGGCCGCAGCCCAGTCGGGGCCACTGAGATGGGACAGGAATGACGTAGAGCATATTACATCCATCCCGCTTTCCCCCAGACTCCAAATCAAACGACCACCGGTTCCCTCGGGCGACGGGCCAGAGCCCTCCTTGATTATGCCGCGCTGCACCTTTCCCCGGAGCAGTCGAGGGAACGCGGTCTACCATCAATCACTTGGCTTTCTATTATGGGCGAGCATGCAAAGCACGCCGCCCCACAACTGTATCCCTCCCCGCATAAAGCGGGTGGAGCCTGAAGCTCTTAGAGTGCCGGGTCAAGGGACCATGGTCCCAACCCCCAGCGGCGGATTTCTGCGTAGTGAGATGGTGCACTCGCAGAAGTCGAGCATAGTCTTCCAGGACTCGTCGCCGCAAAGCATCGACGCCACAACACCAGACAGCGACAAGTCCGGTCTTATCTTTGCGACCAAGTGGGGTAGACAGCGAGCGTATGCTCCGCCGTGTCCAGGTCGTGTCCACAATGGTGACACCTCGTCGTCGGCTCAACCCCTATCCGGTGCAAGTATTTCCCGAAGCATCCGTGCCCGGTCAAGACCTGCACCAGACGAAAGGCGAGGCGTCCACCGCCACGATTCACCCAGTCATCAAAGACCAGGTATACCCCACGTGGGGTTGGCCAACCGCCTCGACCACGTCATGTGTGTATACTCGGGTATTCTTAAGATATATTTGTATCTTTTGGTATACAGGTAACCCTCCTATAAAACGGTAGATACGTTCCTACAAAGTCCCGTGCTGTGCGAAACCGTGTTATACCTATGAGACTAGAAGACAGTACAAAAATGTGAGTAATTTTATTGAACGAAACATTTCAACTGTGCCTGTATGTTTTCTTACCCATTAAACATAAAAACTAGCTCGCAGTGCCTTTTTCAAATAAGCAGTAAACATTTCGGTTAATCCCTCCATATAGTTATTGTGTCTTCATAGTCCATAATGTAATTTTCTAAATAATTTTGAACAAAAATCTGGTTATCGTGTTGTAGAAGTATTGTGTTATAAGAGGGTTCCCGGTCACCGTCCACGCCGAACTCCTCGCTTGCAACGAGGGGCTCGGCGAGTAAATTAACCCACAGACACAGCTCACTGAGTTTCTCGCCGGATCTTCTCAGTGGGTCGCCTTTCCGATCCGGTAGTAGATTCTGCGAAGCACTGCCCTTGCTAGGGCCAGTGTTAGCAACACCCCCGGTTTGAGCCCCGAGGGCTTACCTATACGCTAAGGGCTACGCTGATATATCCTGTCAAGGCTATCAACATAGGTAGAAAAAGAAGAAAAAAAACTGAAAACCGCTGATCAATATTCAAAGCGACTAACGGCAAAAACATCAGCAGTTAGGAAGTCAATGGGCACCTACAGGTTTTAGCTAATTAAAAAAAAGCAATTAAAAGCTAAATAAAGAAAAAAAATCGTACAGAGTGCGCATTAAAGGGTTGCCAAAAGAGAAAAATAAAAGTGCAAATTTCAAAAATAAACTATTTTTAATAAACATACTTACTCTTATATTATACAATAATCATTACATATAATAAGTATTCACACTAAGTATGTTACATAAATATTTATAGTTTTTTTTTTATTTATTTATTTTATTAATTATTCATTATGGTGTTCAGTATCTGAAAATGTCAATTGAGAAAGAGTAAAGTAAATATACAAGGGCGCTTGTAAAAAAAAAAAAAACATTGTTAATCTGAATAGTCATTCCATGTAATGAAGTGTTAGTAAAAAAAATAGGAAAAGAAAACATACAAAAAAAACTTAATTTTAAAATGTTATCAAAGATGGCGTACCTATGCTTTTATGTTTTGTGTTTTAAATTTGACAACTGACATTTATCTGACTATTATCTGTGGTAAAACGTTTTTCTTTTTATAATATGGGCCGTTTTCCAATTACAGCACAAGAGCGCATTATGCGGCATAATGCCCAACTAAGCTTCAGCATAATTCGGCATTGTGCGTCACTGAGTCGCATTATGCTCTGTAATTGGAAAACTACCATTAAGTAATGGTTAATAATTACCCATGATCGTATGTTTTCAAAGCAATGTGATAGGGTCGGGACGTATGTATGTAGGTATATATATCTATGTATAATGTATACGCCCCATTACAGAATGTTTTTTTTTTTAATTATTGTTCACAAGAAAATACTCTACTAGATTTGCCCCGCGATTGCAAACGTGTTTTTGTAATTCAGAAAGAATGAGGCACGTTGCATTTTCCCGGAATAAAGAGTTGCTTGTGACTTCTCTGATTCATTAGCTACCTTGTAAGTCAGTGGCTACGTAACGTGAACACGCAAACAAACTGTCGTATTCGCTTTTAGTAGATATACCTGGCATTGACATGGGTCATGTCAATGGTAAAAAGCTCGTGTACCATATTAATCCAAGTTGTTAAATGCAAGTAGATCTTAGTGCAAAGTTTCTTCAGAATACTTTAAACCCAAAGTGGGTAATTTTATTTTGTCTTTTTAATGTTTAATACTGCCCCAACCTTCAAACCGAAACGCACTACCGCTTCACGGCAGAAATAGACAGGGCGGTGGTACCTACCCGTGCGGACTCACAAGAGGTCCTACCACCAGTAATTACGCAAATTATAATTTTGCGGGTTTGATTTTTATTATACGATGTTATTTCTTCAGCGTGAAAGTCAATCGTGGACATTTGTTTAGTACGTATTTCATTAGAAAAATTGGTATCCGCCTGCGGGATTCGAACACCGATGCATCGCAAGCTACGAATGCACCAAACGTCTTATCCTTTAAGCCACAACGACTTCTCACATTGCGAGTTTTCGTTAAAATCGAAGGCTATGTGTGGAAGAGAGACGGATATATACGATTAAATTAGAATTACAACGACAGACTTCTACTCATAAATGTTTTTTTCTCCATCAAAACAACTGAATTTTCGAGCCGTGCACACCCGCAGTTTCGTTTGTATAGACTAAGCTTTACATCGCGTAAGAGTATTCCCGTGTTCAGTGGTGGAATGAAAGATATTCTTACCAAGGAATCGAACTATTTCCTTATCGAATTTCGTCAAAATCGATCGCGGTTCGGGCGTGAAAGCGTAGCAACAGACAAACCGAATTGTAAACAAAGTAAAACTCGATTTTAATAAATAAAAAAAACTTATATTCTGCTCTAAATTAATTAACATTATGTAAACCTGTGAAAGTACATGAAAACTCAAATCTCATAGTTTGATCTACGCGAACAAACAGACAGACGGAAAGAAAATAATTATAAAAATCTCTAGTTCACATTCCATTACTTTCTCTTTAATTATGCACTTTCTACTTTTTTATTTGCTATTTTCTTCCTGAATAATATAGGTGTATATATATATTTAACACACAATAAATTATTTAGAAGAATACCTCCAGAAATGAAAAATAGAACTGCCACCTCACTTCGGTACCTATGAATATTACTTTCAGATAAAATTATCGTACATGCTCAAGATACACCCAATGTAATGATCAGTGATGAAACAACACATGTATACAAACACAAATGATATTACGCATGACATCCTTATCAAATATCTACGATCAGCAAAATACAAAATATTCATATAGCAAATGTATTACAAGAAAAAGCCTAACAAAAGTGCATAAGTGCCGCAAAAAAAAACCGAATCGGGAGTACGGGTATCACTTCAAACGTAAACACAACTTCTACTAATCTTAAACAAATATAAATCTTACAAAAAAAAAAAAAAAACTATACCAAACTACCCGCATATAACTGTAAAAATAGTAACCGGCAGGTCACTGACCCCGTCGGAGCCTACAGCAGACGAACCACGAAATTAAAAACAAGACTGTGTCTAAAATATTGAATCCAATCGGAATGGTTTTTACTCAGGGCATCCTCCACGTTAGTAATAGGTTATTAGTGTAATTGTTTTATTGTATATTGTGAATAAAATTCTTTCCTTACATTATAAGTTAGATTAATTTTTGTTGTTTGGTCGTGCGCACATGGCTTATGTTGCAAGTCAGATTTTGTTTTTTTTTACTTGTGTTTTTATGTATATTTTGAAGTGAAACTTCTTTCGGTGCATGAGGGTAAAATTTTTACAGATGTAACGTCACGCAGGTACGCAACGGAAGTGTCGAAAATTTTTTATACAGCGCCATCTATGCGATTTTTTAATACTAACGTGCGTATGAAAACTCTCGTAGTGAATTTCAATTTAGGATTATACGTGACGTTAAAATATCGATTCACAGAGGGCGCTACCTCATACTATAAAAGATGATTTACAATTATTTACTAATGACAAAATTTTACATATACTTAGACATTTACGATAAGTAATTGTATTTTAATTTTTGAAGGTTTCACTTCTGACACGTGTGAATTGCACACATGTTTCTTTTTTTAGCTTGTGATGTGTACTGTGTGCCTAATAAATTTTAATAATATAAAAAATAAATAAAAGTGGCTTCGAACGCAACGCATGCGTGATTAGATTTGATGTGATACCGTCCTCGGTTCGAGTATACAACAATCCATCGCGGCAACAAGCTGTACGCTACCAAAACAATCTATTGACTTGATCAATTACCTGGGCCACTGTTTGCTCTCCCAGGGGCACGTCCTCGGTGCGCAGCGCTGCCCGGCTTACGATCGACGTGGGATCAGCATCCAATATCACACTGTAATTACACAAAACAATTTTTTTTTTTTTTATTGCTTTTATGGGTGGACGAGTTCACAGCCCACCTTGCGTTAAGTGGTTACTGGAGCCCATAGACATCTACAACGTAAATGCGCCACCCACCTTGAGATATAAGTTCTAAGGTCTCAGTATAGTTATAACGGCTGCCCCACCCTTCAAACCGAAACGCATTACTGCTTCACGGCAGAAATAGGCGAGGTGGTGGTACCTACCCGCGCGGACTCACAAGAGGTCCTGCCACCAGTAAAAAATTTACATATTATTACGCCTGTAAAAGTAACGCCATCTATCGCCGCCCAGCAGAAACGAATATCAAAAGAACTAGTAAAATCGAGAACGCTCGAGAAGTGCAACGCCATCTATTATCAAATAGGGGAAACACACATCGAAACTACTGAATTCTGTAGATGTCGTATCGACTATAAAAGCCTTGCAGAGATACACGAAAGCAGATAGTAATCGGTACTACTCGAAGCGAAACAGCGAACGGATAACCTGAAGTGAATTACGAATTGTAATGTTTTCTTTAAGTGTTGTAAGTCAGTTTTAATTTTTACTTCGGTAGAAGTTATATTTATCCCGAGCACCACCGCGTAACAATATTTATTATTGTGCACTATGAAAATTTATCGCCCTTTTTTAGTGTGAATTAATTATGCATTATCATTAAGGGATACATGCATTTGTATACCCCATCTTGCTCTGAAGCAGACATGCATTCCAGTTTGTACGGTGAAACAGACTGGACTTTTACTGGTGGTAGGACCTCTTGTGAGTCCGCACGGGTAGGTACCACCACCCTGCCTATTTCTGCCGTGAAGCAGTAATGCGTTTCGGTTTGAAGGGTGGGGCAGCCGTTGTAACTATACTGAGGCCTTAGAACTTATATCTCAAGGTGGGGGGCGCATTTACGTTGTAGATGTCTATGGGCTCCAGTAACCACTTAACACCAGGTGGACCGTGATCTCGTTCACCCACTTAAGCAATAAATAAATAAAAAGTTTGAACGTTATTATTATGGTTTTGTGGTCACATTTCTATAATCATCATTTCTGTTATAATCATCACGTCTACAGCGAAAATGACGCTACCCACCTTGAGATATAAGTTCTAAGGTCTCAGTATAGTTACAACGGCTGCCCCACCCTTCATACCGAAACGCATTACTGCTACACGGCAGAAATGGGCAGGGCGATAGGGCGGCAATAGGCAGGGTATAATTTAAATTAATTATAGTCGAATTTCGCCTACCGGGCGACCACTAGTAATAATAATTACAACATACCCGCCGTCGCAGATCTCATCGAAGGCAAGCATAACAGCATCCAAGTTCTCCATGAGGACCCTCCGCTCCATGTTCCTTCTTAGCAGCAAACTAACAGACTCGTAGAGTGCATTCAATACTGATTGAAGGATCAACTGAAAAGATAACGTCACTTAGTAATTTATATGCAACTTAAACTTAATACCATGGACTGACCGTCATGTTTTAATAAGGGATTTTATGACCTGGGAACTAAGACCTTTAAGTCATGTCTTATTTTAATTTATATTCTTATTTTTATGAAAAATGATAATATGGAGTGAAATGAAATGAAATTAAGATGATTAATTTGAGACATTAATCAACTGGGATGAAATTAAATGAAATGATATGGGATGAAATATTCTAAGTAAAATGGTAGTCATTTACTGAGATTTTTTCAGTGGACTATTTGGAGGATCCCAAGAAGTTACATACAGCGGCTTTGTTTCATTTTCCCGCATTTGTGCACTTTCACAGATATTAAACAGTTAATAAACCACCGTTATTACACATTTAAACCTGAAGAAATACTGAATATAATATAATATTTGTTTATATATGTTTTTATATGTATATATTTATGATACGTATATGTATATATTTATGTATATCTATATATTTATGTATATGTATTTATTTAAGTACGAGTATTTGTATCTATAAATATTATGTATGTTATATACACACATATTATTATGTTTCAGTAATATCACCTTCACACTACACCTACCAAGCTTCATCTTTGCACTCCCCTAAGGTTGTTAGAGAATGTAGAAATAGACTGTTAGAGAATGCCTATGGCATTAAGTCCGCCTTTATACTTTATAGTATAAGAAGTTATAAATAAATAAATAAATAAATAGACAAAAAAGCTGACCGTCATGTAGTTCAATGACAAACCTTTAATTTAGAGTAGATGGCTCGCTGGAGTCATGCTCTTATTGCCTACGTAATGAATTTCAACGTATCTAATAAAAGTACAGGATTGTAGACATTGAAGATGAAAAAAAAACATTACAAATCTGCATGTCCAGAGGACCTTTTGGCGTTCTTATAAGAAAATTTTTCTTCTTTACTAATAACTTTCTAGTATCTAAAGCTTTGTGACTGACTTGGTAGTGCACTAGTTAGTGCCTTTGACTATAGGGCTTATAATCGACAGTTCAATCCTTTTATTGGGCAAACATTGTATGATGAACAGGTTTGTCGGTTCATTTTCTAGGCGTTTATCATATATATGTGTATTTATTTAAACATATTTAAGTATGTTTATCAGTCTCTGGTTTTGTTTTTCTTGATTTTCTTTGTTATTTTTTCCTACCTAATCATTGGTAGCCTAAGGGGCTAACTTCGCGTAGACTGGTAGGTGAACTCACGGGCTCAACCTGGGAGAATTGCTAACACTAGCTGTGGCAAAAGCAGTGCTTCACTGAATCTACTACCGGATCGGAATGGCGGCCCGCTGAGAAGATCCGGCGAGAAACTCAGTGGGTTGGGAATCTCTGGTACCCATAACACAGGGAATGCTAAATTAGAGCAGAATGACTGTGTCATTTGTTTTCAGTAATAAAAAAACTTTATCTTATTTAGTAATCATTTTATATCTATTTATTAACAGAGACTGTGACAATCTTGACTGTGATTTTACGAAGCTTTTTCATGGCTTTTTCATTCTATGATCAAAGACCGATAATAAAATCTGTCGACGTCGCCTTCTGCGAAGCACTGCCCTTGCTAGGACCAATGTTAGCAACACTTCCAGTTTGAGCCCCGTGAGCTCATCTACATGTTAAGGTGAAGCTGAAATAGCCTCTCAAGGCGTTAGGATAGGTTGGGGAAATAATAATAATAAAACCTAAGACAAAGTTAAAAGTATTGTGGTTATTGTAACAGCTTGACAAAGAAAAGAAAATTATGGAACACATCATACCTCATTTTCATGGGAGCTTCCCATAACATAGAAGAATAAATCTACGTTACTTTTATAAACACAAGTAAGACCATCCAGCATTATGATTTCTGCATTTGCTCTGTAAACATATATAAAAAAAACTAGTTTTAAAAAATATTTATTAAAATATCCATAATTTTCTTAAAATATTTACAGCATTGTTCCAGTTTAATTATTGTTAACTTAAAATAATTTTTATCTATGAATTATCATGATTGCCCTAAGTTTTTTTCCCTACCTATTCTAGTAAACTTGAGGGGTTATACTAGATTATCCAGGTGAGTAAGTGAGCTCACGGGGCTCAAACTTAATGAGATTACCCTATAACTTTTAATATAAAAAGAAATTATATACTGATTCTACAACTTGAGATGGATAGTTAGTTTATGGCTTGTCATTGGTGAGAGTTACATTATAAGAAGTTTTCCAGACAAGCCAAAATATTAATATTCGTTTATATAATTATAATTATATTCCAATTGAGAAATTATGTTAGTTTTAGTGTCATGTAGTTAATATTGACCTGTGAGTCTTATTGAACAAGTTCTTCTCAAATGCCTTCTGCTCCTTAGTTGTGGGTAGGACGTCTTTATCGTAATATTTGGCCAAAATTCTGTTTCCTTCATAGTCCAAAATGCACATCCCCTTGACAATGTACAATGTGGGTTCCTAGAACATGAAAAACATTGAAATTTACATAATGATGTGTGGCAAGCATACAAGTGTACAAATACCTAATACCTTAGTAATACCTAATTTGAAATAAGTATTTTTGCTATCTTTGCTGTGAAAGCAGTATGGGTTCCAATTTGGAGAGTGAGTGATCTGTTATATAATTCAGAAATAAAGATTTCAACCCCATCTCGTGAGGTAGGGCACAGCAATCTTGCTGTTGTCCGTGAGCTCCACCGGTCATTTCCAAATATGTTTTTTTGTAGTCTCTTAATCATTATCCCTAAAGGATCAAGTTTCTATCAGACTTAAAATTTAGAGCATAATTTATTCAAGGTCCTAAAAGTGAAGAAGTCTAAATATTAATAGCATTTTTATATTCAGACCACCTTATAATAACGAGATTATTATTTTAAAAAGGGACAGGTCTGTTGACAGGTTAGCTCTAGTTTTTACAATCAACAGACCAATACAAAGTATAACAGTATTTTAAGGTGTAAGGATTATTAGTGTTTTTTTTTTTTTTATTGACTTTGTAGGCAGACGAGCATACGGCCCACCTGATGGTGAGTGGTTACCGTCGCCCATGGACTTCAGCAATGCCAGGGGCAGAGCCTAGCCGCTGCCTACCGCTAATTGTGAAGTGATTGTTAATTAACTCTGATGCATTGTTTGCTTTAACGTTTGCTGATTACAGATTTGATAGTTATCAAGTATACATTCCTCTAGCATTGCCTGTACTATATTCTGCCTCCTAAATATTCGCTAGTAGCCTAGAGGGCTATTCAAGCTATGCCCAGACGGGTAAGTGAGCACACTGGCTCAACCTGAGAGAATTTGCTAACACTAGTGTTGGATGGTTAAATTTGAGGGATTGGGTTCTGTAGGTTGATGAGGGGCTATTTAAAAACACACTGCTTCATTATAATTATATTGCATATAGTTTGAACACTTTTACACCATTATACAATTATTATCTTTATATTTTTTATAAAACTCTTACATGTTGTTCTGACCGTGTCTAGATGAGAAGTACGACTTTTTCTTAGGAGAATACAATCATCTGTTTTTTAAACATTTAAAATAATTCTAATATTCGAAATCTGTAATCATGTGTCAAGTGTTGCCTGCCATTACATTTATATTCAAACTCCAACAACTAGCCCTAGTAAGAGCAGTGCTACACAGAATCTACCACCGGATAGGGAACGCGACCCACTGAGAAGATCCGGCGAGAAACCGTGGGTTGCATTTATGGGTGTACTAACACGTTGTGTATTAACTACTAAAAGATACAGGTATCACTATTCTTCTATCTTGTGTTTTGGTTGAAATGTTTTTAAAGTGCAAAATAAATCTGTTTGAAGTTAGAAAATCACTTACGAACAGAGAACCTTCCATCGTTGTGTGAACCATTGTGTGGGTTAATAATTTTTCACTGTATTATTATTTTAAAGAATTAAAAATTCCACATTAATTAACCAACAGCGACAAACTCATCCGCGTTGACGTGTTTAAGTTTGACATCTGAACATCTGGAAATATTCACATTTTGTCAACTCGGAAAGGCAAAGGGAAGCTACAAAATCTTTTGAATTGTTGGGTCGACAAGTTGGGTTTTTTATGGAAAAAGTAATATGATATGAAATCTTGTTACATACACATTAATAAATAAAAGACAGAAGCATTTAATAAGTGAATCGTAAAATTATGCCTCCATTCTTGCGCATGTGAGATTGAATGATTTGGATGAGTCGTTTCTAATAACTTTGTATCAATTTATTTTTAAACAATTAAGGAAACGTATGTATGTACTGTAGTAAAAAATATATATATGAAAAAATATTTTATTTTTAAAATTTGGGCGTTAATATTAATTTTTAAGTGTGAATTTGATAATGATACTGGGAAATTAAGTAAGCTATGTACAGAGAACAACATCTCCTTAATTTCTGAATCTGTTTCTTTACGCACAAAAATATATTTCAATTAAAATTCTGAACACAAGCAAGTATATTCAAAAGATGTTAGTACTTTAAGAAAATTCAGCGTTTCTACCGATATTTTTTTGTCATAGAAATCTACATACTATCAGAAATAGCAAAAAGAGCCATCTAGTGAGTCTCGTGGAGACTATTATATATTCGACCGCAGTGTATCTTTGGTGTAAGGCAAAACTGTAGCACACAATATTACCAAAAACTGTTTAATATTATTAAGTAAATGTGGATGTACCTACATTTGTAACGTTGCAGAGCATTCGCCCGTCATGACGTATGCAAGCGTAGTGTTCGCTCACGTAGCCCGCACCCACTTGAAATCCCTTCAGGTTATTCAATCCCGATTCTGCAGGATAGCCGTCGGAGCGCCATGGTTCCGGAGGAACGTGGATCTCCACGATGACCTGGAGCTCGACTCTTTTAGTAAGTATCTACAGTCGGCATCGCTGCGCCATTTTGAGAAGGCGGCACGACATGAGAACCCTCTCATCGTAGCCGCTGGAAACTACATACCCGACCCAGTAGACCGAATGGTAAACCGTCGACGTCGCCCAAAGCACGTCATTACGGATCCTCCTGATCCATTAACGATGCTTTTAGGCACCACAAGCACCGGTCACCGTCCTCGTCGAACCCGTCGCCTGCGACGAAGGGCTCGACGAGCGAACTAACCCATAGAGACAGCCCACTGAGTTTCTCGCCGGATCTTCTCAGTGGGTCGCGTTTCCGATCCGATGGTAGATTCTGCGAAGCACTGCTCTTGCTAGGGTCAGTGTTAGCAACTCTCCGGTTGAGCCCCGCGAGCTCACCTACAAACGTTAGGGCGAAGCTGAAATAGCCTCTCAAGGCTATCAGCATAGGTAGGAAAAAAAGAAAAAAAAAAGAGTATTCGCTGGCTTGTGTATGTTTATCGACTATCGATATGCCCACTCATCTACTACTAGTACTACTACTATGGGTTGCTGTTGTAAAGATACCGATTGTAAAGTGGGTAGGGAGGGTAGGGAGGGTTTATTTATTTATTGCGTAAATGGGTGGACGAACTTACAGCTCACCTGGTCTAGTGGTTTCTGAAGCCCATAAGTCCTACATCTACAACGTAAAATGCGCCATCCACCTTGAAATATAAGTTCTAAGGTCTCAAGTATAATAATTATACTACGTAATTATTACGACGGCTGCCCCATCCTTCAAACCGAAACGCATACCTGCTTCACGGCAGAAATAGGCAGGGTGGTGGTAGTACCTACCCGTGGGGACTCACAAGAGGTCCTACCATCAGTAATTACGCAAATTTTAATTTTGGTTTAATTTTTATTACACGATGTTATTCCTTCGCCGTGGAAGTCAATCGTGAACATTTGTTGAGTACTTATTTCATTAGAAAAATTGGTACACGCCTGAGATTCGAACACCGATGCATCGCTCAACACGAATGCACCGGACGTCTTATCCTTTAGGCCACGACGACTTCATACAAAAAGTTAACCCACTGAGTTGCTTGCCGGATCTTCTCAGTGGATCCCTATTCCGATCCGAAGTTCTGCGAAACGCTAATCTTACTAGGGCTATTGTTAGTATATTCTCTCAGGTTGAGCCCGTGAGCTCACCTGAGCTTATGTGAGCATAACGGTCACTTCTTTTATAGCCGGGCGTCTATTGTCAATTATTTAGTGTCGGTATTTGATACATTTGGTGGGTCTATTTATGATGGTGTTATTACGAATTGCTTAACTAATTTTCTTTGTCGTAGCACTCTTGTCAGAGCGGTCTGTGGTCGTCAGTCAGTGTCATTGCTGTGTGCAGAATGTATGAGCCTCACGAATAATACCACTCCTTCCAGTTTGTGGTACACACATGTAAATAAATGCCAACTACCGACTTCACTTAATCGGTCTATCGCATGGGCAACTTTCCACGCGGTCTGTTGCCTTTGTCCTAAACGCCAAGGTACTTCTATGATGTCGTTTCCCCACCGGAAAATTTTGAAGCTATAATTTCTGTAAACGCCTGTATTAATATGTTAGCAATAGAAATGTTGCTGGCACATTTTAACTAGGAGTTTATTTCACTTTATTCGGGTTCGTCGGTTATGTGTTTATAATATTACCAGCTGTTACTTGCGACTTTGCCCGTACAGTCAACGACAAGTCACAGTGTAGTTTTCCGCGGTTAGGAGATATTGCCCGCGCGGTCAACAACGAGTCAGAGGGTAGTTTTCCGCGGTAAGGAGATAATTTCGGAATAAAGTATAGGATAGGATAGATACTTTCAGATCATGTCAATTCGTTGCTTCGTTTTGACGTGAAAGATGCACAAACAAACACACTTCAACATTAAAATGTATAATTTTATCTATGGATTTAATAAAGTATTAGATAAGGTCGTAACCCACTAGAACTACACAGACGCAATACCTGTCTCAGACAGATAAGACGTCCGATGCATTCGTGTTGAGCGATGCACCGGTTTTCGAATCTCAGGCGGGTATAAATTTTTCTAATGAAATACATACTCAACAATTAATGTTCACGATTGACTTCCACGGTGTAATAAAAATGGAACCCGCAAAATTATAATTTGCGTCATTACTGGTGGTAGGACCTCTTGTGAGTCCGCGCGGGTGGGTACCACCACCCTGCCTATTTCTGCCGTGAAGCAGTAATGCGTTTCGGTTTGTAGGGTGGGGCAGTCGTTGTAACTATACTTTAGACCTTAGAACTTATATCTCAAGGCGGGTGGCGCATTTACGTCGTAAATGTCTATGGGCTCCAGTAACCACTTTAACACCAGGTGGGCTGTGAGCTCGTCCACCCATCTAGCATTAAAAAAAAAGACTGAAACTACGCACCTTCAAACAAGACGAGAGCTCTCATGATCATCACTGTCTGCTCACGACAAACAGCATTTCTAAGTTGTTAATTTAATGAAATTCGACATCCAACGCTTGTCTCAAGATGGATGGCGTTCTTTTTTCTGAGTCGTCTCTATGGATTCATTGGCCTGTATACATTTTTTTTATTGAAGAACAAGTGAGTCGTCTATTATCAAAGGTGGCAATCTGTGCATTTGGACAAAAAAAATTTATTGATATGTCAATACAGATTGATTTGAATATAATCGTCTCCTTCAAAGAATACGGTTCAAAACTTGCATTAAATAAAAGTTAATAGTTAACCTGTTATTTATCTAAGATGTCGTTCCGAAGAGTTTTGTGACTGCCAATGGAATACAAAGTCAATAATTCGTTTTTCTGATTTACCAATCATTGTCCAAAAGTCAGATTGCCGGCTTTGATAATAGTCGACTCAAGTACAGATTGACAAAGGAGATCCGAGTTTCGCAGTCGAAACAATTAGCGTGATAATTAAATGCTTTATCTGTAACGATCTTTAATATGCGGGTGGTCAGTACGTGGTCATTACAAACGGCAGACAGATCGAAGGAAGGCCTTGGAGGAACCGCAATAATTAAATCTAATAACAACGATCGACAACGTTTTGTCTTACCGACACGTAACAGGTAAAAATGTGAATGATTTTTTTTTTCTTCATAAAAGCCTCTTCCCGCCGAAAAGAGCACGCGATCGGCCGGCGCCATGTTTTGTTGTTTTTTTTTCTTCGTTTGCGGTCGTAAGGCATAGGATACAGCCGCAAGGCGAAAGCAGTCAGTCAAAAGTCACGCTCAAGAATAAAAAAAAAATAGAAAAGGGTCGTGAATGATACAGTTTTTTCGGTAAATTAGAGATTTGGAGCAAAGGTTTTTTTTTTATATTTCAAATTGCGTGCCGGTCCCTGTGTAATAACACGTCTGTGTTTCGTGGTACCGAAAGACCATTGCTTCAATCGTGGTTGGTTTTTTTTTTCTAGAATCGCAAACTTAAAATGCTTTCTTACATCCATTTACTGACTAACTTAAACTTTATGGAATTTATCTAATAGTACATGTGCCAAATTTTATATCTGTCACTTTCATATGTGTGAATGTGATTTGAATAAAGTATTATGAAATTAATTCACAAACAGTAAGGAGTTATAAATACTGTTTGGTCATCAATAAGTAGATCGCAAAAAAAAAAGAAAAAAAAGCGTGATTTTCTTGCAACCACAACTGGCTATTTCTATCATGCATTTGATACCTATAAGCAGGACAGAAACGTACATAATACAAAAGAATATGTTAATTTGAAATTAAGAGATTTTTACCAATAATGTAAATAAATATTTATTCAATCCATTATTGGAGTCAAATTCGAAGCAAAAATTACAAATGCACATCCGCTATGGAACGATTAGTTTCAATTTAAATAAAAAAAAAACAGATACAGTAATAAAATAATATGTTTCTATGAGTACCTACTGTTTCGGTGAATTATTTTTGATGACGCCAACATTTTCTTAACCTCGTCGCCGCCGACGCCATGTTTAATAATAACGTGTTTTTCGAGATATAAATTTTATTGTTGTCGTTTTACGCGAATCGCCTTTGTGCTTAAACGACTTTACAGTTCTCAATGATAGACAGTGGCTTTGGTTTGCGAGCTTTCGGGCTCCATCACTGCCGACAAGGCACCGTCTGAACGGTATCGCCTGAGGCGAAGCGGCGCGTGTACAACTTTAAGGGCAACATTGTTCTATTAAAAAAAAAAACTAAAAATCTAAAAAAAAAACGAAATTTAATTACAGTAATTACGGATTACGTATTCCAGGGGTCCATTTGTAACTGTAGCCAGTAGAATTCGATAAAGAATGAGCATTTTTTATTATTATCTGAAATGTTTTTTATTTGTGTTGTAGAACTATGAGGTAAAGATTCTCTGTGCATGATAAAATGTAAATCGAAAAGCGACCGACAGGGCGGCGCTACTGTAGCAAGTTGCGTAATATTTAAAGATCGCGCCAATAGTTATTACGTATTTATTGTGTACTAGCGATCCGCCCTCGCTTCGCTTCGGAAACTGTAATTTATTATTGATTTCTCCACCATTTAATGCATGTTATTATACATATAAACCTTCCTCTTCAATCACTCTATCTTTTAAAAAAAACCGTATCAAAATCCGTTGCGTAGCTTTAAAGATTTAAGCATACATAGGGATATAGGGACAGAGAAAGCGACTTTGTTTTATATTAAGTAGTGATTTAAATAGTTCAACTCAGAGCACGCCCATTGGGTATTTCGCCGGATCTTCTCAGTGGGTTGCAATTTCGATCCGGTGGTAGGTTCAGCGAAACACTGCCCTTACTGCTAGCAAATTCTCTACTACCTACTATGCCATCATCTGATGGCGGAAGTAATGATATTATCAGATTATTCTTAAGAAATCAGTACTAAATTCAATAATTAATTTCACGCGTTTTGGGCGCTCGAAATATTTTAAAGGGTGCTTTTAAATGTTGACATTTTGGCATTGTAACAAACAGGCGATCCGATTTTGGTAAATCTTGTTTCTGTTACATCAAATAGTTAGCCTTGTAAATTAGATACAAATAATAATTAGCATTGTAAACAATTTTATTGCAAACAGCGCCATCTATTGATATTTGTGTAATCTACTTCCTAGGAGCCTTTATAGAGAATACCGTAATTAAATCGCATACATAAATAGTTCTGGAATAAGAATATTCGTCGCAATACATACTTTTTTAAATTAGTTATTTATTTAGTGTTCCTAAATTAAAATTATATATTTTTTTGGAAAGGACACGTCGCCAAATATTGAGCGTAATTAAATTACAGGGAACGCTTTCACGCTGCCCCGCATTGACGCTTTTGCCGCGGGGCGTCTTAAAAAAAACATAGAAAAAAAAGCTCAAAAGCTTCGGCGCCACTGACACTTTGGTTTCGTGGTCGAGACACGCCCACGGCGCCGCGCTCTAAGCTTAATATCCGAATCTTTAAAAGTTAGTTAGGTACTTCAGTCGGATTTGATTAGCAGCTATGTCTCTCAATGATTTTGCCTAAATGACGTAGGTATATTTTCCGATACTCGAATACATTTTTCAAACGCTTAAAATAGGTTTACGAATTCTATTTTATTAGGTACTAGCTGACTCGGCAGATTTCGTATTGCCTCAATCGATAAATAAAAGACCTAAATTTTTGTATAAATAAACTTAAAACAAACAAAAGGAATCGGTCCGACGGAGGACACATCAAAGGAAAAACAAAATTGTTATTTTTATTTAATACCGAGTATTTTCATATTTATCTACCTTTTAAACCTTCCTTGGACTTCCACAAATAATTCAAGACCAAAATTAGCCAAATCGATCCAGCCGTTCTCGAGTTTTAGCGAGACTAACGAACAGCAATTCATTTTTATATATATAGATATTATTATATAAATGTATTTATTTATTACAATTGTAATTGTGCCTTTTTTTTTAATTACACCTACTCGATTGTTTTTTCAATGAATTTATGACCTTTATGGTTTCAAACGCCAAATTTTTTTTTTTTTTAGATGTAGCCTCACTAAATTTGTCTTTTGATTTTGTGATACATACGAGAATACGATCATTCCCTATGAGCCATGCGTTCAAAGACTCTAATCTATCAAAATAGAAGAAGCATTCTTCGCGATTGATATACGATATGGCAGTGTAGATATGGGATATCCTATTTTGGACCTACAGAATCTTCTTTTTTTTTAGGAAGCCAACAGCACAAAACAAGGTTCCCCCATAACCCTTCACACGAGTAGAAAGTGGACAAAGAAAAAGGAATTATTAAATCAAATCAAATCAAAATTAAGTCAAAGTTTATAAAAAAGGCAACACAGTACCTACACACACACATAAAAATAAATTTATACATCCATCTCTGATTCATGTGTATTTTATGTGTGCCTGTCTTTTGTGTCAAAAGATTCTAATTAAGTTTTACTGGTGGTGGGACCTCTTGTGAGTCCGCACGGGTAGGTACCACTACCCCGCCTATTTCTGCCGTGAAGCAGTAATGCGTTTCGGTTTGAAGGGTGGAGTAGCCGTTGTAACTATACTGAGACCTTAGAACTTATATCTCAAGGTGGGTGGCGCATTTACGTTGTAGATGTCTATGGGCTCCAGTAACCGCTTAACACCAGGTGGGCTGTGAGCTCGTCCACCCATATAAGCAATAAAGAAAAAGAAGTGTGGTGTCGTGGGACACCGGATAGGAACGAAGTTCCATATTATAAAAATATTAATTTTAAGTTCTATTCGAGGTATAAAGAAAATAAAACTGGAGGTTTCGCAACAACCCACGGTCATCTGGTAACGTGCGAACTTATTGTGGTACACTACATTCACGGTTGTTTGCATAAGAGTTAGTGTATTGCGCAAACGAACCCTCTGAGATCGTGGTCAATGAATGATAAAAAAATATGTTATTTTTTGTTCGTTATTACAAAGTGAAGTCGTACACTGTGTTTTGTTAATAAAAATCTTACGTTACGGACGTTTTTTTCCCGGTTAGGGTACCCCTCCGCATCGTCCCATAAGGAACTTCGTTCAAAAAATTTTTTTGTCTGAACGTCACAGTAATTTTTTTCTTGTAAATCTTTAATCCGTTTTCCCCACTATGTAACAAATACACAACAATGTCTGCACACTTACTAATCAACTTTTGATTTCGAACTCGCCGCCAACTGCATTTCCTATTACAAATTACTCTTTTTTTATTTATAATTAGCACGATCGTGGTAAAATGTAACAATGAACAATGAGACGCGTTGAAAAACGCGAGTCAGACATCTCGGATAGCCTACAATAATTTTTACAATGACGTTAAATTAAATATTAAATAATCGATCCACGGATTGTGTCTCCAAATATAAAAAAAAACTAATTAACATATAAGAATCTCAATAATAATAGTTTAATAATAATTTAACGGCTGTCTGGTGTAGTGGTAAGCGACATGGTCACTACGCAAGGGGTTCGCGGGTTCGTATCTCGTCAAGGGAAGATATTTGTATGATAAATATAAATGACTTTTCCAGGGTTATGGATGTATGTTAAATATATGTATGTGTATAACAAAATCTTACATTTATATCCGTCATCTGGTACCTGTAACACAAGTTCTTTACGAACTTATCACGGGACCAGTTAACGTGGCGTGATTATTAGTAAAAAAAATATAAATATATATATCCGTTATTTTAGAATTAAAAAGGTAATAACCATGAGTAATCGACGATAGGTTTTATTTTTTTAATATATCAATATTGGTTTGGATTGGATCAAAACTAGCAATTCAATAATGTTCAGACGACCTCTAAATGTTATCCTAGCTTCACTGAACGTGTAGGCGAGCTCACGGGGCTCAACTTGAGTGACTTTGATAACATCTGCCCTAGCAAGAGCAGTGACTGACTTTACTACCGCGTCGGAGTCGCGACCCACTGAGAAGATTCGGCGAGAAACTCAGCTCGCTAATGTTTAGGTTAACATGCACTTGCATGACTACGGTTACCGGAGTCCCTAAGCCTGCTCCTAGTGTTAGTTAGAGCTAAAGGCGTCTAATGCAAGGGTTATCTATCTCTTAGGTTTATGGCGTTTCATTTTAGATTTCGCCAATGTCAAGTGCATATAATACTCTGCTTTCTATAGCGGACTTCGTGAACGAGCAAGGTCACAGATATTCACTAAGAATTATGTGAGTGGCTAAGAATGTTTGATGACAGGATCTCTGTTGATTTACCTACAACAAATAAGACGCACACAATATATATACAGGGGTTAGTTCGATAACAGACAGACAAACTACAGCTTAATATTATTATGGTTAATGAATAAATTAAGAATATAAACGAAAGGAGAGTTGACAAGGGAAAGAAGAGATTTGAGATCAATGGGGCGAGGAATATCAGGAGGAAGGAGATCATAGAGGGAGGAAGATAGACGAGGACAGCTGAAAGGCATGTGATTTGGAGAGCCATCGTCGCATTCGCAAATAGAATATCCCTGATATGAAAATGCAAGGGTTATTGGATCTGATGGATCCGTAAGGACGTGTCTAGGGCGGACGCATCGTCTTTGTCGGTTGTGTTCGTGGTTTCTTCGCGTTCGGCGAGAGCGGTGACCTGTGCTTGGAATAACATCGACTGATCAACGTGGTTCTCAATTCTTGGTTTGCGAAGGGATTTATTTCGCTGATATACCGGATTTCGCTCGGTTTTGCTTCATGTAATGTGTAAAAGACAATAAAATATTTCGATATGTATGTACCTATCCATATTTTTGTAACATTATGTGATATTTTGTAAACTTAAATTTAGAATTTTTACTTTTTTTTCTTCTTTTGTTCACTTTCTACATATATGTGACTGCTTTTGCCCGCGACTCCGTCTGCGTGGAATAGTTACTTTGGCATAACGCTAAATTTTACCCCCCACTTCATTTACGTAGAAAGTGAAAATATTTTTGAATTATATAACTATAAATAGAATGTTATGGAGCTATTTAAACCCCTATTTTGAAACATTCTTTATTGTTGTTCCACTTGTATTGGCCTTACGGTGATGTTATATAGGCTATAATAGCCTTCCTCAATGAATGGGCTATCTAACACTGAAATAATTTTTCAAATCGGACCAGTAGTTCCTGAGATTAGCGCGTTCAAACAAACAAACTCTTCAGCTTTATAATATTAGTATAGATTTTGATGGTGGTAACTTCTTTGATTATTGTTTTAGCTATATTTCAATAAATTATATGTTTGTTTTGTACTGTTGGTTTCCCAAATAAATAAATAAAATAAATTCCACAGAAATCACGTTCCAATTTATTATATTACGTCAATGTAACTAATAATGAACGAGATGTCTTGATTCATTACTTTGTTTTCTAATCGATAATAATGTTGCAATTTTGATGATTTTCGTACGATTTTTAACGTGGTTCTTCAATTAGTTTTCCTCGTCAATGTTTTCTTATTCGTATTTTGTATTTGTACGAAGTATTTGGTGAGGTAAATTCTACGATATATATCGAGGGCGTGAAATGCTATTTGGTTTTCAGCGATATTTTGGCAATATTTACAGGAGAACCATTGAAAGTTTTAATTTTGGAAAAAAATATCATAACAAAAACATTTGTTCAGCTACATATTTGAGTGGAATAAATTTAATTTGAGTTCATTTAAAAACCTGGAACTGTTGATGTTAAATCTATCTATACATAATATAAATAAAGTTAGAGTGTCTGTTTGTAAAATTGAAATAACCGCTTTTTACTACATGCATATGAATACATGCATATTATTATATATGATACATACACATACTTCATTCATAGAAGAGCTAACCCCGCCCGCTGATTTTCTCGCCGGATCTTCTCAGCGGGTCGCGATTCCGATCCGGTAGTAGATTCATTCGCGAAACAATTACTCTTGAGTTGTTAGGTCTTCTTTGGAGGCGCTCGGGCAGTTGTTAGCAAATCCCACCCCTCCTGGTTGAGCCTTTGCTCGCCCACCTGTCCTGGTGAAACTGGAAAGGCCATCGGGCCACCAGTAATCTATCAAACATAAAAAAAAATACATAGAAGAAGTAACTTAGGCTACTTTTTAATACTAGCTTTGCGCCGCGTGGCGTATTAAGCCTATCACCTAGGCCCAAATTAGGTTTCCCGACACTAGTTTGATATACACACTTGTATATGAACTTTTAAATACATACCTACCTATATTAAGTGTGCATAAGTACTTTTGTGACTTACAAACATTATATGGAGTATGAAGGTTAGGCATTGGTATAGTACAACAAAGTCTTAATGAAAATTAAGTCAAAAAAAAAAACAATAAATTAGTGGCTTTACACTTTCACGGCCGCTGTCCGGTGAAAAAAAAAAACTTACGATCAGTTCCCGCGCAAACGTGAGATGACGCAACGAAAATGGCGGAATTAAAAAGTAATTAATCTTGACTATTCTTTTGTGCGTTCGTTTGGGAAGTTGTTTTATTGCGTGTGAAAGTGTTTTGAAAATTAATAAATCTTCTTTTCACGTGTCCCGTTTGTTTGATGATAAATGAAGATTACGGATTTAGATACTTACTAAAGCAATGATTTGATGTTAATCAGTCAGTACTAATCTATAGCACAACGTGGAAAAGAGGTTTCACAATTACTCCGAACTGAATAGAAAGACTAGATTACATTAGACAGATCTGTATTGAAGTTGGAGGAGGCCTTTGTCGATTGGCAAACAGATTTACAGAAAATATATAAAATTCATACAAGAAACTAGATTAAGGTTTTCAATAATTTAAAGTTTTTATATATATATTTTTTTTTTATTGCTTAGATGGCTGGACGAGCTCACAGCCCACCTGGTGTTAAGTGGTTACTGGAGCCCATAGACATCTACAACGTAAATGCGCCACCCACCTTGAGATATAAGTTCTAAGGTCTCAGTATAGTTACAACGGCTGCCTCGCCCTTCGAACCGAAACGTATTACTGCTTCACGGCAGAAATAGGCAGGGCGGTGGTACCCACCCGCGCGGGCTCTCAAGAGGTCCTACCACCAGTGAAAAGCAGCAGTGCCTCGCAGCATCTACCGCCGGATAAAAATCGCGACCCACTAAGAAGATCCGGCGAGAAACTCAGTGATTACTTACATCTATACACAGCGTCCGCAATTACGAAAACTGTAAAGTATGAGAAACGTCATAAATAATAAAATGATAATAAATAAATAAAACCGATACTAAACCGTAAAAGTAATGTTATAAGGTTATATACTAAAGTTTTAATTATGTCTCCGGGTATGACGAAAGGTACACTAATATACATACTATTTTATTGAGTAAATGTGTGAAAATGGTCACAGATCATGTGGTGTTAAGACCCTGGAGCCCATAGACATCAATGTAAACGCTAGCACCCGCCTTGAGACATGAGGTTGAATTCGAAAAAAATCTAATCAAATGTATTGGTCTTCCTTCAAAAACGTTAATACTAATTAAAATAAGAAAGATGATAATACGGCTCTAATATTACAGTTTCAATTGAATTTGATCTTAATTTAAATAAAGGTAACGTTCAGTTTTATGTGTCGATACATTTCGTAAATAAGACATCTTTCAAAGAACGCTGAGTCAACTTTACACTTGCGTGCAGAATGTTTGAGTAAAATTAATTTATAATATGCACTTATATTGATTTGTTATTATTATTTATTACCATAATTTTACTACCATATTATGGTGAGCAAATAAATTTAAGACATGTGATCCACACTGAGCTCTAGATCAACCGCATTTGATTTTTACTGAACATTAATTTCCCTCGTAATTTTTTTTTATTATTGATTGTTTTTTGTAAGTTTATATTTGCAGTTTTTTTTCTCTTAGTTTTAATATTATTTATCGATATTTTTCTCTTATTCACAACCGCTCTCATGCAATATGTCCTCACCCAAAGGGGTGAATTGTATAATGTATTTTTTTTTAAGTTCAATGTTTATGAATGCAGGTTTTATCCAGTTGTGTGAACCTAATTATAAAAAAAATAATCGCTTTGACACACTAGCGGTTCTGTTGTTGCCTTAAAATACTTTAGGTTGTGTGAGAATGTCTGATTATATCTAGGGGTCGAAGGCTATTTGGTTTAAGCGATATCTAGGATTACGAGAAGAAGATGGGAGGAGATAGATGGTCACGACCCTCAGACATGAGGAATGCGAGTCAGGGAGGAGGAGAGGATTACGAGTAGGTATATTGAGTATTTTTTTTTATTGCTTAGATGGGTGGACGATCTCACAGCCCACCTGGTGTTAAGTGGTTACTGGAGCGAATAGACATCTACGACGTAAATGCGCCATCCACCTTGAGATATAAGTTCTAAGGTCTCAAGTATAGTCACAACGGCTGTCTCACCCTTCAAACCGAAACGCATTACTGCTTCACGGCAAAAATAGGCAGGGTGGTGGTACCTACCCGTGCGGACTCACAAGAGGTCCTACCACCAGTAAAAATATACATAATCGTATGTATGTATATATAATCGAAATCGGCGAATTTTCCTACGTCGAACGATGCCTGATTCGATCTTTTTAATTTAACTTCAATTAAGTTTACCCTATTCAAATAGCTAAAGAAGTTTTCTTCTTATGATATCTATTTAATAATACGTGAAGCAAAAACTTTGTACCCCTTTTTACGAAATTTGCGCAGACGGAGGAGTATGAAATTTCCTACACTTATAAAGAATATAGAGACGAAGTGCAGAATGTTATTATTTTTTTTAATTTTGCGTAAAAAGTACATTAAGTCAATAAAAAAAAACATTACAGACACTAGCATGTATTTAACACACACGCACATACCTACTATTTGTATATTGTCAAACTTTTCTTATTGCTTATAGTCTGTGGTCAAATTGAGAATAGATTAAATACTGTTTGTCTTTATTAATATTTGTGTAAAGAGTAGTCTTGGCGAAATCTGTGGCTATAGAATTATAATAGTCTTTGACAATAGAATCACAAATAGTTTACAAACTTATAATTTCAATTAATTATAGTCGAATTTCGACTACCGGGGACCACTAGTTTTAATAAATATATTAAACTTTAAATGCCTCTCCTGTAAAATTGTAAAATGTTGCTTAAGCCAAATAGCCTTTCGTTCTTCGATATATATACAACACTGTTGTAGATACAATAAACAAGTGCTTTTGTTGACTAAATCCTGACCACGCAAGAGTCAGTCACCGTCATTGCCCTAGACACGACCTTACGGATCCATCAGATCCAATAACCCTTGCATTTGATGCTCTAACACTAAGAGCAGGCTTAGGGACCCGGTAACCGTACTCATCGAAATCAGCAAAGAGTTCGACGTGCAACCTAACCGATGCATCAGCTCGCTGAGTTTCTCACCGGATCTTCTCAGCGGGTCGCGATTCCGATCCGGTAGTAGATTCATTCGCGAAGCAGCTGCTCTTGAGTTGTTAGGTCTCCTTCGGAGGCGCTCGTGCAGCTGTTAGCAAATCCACCACGTTTTCTAATTAATTACAATTAAAAAAAAAACCCTGTATAAATTACAAAAAAAAGCAGAAAAAAATAAGGACAAAATTTAAGCTTTGAAAAGGCCTCCCGCTCAGCAATGTCCAATAGTCGCGGCTCTACCGGTACTGCGGCGCTGATCTTCCACCGGCACCTGTGAAGCGACGTGCAAACCATCACCAGACTAAATAACCATTAATTCCAGTATATCGATAGTCACTAGTTACGAATTGCTTAGAACTGGCATGCAGTAAACAGGTCTAAGCATTTTTATGTCTATAGCTTAAAGTGGTTGCTTTCCTGTTAGCAAGACTACAAGAAGAATCATATTGAGACCTATGAAAACCATTTAACACCAGGTAACTTTTCAGATATCTAGTTCAACGTAAGATCCATGAAAATAAAATAAACTGTATCCAACTCATTGTCCGCAAGTGTACGGCGCCAGAGCTTTCATAAGGCTCTTTCATGAAATTTTGTGGAGTCACGGCGACTAGCAAAAGTTTTAATGTGGGATAATGTAATTAAATATATTAGCACTCGTGGCACAGAAGCCGATGGTTTTGTTTTGTGGAACCTCAGACCAGGAGTTCAAATACAGAATTCAAATAGACTTATCTAATTTACGCTGCCTTAAAAAAATATTTTTAAATGAACAAAATAACTATAATAAGAAATCAATGGAATTTTTTGCAATATTTTATTCGTATTAGAGAGTCGTAAAGAAAATTTTAAAAAAATGTTTAGGTGTCCCGGGAAGGCTAGCAGATATAAAACATTGATGTTATTCTGTACAGGTATAATAGATGCATAAAAGGATAGTTTACGACAGGAAATTCATGTTTTTTTTTTATTTTTTTTTATTGCTTAGATGTGTGGACGAGCTCACAGCCCACCTGGTGTTAAGTGGTTACTGGAGCCCATAGACATCTACAACGTAAATGCGCCACACACCTTGAGATATAGTTCTAAGGTCTCAGTATAGTCATGTGGCATAATGAAAAATGAAATATTAACATTAAGAAATAGCTTGCGCATGGCGACGCGTCGCCACTATGTAGGTACATTCTACTACATATAGACAGTATATATTATATTTAAAGAGAGCGCAGCAATTCATCCTTACGATTTGCGTCGCCACGTCAGGAATCGGTTTTACGTGCGGCTATAGATAAAAAAGGAGTTTTTTTTTTTAATCAAAGAAAGGTATTTTCCAAAATCGACAGGCGAACAGCTTATGATAAGCCCAAGTAGTTAAGTAAAGGAAAATAATCAAAACCATCTTTAATGTTTGATCTCGTGTTTTTTTAAATTATATTACTAATAATATTATTTCCAATGTTTCGAATACTGTACCCTTTTTGTGGTCACAGACGACTAATGTAACGGAACGTGAGAGAAATAGTTTGAACCCTTTTAGCGCTGAGCGTAATTTCACATATTTCGCAGAAATTGTTTGAACGACTTTTGAAAAAGTAGAAAACTTTTAAAAAGGTTATCCTTAAAATTATAGAAAAAAAAAAAAACTAAATTTAATGCTAAATTCACAGCAAAATAATTTTAAGCGACCATTTACAAATGTTATTTATTAAAAATGTTATCCGTGTGCGCGTTAAGACACGTCCGTACAACTTACAACCGAACTAGAGCCCAGAAACTGGGATACTTTAAGACAAAAAAAATATATGTATGGAAAATAACGACATCTTGTAGCGAGTTCCCCGAAACTGATATGTTGTTAAAGTTAATGTATTTAATTATTGTATAACTAAACACAGCAATTAAAAAATAATAAATCATAGAACTCTTCATTAAATAGACAAATAGATTAAATTTTATCAATTTATGTTTCTGACAATTTAAGAAATCCTATCTTATAAATAAAATATAGGATAGGTAATATGTTACTGCCATCTACAGTAGCAATGAGATACTAATCGAAGAGAAGCCATCTAGTGGCCGACGCCCGTAAGCATTTTTGTTGAGTGCTTGAGTTGCTTATCTATAACTAATTTATGTGTATTGTCTATGAACCGAACTGCGCAATAGTCGGTATCCCGACGCTTCGCACTTAATACGCGTTAATAGAGAGTCGATATATCGACGACTCGCGCTCAATCTACGATCCGCGAAAACCACAAGAATTAACTATAGTTGTAAGGAATGTTTGTTAATCGAATTAAAACAAATTACCGTTCAATCATTATTATTAATTACATTTGTGAAATTTTAATTGTTTATTTTACATTTTCAACGAACATAAAAAATTCTCCAACATTTTATAGCATCAATCAAAGCGCGCTGTGTCATATGTGGGTAATTCTTGTAACTCTTTATTTTAGCCTCAAATGACGTCACGCGCTATGAAGTTTTTCGGATACTAAAACGGTTACGGTTTACTGGTGGTAGGACCTCTTGTGAGCCCGCGCGGGTAGGTACCACCGCCCTGCCTATTTCTGCCGTGAAGCAGTAATGCGTTTCGGTTTGAAGGGTGGGGCAGCCGTTGTAACTATACTGAGACCTTAGAACTTATATCTCAAGGTGAGTGGCGCATTTACGTTGTTGATGTCTATGGGCTCCAGTAACCACTTAACACCAGGTCGTCCACCCATCTAAGCAATAAAAAAAAAACTTTCACTGCACCAATCAGCTTTCCATGCCTTTGCTATAATTACTGTTATACTGGTGGTAGGATGTCTTGTGATTAGGTAGGTACCACTACCCTGCTTAATTTTGTCGTGAAGCAGTAATACATTTCGGTTTGAAGGGTGGGGCAGCCGTTGTACTGTAAAAACAGAGATTTGAAATATCTTATCTCAAGGTGAGCCGTGACATTTACGTTGTTCCTGTCTATAGGCTCCGGTGACCACTTAACTTCTAGTGGGCCGTGAGCTCGTCCATCAAAAAAATTACTCTGCATTAGGTGATTACGTGAACATGTTCAAACGTCTAGAACACTGACTGACACACACAGTAGGCATTGCTGAAGTCCATGGGCGACGGTAACCACTCACCATCGGGTGGGCTGTATGCTCGTCTGCCTACAAGGGCAATAAAAAAAACACAATTTGCAATTAAACTAAAACAGCTTTTTTTCCTACCTATGCTGACAGCCTTGAGAGGCTATATCAGCTTCTCCTTGACGTGTAGGTGAGCTTACGGGGCTCAAACCGGGTATGTTGCTAACACTGGCCCTAGCAAGAGCAGTGCTTCGCAGAATCTACCACTGAATCGGAAACGCGACCAATTGAGAAGATCCGGCAAGAAACTCTGTGGTTTTTTAATTATTTTTTATTGCCCTTGTAGGCAGACGAGCATACGGCTCACCTGATTGTGAGTGGTTACCGTCGCCCATGGGCTTCAGCAATGCCAGGGGCAGAGCCAAGCCGTTACCTACCGTAAGCTTATAGACAAAATAAGGCTGTTTCTATGGGTTAATTCACTCGTCGAGCCCTTCGTCGCAAGCGACGGGTTCGACGAGGACGGTGACCGGTGCTTGTGGTACCTAAAAGCACCGTTAATGGATCGGGAGGATCCTTAATAAAGTGAGAAACTGTATTATGCATTAAACTAGTACAAACAGACACGGCACGACGCTAGCGTTTACCGGAATCGAACGTGGGACCTAGTGAGTCATAAACCGCGCGGTTTTACCACGAAGCCCGCACTACAGAACGTTTAGTGGATGCTGCAATTAAATACATTCAATATTCTATAATATAACAATGTTTCGCGCGCGACCCTGCCTGTATCTAAAAGGTTGAGTTGAAAGTATCTATATTCTATATCTATATTATAAAGAGGAAAGATTTGTTTGTTTGTTTGTTTCGAATAGGCTCCGAAACTACTGGACCGATTTGAAAAATTCTTTTTCCATTAGAAGCCGACATTGTCCCTGATGAACATAGGCTACTTTTTTTTTTGTAATTTTTTTTTTTTGGTTTCATGTGTGTTTTAATGTTTCCGAAGCGAAGCGAGGGCGGGTCGCTAGTATACTAATAATTAAAACAACTTTTACGGGTCATTTACTCGTATTATTATAACTTTACGGTTTTAATGTTAAGAATACGAAGCGTTGAAAATAATTGATGCGCGATAAAACTATATAAATGTAAATTTGATTATGTTTTACGACTCGAGAAATCTAGGAAAATCATCATTCATCATTATCCTGCCCTTCTCCCAGTCACCTGGGGTCGGCGCAACATGTTTTCTCCTTCCATACTCTTCTATCATATACCATTTCTTCGCTCACTCCCCTCCTACCCATATCGTCTTTCACACAATCCATCCATTTCTTCTTAGGTCTACCTCTTCCTCTAAATCCTTCCACATTCATAGTTAACACTCTCTTAACCACCTCATTTTCATTTCGTCTCATCACATGTCCATACCGTCCCAAACGCGCACTTCTCATCTTCTCTGTCACAGGTGCCACTTTCAGACTTCCTCTAACATATTCATTCCGTATTCTATCCATTCTCGTTCGAGATCGAGAAATCTAGGAAAATATTTACTGGAAAAACCCTACTGATTTAACACTCAACATTCAACATTCAGATGATTCAACTTAGATAGGCAGTATGCTTGTCAGGTTATTGGGCCAAGAATAATACCATTGTCTTCCCATTGACATGTAAAGAAAAAGTGTGTACTGGGACAAGCTAAATTAATCTTATTTTGTCTACATTAGTGAAGGGTTAGTACCTACTTGTTAAACTCGACAAAGGTTTCGAAATGCAACCTCACCCATACATTACTGGTGGTAGGACCTCTTGTGAGTCCGCATGGATAGGTACCACCACCTCGCTTGTTTCTGCCGTGAAGCAGTAATGCGTTTCGGTTTGAAGGGTGGGGCAGCCGTTGTACTTATACTGAGACTTTAGAACTTCTATCTCAAGGTGGATGGCGGCATTACGTTGTTGATGTCTATGGGCTCCAGTAGCCACTTAACACTATTTTAGTAACCTCGAGGGGTTATTCTAGATTCACCGAGCTAGTAGGTGAGCTCACGGGGCTCAAACTGGGCGTGTTGCTAACACTGGCCCTAGCAAGAGCAGTGCTCCGCAGAATCTACCAATGGAAATGCGGCCCACTGAGAAGATGCGGCGAAAAACTCAGTGGCCTAGTCCTTGGATGCGCTAGGGTAGCTGTTAGCAAATCCCATCCCCTCCTGGCTGAGCATTTGCTCGCCCATATATCCTAGTAAAACTAGAGAGACCTCCGGGCCACAACTCTACTAAGCATTTTGTCTGAGATTGAAGATCTTCCCTTTATTGTTTACATCCCGAATTATTATTAATGACTTATCCTGAGCAACATCGGGCACTATCTGTTTTAATAAATAGGACAGAGGGTGTTCTATGATTTTATTTATTAATGGATCCACAAATCGGTACAGTGCTTTATGGATAAGAAAGTGTCACTAGCAACTCTTTATGTCGCCACAAAATAACTAATAAAAATCCCAGACATATACAATGAAATTCATAAGTCATCTGCTGTCAAGCAATGTCGCCGCGAAAATTGAGATACAATCAAACAAACATACCTACGAAATTTTCGATGTGAATAAAGTTTATGTTAAAAATTCTTTGAACATACCTACAACGTGTAAAAGAAATAGCACATTGTTTATAACACTGTTAATTGTTATTGTTTAATTGTTAACTATTAAACTAAACGATGCTTTGGCGTTTGAGTTGAAACTTTATTAGATTCATTTTTTTTTGTGCTTGTATTTTTTGTTTGTGAAAACACATTTTGGGAATGTGGACTTTCGTGATGTGACGTCATCACTGCTGGCGTTACAGTAGGTAATTAAAAAGGAACTAGCTGAAGAGGTTATATAAGTTATTCCTTGATGTACCATTAAGCAATTGTCAATCGTAAGCAGATCGTATTTATTCCAAAATAAATAAATAATAGTTTAAAAAAAAACTAACAAAATACGCTTTTATAGAAAATTCAACTAAAAAATAGAAAATAAATTTTAATAAATTTGATTTTTTTTTTTTATTGCTTATATGGTTGAACGAGGTCACAGCCCACCTGGTGTTAGAGGTGGTTACTGAAGTTCATAGACATCTATAACGTAAATGCGCCACCCACCTTGAGACATAAGTTCTAAGGTCTCAAGTATAGTTACAACGGCTGCCCCACCCTTCAAACTGAAACACAGATTTAACCCAATGAGAAGGTGTTAGGGTGATGCTGCGCAGACCCCACATAGATAATGCGGGATAAAGACGAGAAAAAGAAGAAGATAACCGATGACTGTGAGGATGCTGTCAATAAAAAAACGAGTCTGAAGATGAGCTTCGCTACTTATATGTGCAGATGTGCAGAGCTTCTCGCCGGATCTTCTCAGTGGGTCGCGATTCCGATCCGGTGGTAGATTCTGCGAAGCACTGCTCTTGCTAGGGTTAGTGCTAGCAAATTCTCTCAGCTTGAGCCCGTGAGCTCACCCACCCCTTGGCCCCTAAGGCTACCAGCGAAAATGCAGGAAAAGTGCAGATGTACAACCCGTCTTCTTTATTTATTTTTTATTTTTTTATTGCTTAGATGTGTGGACGAGCTCACAGCCCACCTGGTGTTAAGTGGTTACTGGAGCCCATAGACATCTACAACGTAAATGCGCCACCCACCTTGAGATAAAGTTCTAAGGTCTCAAGCAGTTACAACGGCTGTCCCGCCCTTCAAACCGAAACGTATTACTGCTTCACGGCACAAATAGGCAGAGCGGTGGTACCTACCCGTGCGGACTCACAAGAGGTCCTACCACCAAACGAAAACTACCACGGCGTTGCCACCCACACAAAGATGCCGAACCGAGACTCAAGCGAATCGCACATAGGACACTTTGTAGTATCTGACCATCTGGATCCATAGTCCAATAATATGTACAAGCAGTACCTAATTATTAGCTCTCTATTACTGTCTTTGTATTTTTGGTGATGGTATGTTTAGGATGACCCCGTCACGTCGGAATCACCAGTTTAGGATGAGCCCAGTTGTTGTAAATGAAAGTCGTTATTAATTGTAATTAAATTTGAAGTCGTCGTGGCCTAAAGGATAAAACGTCCGGTGCATTCGTATGTAGCGATGCACCGGTGTTCGAATGTACCAACTTTTCTAATGAAATACGTACTCAACAAATGTTCACGATTGTCTTCCACGGTGAAGGAACAGCATCGTGTAATAAAAATCAAACACGCAAAATTATAATTTGCGTTATCACTGGATATTTGGATTTGAAAAATTCTTTCAGTGCTAGATAGCCCATTTATTCAGGAAGGCTATAATATAACATCACGCTAAGATAAGAGTACCAATAAAGAATGTTTCAAAATCGGGGCTTAAACAGCTCCATAGCATTCTGTAATTCAAAAATATTTTCTTTCTGCGTAAATGAAGTGGGGGGTAAAATATGGCGTTATGCCAAAGTAACTATTCCACGCGGACGGAGTCGCGGGTAAAAGCTAGTCTATAATGAACAACAAAAACATATTGTGTTTTCTATACAATTTATAATTATTTTTATTCATTTACAAAATGAAACGGAATATTATGTAAAATATGAAAGGTTTTAATCATAACAATAGCATGATTTTGTGTGACATTGAGTCAGAGCGAAACGTCAAACGTGCACGACAAAGACAGACAGCGGCGCCATTGAGCTATCTACCGTCAACAAAAAAGTTTTTTTTTAAAATGTTTATTAAAAAATTAATTAAAATAAACCAAAGACTTTTGGACTTAGTATTATGTATCACAGATCGTCAGAGGATATGACAGCCGCTTTACAATTAAGATTTTGATCTGGTTGTATCAATAGATCAGTGTCGATTCCACATTTCAGTATTTATTTCCAATCCCCATTCAACATAGCGTGTTTTAGGTTTGTCTTTTACTCTATCATCAATTAAAAACTGTAGTGTCTAGGAGCTGTGTAGTATTTTTATTGCGTCAATAGACAAACAAAGATGTGGCTGACCTGAAGTAGTCTGGCTGGCCATCAGTAATCAGGGCCTATTCCTGCCGTGAAGCAATAATACGTTTCGCTTTGAAGGGTGGGGCAGCCGTTGTAACTATACTTGAGACCTTAGAACTTATATCTCAAGGTGGGTGGCGCATTTACGTTGTAGATGTCTATGGGCTCCAGTAACCACATAACACTAGGCGGGCTGTGAGCTCGTCCACCAATCAAAGCAATAAAACAAATAAAAAAAAGTTTTAGCGATGTCTACAAAAGTATTCTGTCTCATTCTCTTGTAATCTAAATGCTATATGATATAATGCGATTTTCGTACAATAAATTCTATAAATATCAAGACGATTTTTTTTCTTATTTGTTTTCAAAAAAGTCAACTTAATTTCATTTCGATCCAGTATATATTTGAGTTATCATTTAACAAAATATGGAAATATTAGTTGATGATTTTATATGCTTGAAGCTAGCAACAACGGCGTCGCAAAAAATCAATTGCCATATTGAAAAAAAAAACAGAAGAGCCTTGTGCATATGTGCAAAAAAAAACCCGACCGATTCGTATTGTTTTTGGTGACGGTACACAGAAATAATACTTCAATCAGGACCGCGGGAGGAAACGCGATTGTTTTTACATCTGACGAGCTTCGGAACATACGGGGTGAGTTTTTTTTTAAATCTTAATATTTTTAAATTTCGAGCCTGATTATTGCGAGTGATCCAAAAGTGAGGTAAAATTAAAAACGTAATTTTAGGCGAATTAGTAATTTATTTTACAGAGTGGTTACTTGACTTTGAGCACATAGAGAACTGAACGTGAACGTTTACACGCTCCTGGGCCATCTACCAACTTTTAATCGAAGTCTTCGATGTAATCATACTGTATAATAAATGTTCCACTGCTTAAACCACTACGCGGGCCTCCTTTGCGACAGAAACATCCAGCGCATCTATACTATATAGTACTACATATTACTATACTTTATATTATAAAGAGGAGAGATTTGTTTGTTTGTTTGTATTGAATAGGCTCCGAAACTACTGAACCGATTTGAAGAATTCTTTCACTGCTTGGAAGCTACACTATTCTCGAGTGACATAGTCTATAATCTTATTTGCAAAAAATGAGGGATCCTTACTAAAACTCCAATGATGTAACCCAAGGTGTAAAAAAATGACCTAAACTATTCTTTACATCGCGTGCCCTGCGAAAATCATTGATGATAGAATAAAATAATGTACTACGACTTTGTAGAACACAAAAAGTGTCGCTAGAGCATATTCTTATGTCTAAGTATTATAGTTATGCCGCATTAAGTGTTCTTTTATTTAAAAAAAATAAAACAACGTCAAATATCGTTGAAGTTTTTGTTAAAGACCCGAGCGGAGCCAGAGCGGGCTGCTAGTATATAATAAAATAGCTTTATTTGATTCCACAAAAAATGAGATAGAGCTTCATTAATTTAGTATTTAATAATTATATTACTAGGTAACCATAAAAAATCTACTACTAATGTAATTTAATGTCTTTCTAATGTGGACCCCCTCAGGGTAAAGGCCTCCTCCAAAGAATCCCATTTTTCTTATCTTTAGCAATAAGTGTTCTTTTATTTAAAAAAAAATAAAACATCATCAAATATCGTTGAAAATTTTGTTAAAGATCCGAGCGGAGCCGGAGCGGGCCGCTAGTCAGTTATAAAGTCGGTTAAAAACAAAATTTTGAATTAAAAATAACTTTCAATAAAGAACATATCGACGCTTGAAAGGCAAACGTGACTAAGCGACAATGCTTAAACTTTACAATAGACTGATTTGAAGTTGAAATACCTGAAAAAAAAAAATTTAACGAATCTAGCTGTAGGATTGAAATGATTTTAATAGACCTAGAAATATATTTTTTTTTGCGCATCGAATATGGTTATTGCCTATCATTTATGTATAAAGCAGTTATTGTCGCTTAGTCACATTTGCCTTTCAAGCGTCGATATAATAAAAATACATTATAAATTTAAAGAATACAAAACCGAATTCCATCACACTATACAACGTCGAACGCGAGAACCACACTCTGTGATTACCGCACGCCAAACGTAAATTATATTATCCCAACACATAGATTATGTACAATTATACACGGGGCATGTACGGACGGAACGCACGCGATATCTTTTTATGTATATATCATAGCCGGACCATGTACTTCGGTGGGTTTATATTTAAAGAAAAAATCGAATTTATTTTTCATAAAAACACTTTTGAAATGTTTCTGTTGAGATTAGTGAGTATATCACTGAATGAGAATGCGTATTTTTTATTTAATTTTATTGCTTAGATGGGTGGACGAGCTCACAGCCCATCTAGTGTTAAGTGGTTACTGGAGCCCATAGACATCTACGACGTAAATGCACCACCTACTTTGAGATATAAGTTCTATGGTCTCAAGTATAGTCACAACGGCTGCCCCACCCTTCAAACCGAAACGTATTACTGCGGGGTGGTGGTACTTACCCGCGCGGACTCACAAGAAGTCCTAGCACCAGTAATTACGCAAATTAAAATTTGCGGGTTTGATTTTTACTACACGATGTTATTCCTTCACCGTGGAAGTCAATTGAGAACATTTGTTGAGTACGTATTTCATTAGAAAAATTGGTACCCGCCTGGGATTCGAACACCGGTGCATCGCTCAACACGAATGCACCGGACGTCTTATCCTTTACGCCACGACGACTTATATCAGATGAAGTGTGAAAGTAGCCCCGGTAATTTACAAATTAAAGAGCGGACGGTTAGCGTGGTATGGGCATGTGATGCGTAGAGAGAAGATGCATGTGACTAGGAGATGTATGGAAATAGTAGTGCAAGGTAGAGGGGGAAGAGGTCGACCGAAGAAGCCATCGATAGAGTGTGTGAATGACGATATGACAGAAAGAGGACGGAGGGTTAAGATGACGGCTGATAGAAGAGAATGGACCAGAAAAATTAGCTGTGCTGACCTCCGACTTTTGAAATGTTTCTTTCTTTCAGTGTTGGAATCCGTAAGAGATTTCGCTTTTTTCCCTAACTGGTGGTCTAAGGAGCTGTTCCAGCTATACTCGGACTGATAGGTGAGCTCATAGGGCTCAGCCTGGGACAATTAGCTAACGTCCGCCCTAGTAAGAGCAGTGCTTTGCTGAATCTACCACCGGATCGGAATCGCGACCCACTGATAAGATCTGGAAACTAAGTGGCTAATGATATCGCTCTGAAATGACAGTGAACTGGATACATGTCAAGCTATACCGGTAAATGATGAAACGTAAAGACTATGATGGGTATCACCACCTATTTCTGCTGTAAAGCAGTAATGCATTTCGTATTGAGGGGTGTTACTGTTGTACTGTAAAACCTGAGACTTAGAACTCATGTCTCAAGGTGGGTGGCGGCATCCAAGTTTTTCATGTGTACGGCCTCCGGTGACCACTTAACATCAGGTGGGCCGCGAGCTCGTGCACGCATCTTAGCGATAAATAAAAGAAAAGATGACAAAAAATAACGTCGAAAGGTATCGATCACAACGTGAATATCGTCACCCACTTTGAGACATGAGACATGAGGCTATCTCAGCGTAACCTAACAAGCTGAGCTAACCGGACGACGTTGCTAACACTAACCCTAGCAAGAGCAGTGCTTCGCGGAATCTGCCACCAGAACGGAAACGCGACCCACTGAGAAGATCCGAAGAGAAACTCAGTGGGCTGTGTCTGTGGGTTAATTGACTCGTCGAGTCCTTCGTCGCAAGTGACAGGTTCGACGAGGATGGTGACCGGTGCTTGAGGTACTTAAAGGCATCGTTAAATAGTCGAAGCTTTATTCTCAAAGACTGTTATATTTCTTCAATCACAGATTTCACTATAGACGAATAATATCAAAAACAAACAATATTAATCTATTCTCCATTTGACCACAGACAAACAAAAGTTTGACAATAAACAAATAGTATTATATATATACCTAATTATATATGTCTTGTGTCAAATACATGGTAGTGTGTGTATTGTTTTTTTATTGATTAAAATGATTTAATGTATTTTTTATACATAATTAAAAGAAATATTTATATACTGCACTCCATTCTTCTCTATATGCTCTATAAGTGTGGGAAATTTCATATTCCTCTGTCCACGCAATTTCCGTAAAAATGGGTACAAAGTTTTTGTCACGCGATCCATTTTAAGACACACATTCTCCATTTGACACCTTCAAATCCGGAGCGAGTGAATGTGCTGCTAAGTAGGCCAACTAATTACGCAATTTTATCATCATTCATGTTGTCCGGATTTGTTTTTTGTTAGACGATTTCATTCTTTCTTTCATTGTATATCCTTAGGCATTCTTTTTCGGCGACCTATTCTAGTAAGCTGGGTGGGTTATACTAGATTTGCCGAACGATTAGGTGAGCTCACAGGGCTTAGGCTAACACTAGCCCTAGCAAGAGCAGTGCTTCCCAGAATCTACCACCGGATCGGAAACGCGACCCGCTGATCGACAAATACTGAACTCATTGAATTTTTATATTATACTAGCTGACCCGGCAGACTTCGTAGTGTCTCAATCGATAAATAAAAGACCTAAACTTTTGTATAAAATAAACTTAAAACAAACAAAAGGAATCGGTCCGACGGGGGACACATCAAAGGAAAAACAAAATTGTTATTTTTATTTAATTCCAAGCATTTTCATATTTATCTACCTTTTAAACCTTCTCTGGACTTCCACAAATAATTCAAGATCAAAATTGGCCAAATCGGTTCATCCGTTCTCGAGTTTTAGCGAGACTAACGAACAGCAATTCATTTTTATATATAGAAACGAAAAATATTGATTTCTTAACCTTTTGCGTGTAGAGAATATTTTAAAATAAAAAACTTAATCTCAAAGATGAATTATTGGACACGGCTTAAAAATAGTTGCATATATATCACGAACCAAATAACATTTAACAAAAACTTCCGTAAATTTTACGGACAACAGAACCTATACATACGAAATGAATAGTAACAAAACGGTATTTCAATCGTAATGTAATGAAGTGAAGCGAAGCGAAGTGAAGTGAAACGAAGTGCGTCATTTCTTTGTACGGATTATCGTTTTGAATGTTCGACTGGAGACATTCAGAGCTAAGGAATCCGGAGTAATCCTGAAATCGGAGCCACGTGGACACATGTTAAAGTTTTTGGATGCACAAAATAATAGGATTTGATTGGAATGAGCGCTTGTTTATTTTTATTACATTCATTCGAAATTAAGTACAATTTTTTTTTATTGCTTAGACGGGTGGACTAGCTCACAGCCCACCTAGTGTTAAGTGGTTACTGGAGCCCATAGACATTTACAACGTAAATGCGCTACCCGTCTTGAGATATAAGTTCTAAGATCTCAGTATAGTTACAACGGCTGCCCCACCCTTCAAACCGAAACGCATTACTGCTTCACGGCAGAAATAGGCGGGGTGGTGGTACCTATCCGCGCGGACTCACAAGTGGTCCCACCACCAGTAATTACGCAAATTATAATTTTGCGGGTTTCATTTTTATTACACGATGTTTTTCCTTCACCGTGGAAGTCAATCGTGAACATTTGTTGAGTACCTACGTATTTCATTAGAAAAATCGGTACCCGCCTGGGATTCGAACACCGGTGCATCTCTGCAACACGAATGCACCTGACGTCTTATCGTTTAAGCCACGACGACTGCAAAAAATTTATAAATTTACGGAAGTTTTTGTTAATTGCTTGTGCTTTATGAATTATTTTTGTATACACTGCATTTAGTTTTGTAGTAGACAAAGCAGAACATAGTCGGGCTTTGCTAGTTATGACAACAAAACTCAACAAACCACACAGCTTATTAAAAACCTCCCAACAAAGTCACTGGGCTTAATGTATCATAAATCTATGAAATAATTTACCAATGTATCCTCTGTTTTTATAAGTCTTGTTATGTCATCTCGTTTTTATCATACTACCGACCGCCATCCGAGCAGTGTTCCCTTCTTCGCAACCGCTTTATTCACCCACAGTGCGTTTGCAGTGATATTTTCTACCACCTACCATCCGACTTTGGAATTAACTCGTTGCCGCGGTGTTTCCAGAGCGCCATAACATGTTTTTCTTTAAGCAGGATTACTCAGCTTTATGCAGTGACTTGATCTGACATTCTTGAGCGATGCTACCAGCCTCCATCACGTGGAGATTTTGCTTATCTGCCTACCTAGGACTATCAGGTAAAAGTGCGGTTATAATAGAATGTATTCGCTTAATTTTGTTTACTGGTGGTAGGACCTCTTGTGAGTCCGCGCGGGTAGGCGCTACTACCCTGCCTATTTATGCCGTGAAGCAGTAATGCGTTTCGGTTTGAAGGGCGGGGCAGCCGCTGTAACTATACTGAGACCTTAAAACTTACATCTCAAGGTGGTCGACGCATTTACGTCGTAGATGTCTGTGGGCTCCAATAACCACTACCACCACCGTCTAAGCAATAAAAAAAGATCTGACGTACGATTCACAGAGTTCTTGTTTTTGTTTTTTTTTTTTTGCCCCAATAGTCCTTTCTCCAAGTGAAATGCTTACAATGGTTCACGGATGGACCGGTATGCGTCGGACTGCCGTAACACAATGTCATTTGTGACCGTAACGTATTATAATATGATTTAGTGTGCGCTCCATAGGTTTTTAGTTCGTTTTGATTTCGATTATTTGCCATTTTGTCGTGTCTGCAATGCAATTCATTTTAAGTCATTAAAAAAAAAATATAGAGGTCGTAAATAATTTTTTTGTACAATGTTACAAATTTTTTAAATTTCTCAGTTGCTGCGGTGCTCTGACTGATGATGTACCCTGCAAAAATGGGATTGGATGATCTGGAGAGAGTTCAGGTGAATGCGGGCTGCGTGAGCAAAAGGAGTACTTATAATTTCAATTTAAGAGGTAATACCAATACTATTTTGGTTTCTATAATCATTCTTTTTTTTATTTATTGCTTAGATGGGTGGACGAGCTCACAGCCAACCTCGTGTTAAGTGGTTACTGGAGCCCATAGACATCTAGAACGTAAATGCGCCACCCACCTTGAGATATAAGTTGGTCTCAAGTATAGTTACAACGGCTGCCCCACCCTTCAAACCGAAACGCGTTACTGCTTCACGGCAGAAATAGGCAGGGTGATGGTACCTACCCGCGCGGACTCACAAGAGGTCCTACCACCAAAATTATTCGCATTCGCATTTGCAGTCTACTCGTGATAATGGGATTCGAAACATTATTGAATCATAAATAAAATAAAAGTGTCTACAACCTCATTAGTCGTGATGTTTAAAACAATTCATAACAACTAATTAAATAAATAAATAGAAAAATCAGACAAAAATCATCGAAGACCGGAAACGAACGAAGAAAAAAAAAATTACAAACGATCATTTAAAAAGGATCTAACATTCGAAAATGGCGCTAACACGACATTATACAAATTATACAAACGAAAGCAGATAAAAAAATATGTACAAAGCGCCGCGGACAAAGGGACCGCGGAGCGTGGGCCGAAAAAGAAAAAAAAAAAACGAAAAAAAAAAAAAAAAATTAACACACACAGACTTTAAAATAATTAAAAACCCACCTCGTTAGACCGGGATCGAGGTTTTTACGACAACAAAATTAAATCTACGCTCAAATAGAAATTATACGATCCCTCAAATAGGACTTAAATACCGAAGTCCTAAAGTTCAGATCGCTATTACAACGGATAACAAATATAAATCTCTATATATTTGTTAACGAAAGCGTCGAACAAAATTGGTTTTCACATTTTATTGTTTATTTGACTGTTATTTCGTATTTCATGCGAATAGATGCTACCAGTCTTTTGAGCCAACGCTTCAATTAATGTTAAATAGGATTGCGCAATCAAAATTTTGTTGGGTGCGTTATTACCGGAATTTTGTGACGCCTTTAGCTCAAATTTGACAAAATATCTCCACCAAATCTCCTCTCTCCCATTTGGCTGCTAACTCCTCAATCCAAGCTATTCCAGTTCTTATCCAAGACGAGACTGAACCAATTTTTCAATGAGATATTTAGTGCAGACAATTTTTGTTGTTGTTCAATATTAAGCATCTATCAAAGCATCATAATAATATCTAAGTTTATGTATTTTGTCTATATCAGTCGCGAAGTATGCATGCATGTCTTTATGGACGACGGCATATCCTTCATACAATATAGCTTCAGATCTCATAATAATATAATAACGACTATGTGAATTATTATAAACTACCACACTACACACGTCGTTACGGAACCTCTTGATCCACTATCGGTGGCTTTATGTACCTCAAGCACCGGTCACCGTTCTCGTCGAACCCGTCGCTTGCGATGAAGGGCTTGGTGAGTAAATTGATCCACAGAGACAGCCCACTGAGTTTCTCTGCGATGGTAGCTTCTGTGAAGGACTGCTCTTGCTAGGGCTAGTGTTAGCAACGTCATCAGGTTAGAGCCCCGTGAGCTCGCCAACTTGCTCGATTACGTTGGCATAGCCTCTAAAGGCTACCAACTTAGGTAGCAAAAAAATCCACTGGTGGTAGCACCTCTTGTGAGTCCGCGCGGGTAGATACCACCGCCCCTCCTATTTCTGCCGTGAAATAGTAATGCGTTTCGGTTTGAAGAGTGAAGCAGCCGTTGTAACTATACTCGAGACCTTAGAACTTATATCTCAAGGTGGGTAGCGTATTTACGTTGTAGATGTCTATGGGCTCCAGTAACCTAACACCAGTTGGGCTGTGAGATCGTCCCACCGTCTAAGCAATAAAAACTTCCAACACTAGCGCTATTTCGGTGAGTCTTCGAAAAATAGCTTGCTATTAACAGGTGGACACTTTTTCAACTTGTCTCCTATACGAGATGGTGCTTAGTTTTACTCTCCATACACAGAACATTAATTACTCATCGAAATATTAATGTTTTGACGTTTTCCCGGACACAGCGAGCTCCCGTTCGTTTGTTAGGACGATGACTTTACAGAATCCGTGGTGATGTCTTCTTCCAAAACGCATTAGTGTACAATGATCGCGCGTTTTTACAAGGCGTTTTTTTTGTGTGCCACTTTCTGCTTAGCGAATTGTGACTTATTTTGGTTTATTTTTGTGTGAAATCTGACAGTAGTGGTAGTACTGTTTTTGAGTGCCGAAAAGTGGTTAAGAATATAAACTTTTTTTCCCTACCTAACCTGATTGCCTTGAGAGGCTATTTCAGCGTAACCTTAACTAGTATGTGAGCTCACGGGGCTCAAACCGGAGTAATGCTAACACTGGCCCTAGCAAGAGCAGTGCTTCGCAGAATCTACCACCGGATCGGAAACGCGACCCACTGAGAAGATCCGGAGAGAAACTCAGTGGGCTGTGTCTATGAGTTAATTCGCTCTTCAAGCCCTTCGTCGCAAGCGATGGGTTCGACGAGAACGGTGACCGGTAATTTATCCGAATTCCTAGATGAGGCAACGCGAATGTCACTATGGTTTATAGGGTCCGAATCTAATGTATCCTTAGAATATACCATACCTTTATAATTGTGGTGGCTTAATTAAAATCTTTAAGAACATTTGTTTTATACTTCAAACTACTTATAAACATGTATTCTAACAGCTTAGAAAAATAAACACTATCTTTTATTTTAGAAAAGGACAGACGTACTCTTTCCGTCTCTTTTAAATCAAGCGTATGCCTTAAAGTACTAACTAAGCCCCCTCTCTCACCCTTCCATTATTGTTGGCGATGGCATTCACGTTCTGTACTTGTAATCTATAGACATCAATTAACCTTACACTAGGTCAGTTCATTCACCCTATTGAAGAGAAAAAGTCATGTAAGTATACCTTGCGAATTAAGTTAAGTTCTGTTAAATTTAGAGTCATTTTTTTATTTCTTAGATGGGTAGACAAGCTCACAACCCACCTGGCGTTAAATGGTTACTGGAACCCATAGGCATCTACAACGTAAATGCGCCACCCACCTTGAGATATAAGCTCTAAGGTCTCAGTACAGTTACAACGGCTGCCCCACTCTACAAACCGAAACGCGTTACTGCTTCACGGCAGAAATAGGCGGGGTGGTGGTACCTACCCGTGCTGACTCACAAGAGGTCCTACCACCAGTAAAACCACCAGTTCATCTATCAATCGCCATAGTTCCGTTTGCTACCCGACTTTGCCTGTCCAACCTTGATATCGAAGGCCTTTTAACAATTGCTTCTGATTGTTAAACAATTTGTTTAGCAAATCGTTCAGTAATTCATGTGCACGCATCTCATTTGAATTGTGGGAAAAATAACAGAAATGTCAATAATAATGTGTGTGTGTTTTTTTTGTAGTACAATGAAGGGTAATTTGTACGTGATTGTTGATATTGTCATGTATTGACTGACTGGGTGGTGTAGTAGTGCGATCCTGTGCCCTGGGTCGTGGGTTCTAGTCCTACTTGAGGCAAACATACGTGTGATGAACAGGTTTGTTTGCTCTTTATTTGAGTACAATTACGTGTGTTGAACGAACACTGCACACTAGCTCACGTCATTACGGATCCTCTGGATCGATTAACGGTGCTTTTAGGTACCTCAAGCACCGATCACTGTTCTCGTCGAACCCGTCGCTTGCGACGAAGAGTTCGGAGAGTAAACTAGCCCACTGAGTTTCTGGCCGGATCTTCTCAGTGGGTCGCATTTCCGATCCGGTGGTAGACTCTGCGAAGCACTACTCTTGCTTTTTTTTTCCCTACCTATGCTGATAGCCTTGAGAGGCTATTTCAGCTTCTCCTTGACGAGTAGGTGAGCTCATTGGGCTCAAACCGGGAGTGTTGCTAACACTAGCCCTAGTAAGAGCAGTGCTTCACAGAATTTACAACCGGATCAGAAACGCGACCCACTGAGAAGATCCGGCGAGAGTGGGCTGTGTCTATGGGCTAATTTGCTCGTCGAGACCTTCGTTGCAAGCGACAGGTTCGGCGAGGACGGTGACCGGTGCTTGAGGTACTTAAAAGCACCGTTAATGGATTGGGAAGATCAGTAATGACGTGTTTACCTGTTCTTGCTAGGGCCAGTGTTAGCAACACTCCGGTTTGAGCCCCAAGAACTCACCTACACGCTAGGGTAAAGCTAAAATAGCCTCTGAACGCTATCAGCATAGGTAGAAAAAAAAACCGCACTAGCAGTCCAAACCAAAAATATAGAACAACAAGAACCCCTTTTACAAATTCACCTGTGTTGCGATTTCGGGAGAGCGGAAAAAAAATTTCGCAAACCCCTATTAGACCTCCCCGTAACAATGGCACAATGGGTTGCCATTATTGAAAAAAAAAAAACTGCAAAAGGCCCGACTCATGCCAACTGTCAATTTTGGCAGTAAAAAATGATTAACAATGCTAAATAGAGGGATGAAAGCACCGCGGTTCTGGTCCGATGTAGGGTCGGGGGCTTTCGGCTGTCTTCGTGAGTATTCGTTGGCGCACGGCGCTTAGAGCACACTTAAACCAGCTATTATTGTATTTTGTATTGAGAGTCTCCCATATCAGCATTAATAATAATAATCTTCTATCTATCTTCAATATATATAAAAATGAATGCTGTTCGTTAGTCTCGCTAAAACTCGAGAACGGCTGGACCGATTTGGCTAATTTTGGTCTTGAATTATTTGTAAAAGTCCAGAGAAGGTTTGAAAGGTAGATAAATATAAAAATGCTCGAAATTAAATAAAAATAACAATTTTCTTTTTCTTTTGATGTGTCCCCCGTCGGACGGATTCCTTTTGTTTGTTTTAAGTTTATTTTATACAAAAGCTTAGGTCTTTTATTCATCGATTAAGGCACTACGAAGTCTGCCGGGTCAGATAGTCAGCTATAAAAAATTGCGGTTTTCTTTTATTGCTTAGACAGCTGAATAAGCCCATGGCCCCATCTATTAAGTGAATATCGGGGCCCGGGGGCATCAGCAACGTAAATATCGTCACCCACCTTGAGAGGTGAGTAATAAGTACAACGGCTGCCCTATCTGTTTTTACTTGGCGCCAGAACTAAGCAGGATTGTGGTACCTTGCCGGAGACGTACCATCAGTCAAAAGGTGTTATTGTGGTTAGACGTAATGCAAGAGTAGGTACCACCACCCTTGTCTGTACCTGTCAGGAGTCCGTGACATTTTCCGGATTAAAGAGAGGGGGAGGGGTGGGGTATCCGACCTCTTATGGAAAATAAAACAATAAATTTAGATTTCATAATTGAATTCAATTGAAACTCACGACTGCATTACGGTCTCAGCCATTATAAGAGGCCCTATCAATCTTTACGACGCCGAACTTGATATATATAGCCCAGAACATTTTCAAACAAACAATTAATTTTAATAAAACAATAAAAATAAAATCCGACGAATTCTAAGTAAAATAAATAAATTGTAAAACATATCTTATTAAGCTTTCTAGGAAGCTCTGGTTTTAGCAAAGGGGAGCCGGCCCGAGCTTTTATTGCCCAATAAAACTGTATTATTTTATTTTTTTTCGATTCGATTTCTTCTCGGAGCCAAAGGGATGCGTGTTAGTGGACTTAATTAATTGTGTTTTTGAATAGTGTTAAAGGATGTTTGAACTTGTCCGTGGACTGACGTGTTTCTATTGACAGCGTCAATATGATTGACAGGCTGTCAGAGTTGAAGTCGTGATGTGTCTGAGGATCTGTCCTGAAGCATCCAGATGCTTCGTGTCTGCCAGAGCAGATGTCGCGCTCCATTTCTGAAAGTCACATTAATTGAATCCTCATTATTGACTTTAGATTGAGTAGATGGATAGGTACCACCACGTCATCTTTTTTTTTATTTTTTTATTGGTTAGATGGATGGACGAGCTCACAGCCCATCTGGTGCTAGGTGATTACTGGAGCCCATAGACATCTACAACGTAAATGCGCCACCCACCTTGAGATATAGGTTTTAAGGTCTCAGTATAGTTACAACGGCTGCCCCGCCTTTCAAACCGAAACGCATTACTGCTTCACGGCAGATATAGGCAGGGTGGTGATACTCGGTGATACCCGTGCGTACTCATAAGAGGTCTTACAACCAGTAACCATAAGAGGTCCTACCACCAGTAATTGTACTATACTCGTAGAAGTGGTAGAAGTCTTCCTACTTAGGTGGTGGCGGTGGCTTCTTTGGACTTTGTCCATGTCTATGAGAGTTTGGGACCTGTAAAAAAATTTACGGTCTCACAAATTGATCGTAATAGTAGTTATATTAATCTTTAGATTGGACTGCGTCATTGCTTCATGGGTAGAGGGTGGTATCAATTCTGGTCGATCCCAGAAATACCTGCAAAGAGTAGAGAAGCTTGGGATATATCTTGAGAACACACACTATTATTCATCATCATACTATTTATTGTCTTATCATAAAAAAAAATACGTTTACCTTACTTATAATACTTTAGTTGACCGTGACCACGGTAACTGTATAGTATTCGAAGCATCGTTAATAATCTAATGCTAATAAAAAAAAAGATGTGTGGTGTCGTGGGACACCGGATAGGAACGAAGTTCCTTATTATAAAAATATTAATTTTAGGTTCTCTTCGAGTTATAAAGAAAATAAAACTGGAGGTTTCACAACAACCGACGGTCATTCGGTAAAGTGCGAACTTATTGTGGTACACTTCATTCACGGTTGTTTGCATAAGAGTTAGTGTATTGCGTAAACGAACACGTGAGATCGTGGTCAATGAATGATAAAAAAATATGTTATTTTTTGTACGTTATTACAAAGTTAAGTAGTACGCTGTGTGCATTACTAATTTGTACGTTATTTCAAAGTTAAGTCGTACACTGTGTGCATTACTAATTTGTACGTTATTAATAGGTCAAGTCGTACACTGTGTTACTAATAAAAATCTTACGTTACGGACGTTTTTTCCCGGTTAGGGTACTCCTCCGCCTCGTCCCATAAGGAACTTCATTCTAAAAAAAAAGAAAATAGAAAGCACCAGACCACGGGGAAGGTTGCCCATGCGATGGGCCGTCCAAGTCAAGTCAAGTCAGCAGTTGTTTGCATGATTGTACCAGACTCCCAGAAACCGGGAGAAGTAGCGATTGCTCGTGAGGCTCATAGCATCTGCCCACAGCAATTATACCGAATGACGACCACGACCACTCTGACAATAGTGACACAACAGGGAATGTAAATAAAAAAAAACTCTAGAATTAACCGTAAAACTAGTTTATTTATTGCTTAGATGTGTGGACGAGCTCACAGCCCACCTGGTGTTAAGTGGTTACTGGAGCCCATAGAAATCTACAACGTAAATGCACCACCCACCTTGAGATATAAGTTCTAAGGTCTCAAGTATAGTTACAACCACCAGTAATTACGCAAATTATAATTTTGCGGGTTTGATTTTTATTACACGATGTTATTCCTTCACCGAGGAAGTCAATCGTGAACATTTGTTAAGTACGTATTTCATTAGAAAAATTGGTGCCCGCCTGCGGGATTCGAACACCGGTGCATCGCTAGATACGAATGCACCGGACGTCTTATCCTTTAGGCCACGACGACATCTAGGTACTTGTGCGGACTCACAAGAGGTCTTAGTAAAAAGTGCTTCTCTGAATCTACCATCGAATCGGAATCCTGTGAGAAGATCCGGCGTGAGACTCAGTGGGCTAAAGAGCCTTCACGGACACGAACCACAGTCCTGTCTACTTAAAGATCTTTATACATATATCTAGTGTCAAGAAATGACGCGTACGGGTTTGAAGGGTCAGAAACATTACAACTGAGATTTCCACTTCAACTTTAGATCTCTCTACGTGGTTGTTAAGTTGGTGTGTGGTTTTTAATAAGAACTGCAGGCTGATTATTTATACTTTTTTTTATTTATACTTTTTCTTCTTTTTCTCCACCTTATCCCACTAGGTGGGGTCGGCACTTTTTATTTATACTTCTTCTTCTTCTTATTCGTACACTCTTGACAGAGTGGTCGTGGTCATGCATCAGTCGGATGCGACCTGCTCATGACTCTCGTGGGAAATAAGTGCAGTGGTTTTCCGTTGCCTTCTGCAATATAAAACTTTACAAATTCTGTAGTCGCCGATGCCCAAAATCCTCTAATAGATGTATATGATTTATATTTATTGTACACAAAAAAGAAAATACAATAAAAACAGATTTAAAAGAATGTCTAAATACTATGTACATACAAAGGCGAGCTTAACTCATTCATGAGTTTTCTTCCAGCAAACCATTAGCAGAGAGAAATACGATGTGTAAGAGGGGAAAAGTGTACAATATAAAAGGTATTAAAGCATGACTGTAAAACTAAGGTTTGAAAAAAAAATACACAACCACTAAGACATAATCTATTTGGTGGTAGGACCTCTTGTGAGTCCGCGCGGGTAGGTACCACTGCCCTGCCTATTTCTGCCGTGAAGCAGTAATGCGTTTCGGTTTGAAGGGTGGGGCAGCCGTTGTAACTATACTTGAGACTTTAGAGCTTATGTCTCAAGGTGGGTGGCGCATTTACGTTGTAGATGTCTATGGGCTCCAGTAACCACTTAACAATAGGTGGACTGTGAGCTCGTCCTCCCATCTAAGCAATAAAAATAAAACAAATAAATACTATTTACTTCACAGGATTTTGTTTTTATTGTGTTTTTTGTTTTGTGTTGACAAGTGAACAGGTCTATCAATGATCACGACCTATTCAATGTTAAGAGGTTACCATATCCCATAGAACACAAATCGTAAATTACCCACTTTAAGGCTTGAGAAGTACCTACGTCTCAATGATTCAGTAATCACGCTTATTACAATTTTTGCTGTTTTTATCTTTACTAGTGGTCCGGCGGTAGTCGAAATTGGACTATAATTAATTGAAATTATAAGTTTGAACATTATTTTAGATATATTGTCAAATACTATTTTATAATTCTTTAATCACAGATTTCACCAAGACTACAATTTAGACAAATATTAATAAAGGCAAACAATATTTAATTTACTCTCAATTTGACCACAGACTTCAAGCAATAACAAAAGCTTGTCAATAAACAAAGCCCACAGACACAGCCCACTGAGTTTCTCGCCGGATCTTCTCAGTGGGTCGTGTTTCTTATCCGGTGGTAGATTCTGCGAAGCACTGCTCTTGCTAGGGCCAGTGTTAGCAGCACTCCGGTTTGAGCCCCATGAGCTCACCTACTAGTTAAGGTTACGCTGAAATAGCCTCTGCAGGCTATCAGCTTAGGTAGGAAAAAAGAAACAAAGAGTATAATATACCTATGTGTGTGTTTGTCAAATATATGGTAGTGTGTGTAATGTTTTTATTTTTATTGATTCAATGTATTTTTAATGAATAATTAAAATTAATAAATTATTATTAGCATTCTGGACTCCTTCTCTATATTCTCTATCAGTGTGGGAAATTTATAATACTCCTCCGTCCGCGTAATTTTCGTAAAAAAGGGTACAAAGGTTTTCCAGTTCAAACAATCTATACTGGAAAATCTTCCGAAGGCTTCTGGTGTGGTAATAACAGTTGAAATTTATGTATCGCGTAGCTTCAACAGACGAATGTTCTTTAAGTATTTACGTCAAGTTACTGCGAGTTGTAGAAGCAATTAAAATTAATTTTTCGGTTTGATTTGATCTTGGGTTTGTTTAACGCTATTCTGATATTACTGACGTTTCGGATAATTTATAGTTTACGATTTTTTTTATTGCATTGTTGGGTGGACGAGCTCACAGCCCACCTGGTGTTAAGTGGTTACTGGAGCCCATGGACATCTACAACGTAAATACGCCACCCACCTTGAGATATAAGTTCTAAGATCTCAATATAGTTGCGTGGTCGCGAACGACTGTAATGTGAAATAAAATAAAAGCTTAAAAAAATTTACTTTTCTGCCCACTTATGTAAAGCTCTCCCTCTTTAAGAACGGTTAGCTGGTAGATAATTCAATTGTTGAGTTAAGCTCGCCATTTTATAACTTTTCGATATTATTGTATTGTATTAACTGTGTGTACAATCTATACTTCTATACTTAATATTATAAAGAGGAAAGATTTGTTTGTTTGTTTGTTTCGAATAGGCTCCGAAACTACTGGACCGATTTGAAAAATTCTTTTTCCATTAGAAGCCGACATTGTCCCTGATGAACATAGGCTACTTTTTTTAATTTTAATTTTATTAATTTTTTTGGTTTCATGTGTGTTTTAATGTTTCCGAAGCGAAGCGAGGGCGGGTCGCTAGTAAATAATAAAGGTAAAGAATAAAAAAAGGCGAGGTTAAACCGTAAAAAGTTTTACTTAAATAGTCCCGGTAGGCAGATTTTTAATGTCTCCATATATCTTGTGTCGATTAGTGATCTCTGTAGAGAGTTTATTAACGCCCAGTGATCGACTCTGTCTAAAGCCTTTTCATAATTTATACTACTAGTTAAGTTTTAGATGTCTATGGGCTCCAGTAACCACTTAACAACAGGTGGGCTGAGAGCTCGTCCACCCACGTAAGCAATAAAAAAAAATGAAGTGCTTCTATGTTTAGAGCTAAAACGTTGATTTTACAATTCTATATTACTATCACTACATAGTATAAAACAAAGTCGCTTTCTCTGTCCCTATATCCCTATGTATGCTTAAATCTTTAAAACTACGCAGCGGATTTTGATGCGGTTTTTTTTAATAGATAGAGTGATTGAAGAGGAAGGTTTATATGTATAATAACATCCATTGAATAGTGGAGAAAGAAGCGAGGGTAGGTCGCTAGTACTAACAATAAAATAGCTGGTAAGAACAGGACGCGAAAGGCAAGAGATCAAAAATAATAGAGTGCATCTGAAGAGACTTACACTCAGCATTGACTGACTGGACACAGGTTATAATAATAATAATAATAATATAATAATAATAATAAGCCTTTTATTTCATGCAAATAATAGGTTACATACACGTTTCTAGTATGAAGAAGAAATTATAAAGAAGAAAAGAAAAAAGAAAAAAAGGAAAGAAGAAAAAATAATAGTGATGCTGTTTACACTTGTTTGCCCTTTTCTCCTTCCTCCTCTCATCCCTCTTCCCTCCATCCCCTCGTTTAAGAAAATATAAATGTAGATAGTGCTTTCAAAAAAAAGTTTATAGTGTGTAAATATAAAAGTTTGTTTACATGAACCCTCCTCAAATGAAGGTGAAGGCCTCCTCTAAAGAATACCATGTATCTCTTTATCTTGGGCTATTTGTGGCCAGCGGGTACCAGCTATTTTTATCAGCTCGTCTGACCATCTCATGTGGGGTCTGCCTTTCCGGCGGACACAGGTGAATACTGTAGAAGATGAATACTGTAACGAGGTAATGGATGTGAGTGACCACGAAAATTGCAATGTTTTGGAAACATCGAAAATGATCACTGATGTAATCATGCTAGGGTGCTAGGGTGTATCGAGAGCCCGCACGGGTAGGTACCACCGCCCTGCCTATTTGTACCGCGAAGCAGTAATGCGTTTCGGTTTGAAAGCTGGGTCAGCCCTTGTACTGTAAAACTAAGAAACCCTGCCTCAAGTTAGTTGGCAGCATTCATTTGTCGATATCTACAGGCTCCGGTAACCATTTAACACCAGATGGTACGTGAGCTCGTCCGTGCATCTAAGCAATAAAAACAAATATACAATAAAAATATACGGGTTTAGGCCGTAAATAAAGTTTTGATTGTGTAATAAATTGCGTTGATTTGTTTCAGCTATGTCCGTATGGGGTTCGTATAACGCGACCAAAGGATTCACAGGACGAAGGGCAGGAAGGAGGATCCTAAATCGATGCCTCAAAATTTTGAAATTTTCGTTTTTCACGCAAATCTTTTTTTTTTATTGCCTTTGTAGGCAGACGAGCATACGGCCCACCTGATGGTAAGTGGTCACCGTCGCTCATGGACGTCAGCAATGCCAGGGGCAGAGCCAAGCCGCTGCCTACCATAAAGTACTCCCCGCAAGCCTCGTTTGAAGAAGGACATGTCATAGCGCTCGGAAAACACCGTGGAGGGGAGCTCATTCCAAAGCCGGATGGTACGTGGTAAAAAAGATCTTTGGAAACGCACTGTCGATGAACGCAGCGGTTCCAGATAATATGGATGAACTCTGCTCCGATGGCGGGAGGTGCGATGATAAATATATAATATAAAATAGAATCGCTTCATTATTTTAAAAGTATTACAAATTCATGGGGTTCGGAAGCCAGAGTAAATCAGCTAGTTACAGCAAGAAAAAACCGTAAAATCTTTATTATTGCAGATATATTTATCAACTTTTTTCGTTTAAACTCATCTCCTGTAAACCTACGAATTTGGAGTTAGACTAGTGTTAATTGGAGGCATCTATATACCTAATGTTTATTGCCCATCAAATAGGAACTCATGATTTGCGGCGTGAATAGGCGAAAACTGTGCTCAGCTCACAATACTCTACAGCACCAATAGAAGTCGATCGATAATCGCGATTTATTCGTAAAAAATATAATATATTTAAAAAAAAAAATTAAAATATAATATGTTTTTTTTACGAATAAATCGCGAATCGATTATCGATCGAAAAATATTTTTTTTTTTTCTTTTTCTTAGATGGGTGGACGAGCTCACAGCCCACCTGGTGTTAGGTGGTTACTGGAGCCCATAGACATCTGCAACGTAAATGCGCCACCCACGTTGAGATATAAGTTCTAAGATCTCAGTATAGTTACAACGGCTGCCCTACCCTTCAGACCGAAACACATTACTGCTTCACGGCAGAAATAGGCGGGGTGGTGGTACCTACCCGCGCGGACTCACAAGAGGTCCTACCACCAGTATATAATATATTTATTACCAGTAACGTAAAGTGAAGTAAAATCGCGATTATCGATCGGCTTCTGCTAGTGTTATAGAGTATTGTGAGCTCACACGGAATTACGATGCCGCGTTTTTCATGCAAATCGCTTCACTATGTTAAAAGCATTACAATTAATCATTATCGATGGGGTTCGAAGCAAGAGTAAATCAGTTAGCTACACAAAAAAACCATAAGAGAATGCCCATGGTATTAAGTCCGCCTGTATACAAGTTTTGTTTTGTGCATAAAGTATAAATAAATAAATAAAATAAATAAATAAATAAATACATCTGCAATAATAAAGATTTTTTCAACTTTTTTCGTTTAAACGCTCCTCCTGTAAATCTAAGAATTTGGAGTTAGCGTAGTGTTCATTGGAGGCATCGGGATGGATAACACAGTTTTCGCCTATTTACACCGCCAATCATGAGTTCCTATTTGATGGGTGGAGTTAAATAATGGAGGCTGTGTTACCCTGTCTCAAGGTGCATGGCGGGTCACGTTTAGAAGTAATTATGTCCAATAACAACTTAATATAAGTTGCGGGTCGTGCGTGCAATATTCAAAAAGTCGTCGTGGCCTAAAGGATAAGACGTCCGGTGCATTCGTATCTAGCGATGCACCGGTGTTCGAATCCCGCAGGCGGGTACCAATTTTTCTAATGAAATACGTACTTAACAAATGTTCACGATTGACTTCCACGATGAAGGAATAACATCGTGTAATAAAAATCAAACCCGCAAAATTATAATTTGCGTAATTACTGGTGGTAGGACCTCTTGTGAGTCCACATGGGTAGGTACCACCGCTCCGCCTATTTCTGCCGTGAAGCAGTAATGCGTTTCGGTTTGAAGGGTGGGGCAGCTGTTGTAACTATACTGAGACCTTAAAACTTATATCTCAAGGTGTGTGGCGCATTTACGCTGTAGATGTCTATGGGCTCCAGTAACCACTTAACACCAGGTGGGCTGTGAGCTCGTCCACAAATCTAAGCAATAAAAATAAAATAAAAATGTAAAAATAAATGTTCTCTATAAACCAAATTGATCATGTTTTAAAACAGTTTGCATTTTAAATTACAATACTGTGTTATTTTATTTAAACTCTCATAAATATAATATTGCAAAAAAATTATAACCCTACTAGATATCAAAATTAATATCAATTGTAGAGATAATTGTTTTCAATCGAATAATGGCTCTAGCGATAGATAGAGTTAATAGAACTATTCTAGAGAAGCTGTCAATACCTATTCCACTTTTACACATAATATTTATTTTTCCAAAAACACAAATATTGTGTTATTAATAGTAAAAAAAAAACTTACAAACACGAATTAACTAACTCTACATTTAATCTAAGCTCTACGCAAAAATTCATAACTAACTTTATTATGAGCTTACGAATATCAAATAAACTTTAGCTTCGCGACACTAGCTTTTCGTGAGCTTTCGTCGTCACTAGTTCAAAAGCTTCTCGGCGAAATATCACTAGACGAGAATCATCATACACAAGCATCACACGACGTTGACACATTACGGCACAGATAAAAAAAAAACACACGCAACAAAAAAAAAAAAAACAAAAAAAAAAAAACGAGCACCTCCTGGATTGATAGCCGAAGTCTAACTCGGATAGGCGTGGTCATCCACAGGTTACTGTACGACCAAAAAATACCAATAAAAAACATATAATGGCAACCCTCTAACGATCGATCGGTGCCAACCGTAGTCGGATCCGCGAGAAAATCACGTACCGAAAACCACCAATGGCATCAAGTCCACGCCTCGCAATGCCACACCTAGCTACCGGCTCCACCTATATGCCGATCGCAGCGCCACACGGGCCGTAGACGCGGCATTCTTGGGCACTATTCAGAGCGAGACAGCAACACAGCTGAGCCGTTCGTTTCCCGGACGATTTCCCCCAACCGGTCATTAAGTGTTTAAATCCAACGCGAGTTGGTTGTGTCGGATTTCTCTACGGAGGGGAACGCTATTAAAATATCCACAAGCATTATCTTTAATTGGACGGAGTTGTGTGTCTGTGTGCGTTCGAGATTCGCGTTATTTTTTGTTTTTGTTTTCAGTTATATATTTTTTTTGTTTTTCGATTCGTTCCCGCGACTGTTCTCTCGTTTGATGACTGTTATCGGCCGTGTTTAGTGATCGGTTGTGATTTGAGCGGTGGTCGGTTGTTTGATTGTTGAAAATGACCTCGATAACCTGATGTGACGGGTTTTCATTGAACCGATTCGACTCTAAATTCGAGATTACGGAAAATGACACCACGTGCTCAGCGAATAATGCCAGCCTAATTGTTAACCAATTACGTCGCCCGTCCTTATTCTTTATAATTGCTACGTAACAATTTTGCGTGCTCCGCCCTGGCCCAGTGTTAAACTTCCCAACGTTTTCAATTAGAAACATTCCAGAACAAAAAAATTCGAATCTCGATTCTAATTCTAGAATTGGCCGTTGCAAATTTCGAAAAGTAACTGTTGCGTTCCGAATTCAAAAATCGCGCCTGTGTTTAAAAATACGTGTGTGTTTGATATTAACTTAAAAAAAAAAAAAAAATTGTGTGACGTTATTTGTGGTGTCAATATTAATAATAGTGAAGTGATGCTGTGTTTGTTCGCTTGATTAAAATCAAAACCGTGAGTACATGATTTTTTTCCCCGAATAACAATAAAAATAATTAATTTAGGATATTACGTAATGTTTTTTTTGTATGTCTGAATACCCGATTGTGGTGTCACGTATGACCCATAATAGACACTGCTATCCATTACACGAACTTAAATGATCTTAGCCTTGTTTCTAACTAACTACAAGAGACACAGCTAGCCTCTTAAAACATATAAACGTATTTTTAAATTTCAAACAAACTAAAACACGAAAGACCTTTTTACTATAAAACATTTAAAGAATACTACGCAGCTTGTAAAATTTTAAATAACCAGTCAATCCCGGTTCATTTTGATGAGCGATTTTTGATTCGTTCTTCATCCGATCGCTACCAAACTTCACAAGAACACCCGCTAGGTTTATGTGAAGATTACCTGAAAACTTCATTAGGATCGGTCCAGTCATTTCGGAGTACATAGGGAAAATATAAACATCGACATGCATTAATGATGAGGAAAATTCGCACAAGGCCTTAATCTTTAGGCCTACTTGTGCGTACAAAAAAGTATTTATTATATATATTTGGAGTTTGCATTAAAAAAAAAAAGAATTCAAAGCTTGAGTATTCCCGAATCTCTTACGTTTAGCGTTTTATCTTATCTTATCGTGAATATAATTAATATTATCACTTTATGTCCTATGTCCAACAGTGGAATTCGGTGGGCTGATAGTTAGATCACTTTACAGTTGCCGTGGTCACAAAAGGTTCTTAGACGCATACGGAATGAAGACAAAAAAGTCGCGAAATTTCTTACCTGAACGAAAAGTAATTTTATTATGTTATTTTTACGATGAACATTAAATATTACGAAAAATATGAATTGTCTATTTTAAAACGTATTAAGGCTAAATTTATAACTACATTAAAAAAAATAACAAGGTTCACTTATAACAAGGAAATTCCAATAGGATTATTCAATATTTTAGGTCGAAACGATTAGTTTCACAATGCAACACAACAAAACCCACTGAGTTTCTCGCCGGATCTCCGCAGCGGGTCGCGATTCCAATCCAGCGGTAGATTCAGCGAAGCACTGCTTTTGCTAGGGCTAGTGTTACCAACGACGTCAGGCTTAGCCCTGTGAGCTCACCTACCGGTTCATGAGTAGCTAGAATAAGCTACAAACGATGAGGTAGAAAAAAAAGCATTTAAAAATATAGAATCAGGTCTTGAAGCTCTCATTCAATTCGTTAAGCTATTTAAATATGTGTTTATTAATGACATCTAAGTCGTTAATTACCACGAAAACTGTAAAATATTCGAAACATTTTAATGACGATAAAAAACCGAAGATTAAGTCCGTAAAAGTAATTAGAAATAGATAAATAGTTGATAATGCGTTTATGTATCTGTTTGATCACAATATATTATCTTGTTCTTCTTATTCTGTAAGGCTTTAGGGGAACGTATTCGAATAGACTAAAATAATATACAGTTTTTGGGGAGTGCTCTGAGGAATTGTTTGAGATGGTACCGGCATCTCGTTTTTACCATCGCACCGCCCGCCACCGGAGTAGAGTTCATCCGTACTATCTGGAGCCACTGCGGTCATCCACAGTGCGTTTCCAGAGGTCTTTTCTGCCACGTACCATCCGGCTATGGAATGAGTCCACGGTGTTTCCCGAGCGCTATGACATGTCCTTCTTCAAACGAGGCTTGTGGAGAGTATTAAGCGGTAGGCAGCGGCTTGGCTCTGCCCCTAGCATTGCTGAAGGCCATGGGCGACAGTAACTCACCATCAGGTGGGCCGTATGCTCGTCTACCTACAAGGGAAATAAAAAAATTAAAAAGTTACGGGTTCGCTTGAGCTGCATATCACGCGGTTTTTTATCGTATTGGGATATGAATTTTGAGACTATTAAATCGATTATGTGTCCTCCTCCCTTCCGTGTGTTGTATTCTTCAGTGCTGAGGGTCGTGATCTTTACGGAGCACTTTTGTTAGGACTGTGTTCTTCCATTCCTTTCTGTCATCCGCGCAGTGGATACCGACATTGATGCTGGAGTCCAAAGTCGTCTTAATCTGATCGGGCCAACGCATGGGACTACGCCCTCTAGGCCTCTATCCTTCCACTTTACCGGTGATGAGAAGTCTTTCGAGATTGTCAGTTTTCTCTCTAAAATCCTAGGTAGGCAAAATGGCGGAGAGTCTTATGTGTAAATAATTGCTTTATTAAAAGTGTATACAATATCTTTGAAATATAACTAGCCGCGCTCTGGCATTCACTAAAATCGTGTGGTTTACCGTGCAAGTAATTTAAGTCGTGGATTGAGGAACGTCGAGCCTATTTCTGCCGTGAAATAGTCCTGCGTTTGGATTTGAAGTATGTAGCACTCAGTATACCATTATAAAATTGATAATTCGATCCGAATTTCGGTGCTAATGGGTCGAAAACTGTACGCAATACGTGCTATGTTAAAAGTGGTGGTAGGACGTCTTGTGAGTCCGCACGGGTAGGTACCATCACATGGCCTATTTCTACCGTGAATGCGTTAAGGTTTGAAGGCTGGGGCAGCCGTTGTACTGTGGCCTTAGAACTCTTGTCTCGAGGTGGGTGGCGGCATTTATGTTGTAGATATCTATGGGCTACGGTAGTTACTTGAAATCGGGAGGGCTGTAAGCTCGTTCTACTAATCTAAGCAATTAAAAAAAAATGAATTGCGCGCCACTAATCTTGCTTTGATAGTAGTGCGACAGAAACCTATCCTAATATGCCAAAAAAACTGTGCCAATGATCTCTCATCGGACGTATTGCTTAGAAACGCGTAGGAGATAAAAACACAACGGCTCTTATGTAAATAGCAAATCTATTGTATTAAAACTAGCTTGACAAAAAACTCTATGTCGGAAGAAAGCTTCAAAGGAGTTTTGGGACCACTTTTTTTTTAAATCTAACCGCTACTGGAGCCTACAGAAACTAGAATATAAGGTCCACCTTAAGACAAGAAATTTATAGGTTTATTAGTTCCTAGGACGTCTGATGCTTGTCAATGAAATAGCCAAAGTGCCGGTGCCAAAATTAAAGTCGCTGATAAAAAAATTAATATCAAACAAAATCATATCAACATTTAAAACTAACAAACAACACACTTATCTCTACTCTCTCATAAACATAATTAACGATTTGACAAATATCCCAAAACACTCAATTCTAAGTCACGTTTGAATAAAGGACGGATCACGCCGAAGCCCGAAAACAATTCCGAATCCATTGTCGAATCTCGAATACGAAGCATCAAAGGGGCCGAAAAGCGAAAAAGACGAAACGGCCGCGGAATCCAGATCCTAGCGCAAAAACTTAGACGTATTCGTTTAACGAAACACAAACGTGGGTGTCCGTTGATGTCATAATTATTTTTTAAGCGTAAACAGAGACGCAAAGGGATTTTATTCGATTTAATGAGATATAATCGTTTCGCGCTTAATTTCGGATGCTTCTGGATTCGTTTCTTTATTTGAAATAGGCGTCAACAAGAATTCTGATTTAAAAAAAAACAATTGACATTAACTTAATTGACATTGACGTTTCTTTACACGCAGAAAGAGGGAATGACATTAAGTCTGACGTATTATTTGATTTAGGATTCCAAAAATTCATTCTTACAACACGGTCTACTTTAAAAATAACTTAGTTCGTTGCAAGTCATTTCTGTTTGTCTCTAGCTTTACAAATGGGGGTAATATTCCTTTTCCTACTTCCATTATTTTTCTTTTATCTATGCATTCTTTATTGTCTTTTTATATTATCTAATGATGTAGGTACATATTTAATTTTATTCATAGTTATATATGTATTTTCATATATTCTCTAACTTTCCTAATCTTTTCCTTCCGAATCCGATCCTGATTTTTTTTTGGATTCCGTAGTTTCCCAACCTTTTAATTGGCTCTGCGGCAAATGCGCAAGCCGCGCGACCCAATAATCTAACAGAAGAAGAAAAAGTGGCTATCAAATCTCCGCTTACCTCTCTAGATATAGGCTGATATTTCAATATATTATAACTACTGTTTCATCCTTTAAGCTGAGACACAGTGATGAGACTTCTTCATAGTAAAATTATTGCTATTTCCCGCGCGGGAAATGAATCTGTCACTAAGCAACACCAAAGAGTGTTTAATATTTGATAAATCGATACAGTAGCCGAAATTTTATTTGTAACAAAGAACACATTGAGTATCTTTTTAATACCTACGCTTACCTATATTAGCTTCAGACGTAGGTATGTATGTTAGTATGTAACGGAATATTTGAACATGATTTTGACCCCCTTCAAAACGTCGGATTAACTCGAAATTTGGAATACTTATTAAGGACTGATGACAATTCAATATTAAAAAAAAAATAAAAAAAAAAATTTGAAAAAATTGAAATTAAACTAAAAAATGAAAAAGGATGAATGGATATTATCAAAATAACCTTTCTACTCATATCTGTTCATAAAATATTTATAGCTACTAATACCATGCACCCCACGCTTTTTTTACAATAAAATCATTTTTTCATACACTATTTTTAATTCAAATTCATTAAAATTTATTTTCTATTTTTTAGTTGGATTTTCTATAAAAGCGTATTTTGTTAGTTTTTTTTTAAACTACATATTATTTTTATTTAAATACATCATATTTGACGTTTAAAAGCCAATTCAAAATAACTAGAGGTCCCGCAGTAGTCGAAATTCGACTATAATTAATAGGAATTGTAAGTTTGTACACTATTATGATTGTATTTTATACTTCTATAATCACAAATTTTGCCAAGACTACACTATAAAAAATATTAACAAAGGTAAATAATATTTAATCTATTCTCAATTTGACCACAGACGTCAAGAACAAAAGTTTGACAATAAATAGTATGCATGCGTGTGTGCGTCAAATTCATGGTATGTAGTGTGTGTAATGTTTTCTTTATTGATTTAATGTATCTTTTATGCATTACTTTAAAAAAATATTAGCATTTTGCACTTCTCCTCTATATTCTCTATAAGTGTGGAAAATTTCATACTCCTCCGTCCGCGCAATTTTCGTAAAAAGGGATACAAAGTTTTTGCTTCACGTATTAATTAAAAATAATTATTTTAAAGTTATCAAGTGAATTCAATTAGTTCAAAATGTTTCTACAAATCTACTGACTGACTTTAGTTGAGCGCATGAATCAAATGAATTAGAATAACAAAGAGAATCTTTAAAATAGCTTGTCGTAGATGACACGTTATTGACGTGTCAATATAGATGAGTGTCAAAGTGACAGACAAACAGATTATATCTTTGTTGAACGACACCTTCCGTGACAGTAGCCATAGATTATACACTTGATATATTTGAACAGTAGCGACTTGATATTAACACGCTTTTATTAGCTTTGTATTTATTTAAGTTTTGTTTAATATGTAACGGAATCTTTGAACACCATTTCCATTGACTTCAATACGTCTGATAAAATCGACAATTCGCACACGCGTCAAGGACCGTTGACGATACAATAGTTTTATAGCTTCGCTCTAACATCCTGACCGGTGTCGACAGTTTGAACAAAAAAAGATGAGATTAACTGTTATTTCCATGTTTTTTTTATTAATTGCATAAGCGGATGGATGAACTCACAGCCCACCTGGTGTCAAGCGGTTACCGGAGCCCATAGACATCTACAATGTAAATGCCGCCGCCCACCTTAAGATGTAAATACTAAGGTCTCTTCAAACCGAAACGCATTACTGCTTCACGGCAGGAATAGGCGGGGTGGTGGTACCTACCCGTGCGGACTCACAAGAGCTCCTACCACCACTCCACACATCCATCGCAGCATTCGCATCTCTGCTGCATGCAATCGCCTTTTTGTGCGATAGAATTAACTCAAACATCCACCATCTCAGAGCTCATTCTTCGTTCTCAACTAAATCGAGGAGACTGTCAACTTACGTTGTTGATCTTTTATTTTTATTTTTTATTGCTTATATGTGTGGACGAGCTCACAGCCCACCTGGTGTTAAGTGGTTACTGGAGCCCATAGACATCTACAGCGTAAATGCGCCACACACCTTGAGATATAAGTTCTAAGGTCTCAGTATAATTACAACGGCTGCCCCACCCTTCAAACCGAAACGCATTACTGCTTCACGGCAGAAATAGGCGGGGCGGTGGTACCTACCCGGGCGGACTCACAAGAGGTCCTACCACCAGTAAAAATCTCTCTCGATTAAATAGCTTGTGAGGATTATCTTTAATGTAAAGTCGGAAACAAATGCTGTCCCGTCAATTGAAGCTATGAATACAATCGCTCCTATTGTTTAAGTGGCTTCAAAAAAGCTAAGGTTATTAGAAATCGACTGTTTTTAATGCGTTCTAGAACTTTCTTCTAGGTCAACCGTTGATTTGACAATTCATATTTTTTTTCATTTAAAACTCTACACGTGTGGTCTCCGGTATATAAAGATGCGACTGTTTTGATTTATCCGTGATAATGCATATTTAATTGGCTCGGACTAGGTTGATGATGTTTTCTCGTTTAGGTCACTCCGTTGAATTTCTATTTTCTTTTTTGTTTGAATTTTTATCGGATTCAACTCCTTTTAAAAGTAGCTGATAATTGATGGATGTAGATAGATATCTGAAATGCGGATAAGGAGTGCTGAAGGTATTTTTATTGTTCTTTCTGATTGATCGCGCGAATACCATTCTTGCTTATTACCGATTTTCTAGGTAGGTGAGCTCACAGGCTCAACTTGAGAGAATTTGCTAACACGCTGAAGTCGTCGTGGCCTAAAGGATATGACGTTCGGTGCATTCGTGTCTAGCGATGCAACGGTGTTCGAATTCCGCAGGCGGGTACTATTTTTTCTAATGAAATACGTACTTAACAATTGTTCACGATTGACTTCCACGGTGAAGGAATAACATCGTGTAAAATAAAAATCAAACCCGCAAAATTATAATTTGCGTAATTACTGGTGGTAGGAACCTCTTGTGAGTCCGCACGGGTGCCACCGCCTTGCCTATTTCTGCCGTGAAGCAGTAATGCGTTTCGGTTTGAAGGATGGGGCAGCCGTTGTAACTATACTTGAGACCTTAGAACGTATATCTCAAGGTGGGTAGCGCATTTACGTTGTAGATGTCTATGGGCTCTAGTAACCATTAAACACCAAGTGGGCTATGAGCTCGTCCGACTCATATAAGCAATTAAAAAAAAACACTAGACCTAGCAAGAGCAGTGCTTCCCTGAATCTACCTGAAAAATCGCGACCCACTGAGAAGATCCAACGAGAAACTCAGTGGGCTACGTCAACTAACCATTGCTTGGAGAGCCTAAAAGAACCGCGAACGGATATATCTTAGAGCCCGTGAGCTCAACCCGTCCGCGCGTAGCTCAAATCACCTCTAAGACCACCAGTGAATAGTTAAGGAAAAACAAGTATCAAATTCGTAAATTTAAAACAGACGTTTTTGATCTAGGGCCGTTCGACTTAGATTCTATGTAAGGTTGTTACGTCTTGAGCTATAGATTCATATCTGTTAATCTTAAAGTATAGCCGATTGTTAATAACAGTCTTATTAACATTAGACGCAGCTTAGAATAGAGAAAAGTAGGAAGCTATGAAGCATCCGATACGTCGGAAATAATAAACTGACAATCTAGAACATTCCAATTTTGTTTAAATGTTTTTTTACATTAATATTAATCATGCGTTATTCTTTGTCCTTCTCCAATTATTTGTATTTTCATAAGTACGAAAATGTCAAAACTAAGTTCGTATTTAAGACTTTTATGTTTAAGTTTGTCTATGTTTCTGTTTGCTCTATAAACGTTGGAGATATAAAAACCGTTATAAAACAGTCGATTAATAAATAATTGATATGTAATTGAATCAATATGTCGCTTTTCAGCTGACGTTCGGTATTAACAGTGTTGCCATATGAATAAGAATTACAGAATACAGAATAATATTTCGAGTTAATTGGAAATTTAAAAACATTAATGTAGTAATGTCTTCGGTTTTTGCTAGTCCCTAGACACAATTAAAAATACTTTTACAGCTAAATCTTATATTTTTTATTCTCATTATATTATTTTATTTCCAATGCTTCTAATACATTACAGTATTAGTAGTCGCGGACGATTAAGCTGTAAATGTTAATTTTTATTCATTAATAAGTCATAAAAAAGCTTATTTTATCGGATAGTCAATAAGTGGAAGCGTCCTATTTTCATGTTTTGTGTGTGTGGGTGTGTTTTTTATTGCCCTTGTAAGCAGATAAGCTTACGGCTCACCTAATGATGAGTGGTTACCGTCGCCCATGAAAGTCAGCGTTGGTAGAAGTATAGACCAAGCCAGTGCTTACTAAGTGGTGAGATGGTGACAGTAGTTATACAGAAGAAAGGTAGAAGAAAGGTTTCAGTAGGCAGCGGCTTGGCTCTGCTCCTGGAATTGCTGAAGTCCATGGGCGACGGTAACCACTTACCATCAGGTGGGCCGTACGCTCGTCTGCCTACAAAGGCAATAAAAGAAAGAGAAAAATTGTGCTATTTCAAATAAAAAAACTTTTATTTCGCCATTAATCTTTCGTTTATATCTCTTGTAACAAATTATACTTTAAGTAATACGCCTTATTACGAAAACGTTTCTATAAAATTCTCTGAAATCTACAGCCATGTTCGTAAACCTTTCACGGGATTTTGTTGAAAAATGGTAGATATTTAAAACGAAATTATCTGGCAACACCGTGTAATTGCGAAACTACCGTCAGAACAGAACTACCGAACGAAGTGGCGGTTCGTTTCACATATGATTAACGTTTGCCTCTTAAATGTCATTCAGAGCGAACAAGACTCGTGTACTGAAAAAAAAACACACACACACACGTATCTTAACCTGTTTTATTAACCGACATAAAATAATCTATATATTAATACGTAAAGCAAAAACTTTGTATCCCTTTTTATGAAAATTGCGCGGACGGAGTAGTATGAAATTTTCCACACTTATAGGGAATATAGAGAAGAAGTGCACAACGCTAATATTTTTTTTAAATAATGCATAAAAGATACATTAAATCAATAAAGAAAACATTACACACACTACATACCATGTATTTGACGCACACACGCATGCATACTATTTATTGTCAAACTTTTGTTCTTGACGTCTGTGTTCAAATTGAGAATAGATTAAATATTGTTTGTCTTTATTAATATTTTTTATAGTGTAGCCTTGGCGAAATTTGTAATTATAGAAGTATAAAATACAATCATAACAGTGTACAAACTTACGATTCCAATTAATTATAGTCGAATTTCGACTACTGCGGGACATCTAGTAATTCTAATAACGCGCTTGTAAAAATGTAAATGCTTGTCGTGTCGCACGTATAGAATTCTGATTAGTTAGAAAGAGATGAAACTAGTTCGATGATAGTTTGAGGGATCGTATCTTGTTTATTGCTCATAATGGGAGGGGGGGAGCTCATGGTCCACATGGTGTGGATCCCATAGACATCAACAAACGAAAATGTCGCCATCCGCCTTGAGATATGAGTTGTAAGTCTCCGTTTCTACAGTACACCGGCAGCCCCAGCTTTCAAGCCGAAACGCATTACTGCTTCACGGCAGAAATAGGCGGGGCGGTGGTACCTACCCGTGCGGACTCACAAGAGGTCCTACCATCAGTAAAAATCTCTCTCGATTAAATAACTTGTGAGGATTATCTTTAATGTAAAGTCTGAAACAACTGCTGGCCCGTCGATTGAAGCTACGAATACACTCTCTCCTTTTGTTTAAGTGGTTTCAAAAAAGCCAAGATTATTAGGAATCGACTATTTTTAATGCGTTCTAGAACTTTCTTCTAGGTCAACTGTTGATTCGACGATACATTTTTTTTTACAAAACGCCACACCTTCATATAGATTATCAATAAGTGTTCTTTTTTCTTCATTATATTCTCTTGGATTTACTTGAATTTGTTTTTTGTTGCAAAGACTCGTTGCTTACTGGACCAAAAAATCATATATGTATTGCTGTAATTGTATAAAAATATGTTTGAATTTTCCAAGCAAATATCCTTGGCGGATCCGTCGCTAATGCCGCTAAGACGCTTGTTTATTCATATCGGAGTGATGCCTCTACATCCGGATTCTGATCTCGACAGTTTTGTCTTCAATAAAGCGTGGGTTATCCAGCACGTTTTCCCTAATGATTTATTTGATTGATTTTATTTTAATTTATTTGATTTCAAATTGAATCAAGCTATAATAATGTAACAATAATAATAAAAGTAACACAAAATTCAAATAAATGAAAATCGATTCTTCAAGAAAAATAAGAAGTTGAAAGAACAGCCCAATTCACAACGTTCTTCATTTTTAAATCTGCTAAAATGTCATTAAGGTCGATGCACCTCGTGAATAATTCTATTTTTCTGGGCGTGAAAATCATTCCGTGCCCTCTTCTATATCCCTAACAGAGGGCATACGCAACTTCTTTGTTGATCAGTTAAGTGGTTTGGATGCGAAACACACATACTTTTGGATTTGGTTAGTTACCGATTCAGAGTCTACACAGCATCGGTTCTATTTAGTTCTGTCGCCAAGCGGTCGTGAATAAACTAATAGAAATTTCGACTTCACTTCATCCAAATTCCGATATCAACTTTTATATCTTGGACAGCGAAATAATAACTGATACAACTCACCGTCAACTCCCTGACGGCTCACGGCACACGCTGACGTTCGAAACGAAGATAGAAAACGCGTATTAAACAAATGCTGACGCTAAATTTCCACAAGGCAAAGAATTTTCAAACGAAGAATTTTCTAATAGCAACGAACAATGTTTTTTTTTTGCTGTTATCCGCGATTTTATCTCACGCTAATCTACCGCGCGTCAGATCCGACGCTGGATGGCTGATAGTAGAAACATTCTTTGTCTGAACTCACGAATGATTTTAGATAACGGTCTAATTCGGTTTTTCGGTTAACGTAACGTAAATGGGAAAATCGATTTGATTCTTGCGTACGTACCGACGAGATATTTGAAATTTCAAATTGTGCGCCCACAGAGCTACGAAGTCCCATACTTGTGACAATATAATATTATATTATATTATATTGTCACTCCTGTAAACCAATGGTTTTATTGTCGCAATGGAATTTTTAATCGATTTTTCGTAATTCTCGGCTTAGGCGTTTTTTCAAAACTAAATTTTCGCTAAGTATTTTTTGTACTAAACATCCAAAATTAATTTGGTAAATTGAATTTAGTATATTTGGTCTTTTTTATAGACCATAGCGTTAAGTGGTCATTGCCGCCTCCGAACTTGAGAAATGAGGTTTTTTTTTAGGATTGAATGCTTACTGCTGGCCCGGATGCCCTTCCAGATGAGAAATGAGGCTTGAGTCTCAATAGTAAAATACTGCGATTACGTAAGCCGATATTATTGTCCCTAGTAAGCTTCATGGAGTGTTTTAAAAAACGTAAAACGGATATGCTTAAGGTAGCGGCGAATAAAAAACACAGTGGACATTTAAAATCGATAATCATCCAACCGATGTTCACAGTAATACTCGGTAATCGATATGCAGCCTGTAATCGATACATTAAAACACGAATTAACTTTAATACGCATTTTAAAATTCAAATCGTACAAGGTGTTATTGCGAAGTGGTATTTTTATGGTTTTTCTATTGCATTAATAGAGGGCGTGTTTTGTGTCGAGCCGGTATTTATTTTTATTGCTTAGATGGATGGACGAGCTCACAGCCCACCTGGTGTTAAGTGGTTACTGTAGCCCATGGACATCTATAACGTAAATGCGCCACCCACCTTGAGATATAAGTTCTAAGATCTCAGTATAGTTACAACGGCTGCCCCACCCTTCAAACCGAAACGCATTACTGCTTCACGGCAGAAATAGGCAAGGCGGTGGTACCTATATATTTTATGGGTTTTTCTATTGCATTAACAGAGCGTGTGTTTTGTATCGAGCCGGTATTTTTTTTTATTGCTTAGATCTACAGTATGTATTCTTGCGAACACACCGTATCGCAAAGAAGTGAATTGTCAAAAATCGTTCTAAGAACCTGTTTAATAATGGTTTATGTAAAGAACTATGAGTTGGTTAAATTCGAGTTAGGTTTTGCTTCTGTGTAATGGGTGCAGGAAACACAAGATGTTTTTTTTTTTTTTCTACCTAAGCTGGTAGCCTGGAGCGGCTATTCCAGCGTAACCGTTACTAGTAGGTGAGCTCACGGGGCTCAAACCTGACGACGATGCTAACACGAACCCTAGCAAGAGTCGTTCTTCGCAGAATCTACCACCGGATCGGAATCGCGACCCCCCGAGAAGATCCGGCGAGAAACTCAGTGGGCTGTGTCTGAGAGTTAATTTACTCGTCGAGCCCTTCGTCGCAAGCGACGGGTTCGACGAGAACGGTGACCGGTGCTTGAAGTACCTAGAAGCACCGTTAGTGGATCGGGAGGATCCGAGATGACGTGTAAACACAAGCAGTAACCTAACACACAGTGGACACACTCGTATTCAAAATATCAATAATATTTTAAACGAAAATACAGTCTTAGGCTTTCAGTTTCGCGTTTCAATACTCAAAATCACTAAGCACTCGAGCAACGAGCCAATCTGAATGGTTTTAATGGTGGACGTGCCCTTCCTGGGTTTTTTTTTATTGCTTAGATGGGTGGACGAGCTCATAGCCCACCTGGTGTTAAGTGGTTACTGGATCCCATAGAAATTTACAACGTACTGCTTCACGGCAGAAATAGGCGGGGTGGTGGTACCTACCCGTGCGGACACACAAGAGGTCCTACCACCAGTGAGAAGTTACGATGTTTTAATGTTTTTTGTACTTTACAACTAGGTGATTGAATTTCATTTTGTATTTTTTCCTACCTATTCGATGGTAGCCTATGGGCTCCGGTAACCACTTAACACTAGGTGGGCTGTGAGCTCGTCCACCCATCTAAGCAATAAAAATTTTTTTTACAATTATATTTTAGATTTTCGAATGATAAAAATTTCACATTTTATTCGTTTTCCTGACACTCCAACAAGCTTATGTTTTATGTGTTCATATCAAATGACACTACGTGCTCACCTCAGTTTTTGTACACGCCTCAATAAAGATGGTGAAGTGTTTGCAAATATACCTGAAGCGTTGCTAAAAAATATTTATATTGACGATGTTGCAATGTGTAGGTAAGCAATGTGAAATTTCCAGTCTGTGAACGATTTTGCCTTTGCTATTTGGCTACACGGTTATTTAACATAAGGTAGGTATACATACAGTCGAACATCAATGAATTTAAATGAATAAAATATTCAAGTTGACAGTCAAGTCCGCATTTATAATTCTATTGATTTGTGACGTTTTCGCGCCCCAACTAATGCGGCCATTATTAGCGGCCATTACGCGAAGGATATAACTACAAAATGGCGCCCGCTGTGACACGCGACCGACGAACTGTCTGGCTGATTTTTAAGCGGATTGCATTTCTATTGTTGTGGAGTGTCGTATTGATAATGAAAATATTAGGGGAGCTTATTTAGGGCACGTAATCAGAATGTTCACACTTTTAATTTTTTTTGTTAAATTGGAAAATATCAGAGTTCAGAGAAAATTTAAGGTCTATGTTCCATTTTATGTTATTCATTATTTTTCCGCGAACAAAGCGTAGTGGTTTAGTGAATCCGTTATCTCACTACTATCATTTTATGGTGGGCAGGAGTCCCATATTATGCCCGTTTGCCCTTTGGCCTAAAATAACTTGGAGAATCGGCCCCCGGGACAAATAAAGATTCGTAACTACACGAAACGGACCTGAGGTATTCTGACGTATTCCTTAAGAATAACGCAGCTATCTCTGGCTAGCAGATGCAATATTTTCTTCATGACCCAAAAACGTTTTTACGAACCAATAGGATCGACTTTTCGCATTAAATGTGTACAATTTCGAAAAATATTCGAAATTGAGTTAATATGCGGAATAATTTGGTATCGCCAGTATTTTTCTCATAAATACTGTCAAAAGAGCCTAGAATTTAGTTTTAATTTTTTTTTTTTTAGTTTACTTAGATTTTGTCTACTATCAACAAAATTAATACACAATTTTATCTTAAAAATAAAAAAGAAATGTTGCAAAGATCATTAATATTAAAAATATCACATATTAATAAACCTTTAAAACGTTCTCCTTTAAAATTAGTAAGCTTTGAGATTATACAGTTTTAATGCGAGAAGACAATATGTAATAAACGTTACCAAAAATACAGGAAAACGATCCCGTAAGGGATTATCTATTTTACAAAAAATATTTCACTATAGACCTATAATAAATATTTGTATTATAGAACTCATGTCTCAACGTGGCGTTTACGTTAGTGATCTTTATATAAATATAAATAAATATAAATAAATATAAATATTTACTAACAATCACACCACGTTAACTGGTCCCGTGATAAGTTCGTAAAGAACTTGTGTTACAGGTACCAGATAACGGAAATAAATGTAAGATTTTTATTATACACATACATATATTTTTATATACATCCACAACCCTGGAAAGATATTTATATTATCATACAAATATCTTCCCTTGGCTGGATTCGAACCCGCGACCCCCTTGTGTAGTGATCATGTCACTTACCACTACACCAGACGGCCGTTTATGGACTCTTAACACTGCTAAAATTATTGGATCGCGAGCCTTAGTATTTCTGAGTCAATTAAAAAAGTATGGATCGCAAAACGCGCAGCATCAGCTGCAAGCGAAACAATACCACCGTGCTCTTAGTTCAAGGCATCCAAATACGTCAAACGGAAAATTCTTAGCCACGAATAATTACTTTTTGCTCGGCTTTACTTAAGTATTTTGTATTAGCATTCATTAACACAATTAAACCTACTTTTACGGTTTAAGTTTAGGTTTGTTTTTTAATATTATTAATTTTACTGGTGGTAGCACCTCTTGTGAGTCCGTGCGGGTAGGTACCACCACCCTGCCTATTTCGGCCGTGAAGCAGTAATGCGTTTCGGCTTGAAGGGTGGGGCAGCCGTTGTAACTGTACTTGAGACCTTAGAACTTATATCTCAAGGTGGGTGGCGCATTTACTACTTAACACCAGGTGGGCTGGGAGCTCGTCCACCCATCTAAGCAATAAAAAAAAATATCGGTTGGCAATTACTTTTTGTTGGCCCTACGTAAGCTGATAGCCTTGAGAAGCTATGCCAGCGTAACCTAACAAGTAGATGAGCTCATGGGGCTCAAACATGACGATGTTGCTAGCACTAATCCTAGCAAGAACAGCGCTTCGCAGAATCCGACATGACGTGCTTAGCGCGACGTCGACTGTTTACAAGATTCCGCAAGATCGGGAATATATTAGCAATCACAGTACGCTGGTATTAATACTAAGATAATGCAAAGGCAAAATTAGCCCTTCATCGGGGATGGCGTCCGTAAATGCTATGCGTCGTAATAAGTTAAGGGCGTATTACATTAAAAAGAAGTGGAGACAACTTGTAAGGGTCCTACGTACCAGCGGAGTATCTTAACACTACTACTTCAATTACTACATTCATTCATTCATCCATTCCTTCTTTTTCACCCTCTGCTGGGGTGTAGGGCTCGAATCAAATTTTTCCATTTATATCGGTCTTGGACAGTCTGTTCTAACTCCTCCCACGTCATGTCCAAGACCCCTAGCTCCTGCTCCACCGAGCGACGCCAAGTTGTTCTAGGGCGGCCTCTCTTCCTTTTGCCAGACACTTTCCAGGTCAGTGCTCTCTTTGATAGGTGGGTATCGGGCTTTCTCAAAGTGTGACCAATCCAATGCCATTTCCAGTACATAGAAAATAATATGTTATCCAACACCGGAACATTGGGATTTGAACATTGGGTGTGTTATCTGTCAAATCAGGTCTTCAAAATCGAACACTTGATCTGCCGTTTGTAGTCAAACAAAGTTAAACACACACAAGTCTATGGGCGTCTGTGACTCTTGACCCTAGGTGGACCGTCAGCTCGTCTTGCTGATGGTAGAGAGTATTGTCTTAGCCGCACGTCAGCAAAGCATTAAATAAGACAAGAATGAGTAGAAGTTTTGCGACCACGAAAACTGTACAGTATTCGAAATGACACAGAGAGAGAGAGAGAGAGAAACAATAATTATTATATTTTTTCGTATTGTGAGGAGGTTTCTCACTCTGGAACCCTAACTACTGGTGGCTTGTATCGTAGACATCGCCATCAGCGGCAATCTATTTTAATAATAAAGTATTTTTTTTTTAATTGTATTTTAATATCTTTTTTTTTAAATAGTTTATAATCAATAATATTTTAAATAAATATAGATTATAATAATTATAATAATTCATTTATTTATCGCGTAAAAATTACACACATTTTAGATACACATTAAATGATATTACGGAGTATTTCTGAATAAATAAACAATAAAAGACTTCAATTGTGTTTTTGTGATATAATTAGAAAACAACATTTAAAGCCCTTAATCTCTTTTAAAATTAATATTAAAAATTAAACAGTAAACAGTATTAATGAACTATATATACAACACTGAATTCTCTTTTCACTGAATGCAAGACTTCAATACATAGCACTGAAGAAGAATCCTTTTTAAAAACAAAAAAAATAATAATATAGGTTTTTCTTAACACACATTTAAGTCAAAATTAAATTACAAATAGATAGAAAGAATACAATAATATAACAAAATAAAATAAGCAACGAATAACAATAAACAAGTGTAGGTCTTCTCAACTAAGAATAAAATAATACCTATTTATAAGCACTAGAGGTCCCGCAGTAGTCGAAATTCGACTATAATTAATTGGAATTGTAAGTTTGTACATTATTATGATTGTATTTTATACTTCTATAATCACAAATTTCGCCAAGGCTACACTATAAAAAACATTAACAAAGACAAACAATATTTAATCTCAATTTGACCACAGACGTCAAGAACAAAAGTTTGACAATAAATAGTATGCATGCGTGTGTGCGTCAAATACCTGGTATGTAGTGTGTGTAATGTTTTCTTTATTGATTTAATGTATCTTTTATGCATTATTTAAAAAAAATATTAGCATTGTGCACTTCTTCTCTATATTCTCTATAAGTGTGGAAAATTTTATACTCCTCCGTCCGCGCAATTTTCGTAAAAAGGGATACAAAGTTTTTGCTTCACGTATTATTTATAAGCATTACTTAGGACGTAGTGACATTAAAAAAAAACGCAATTTTAAACCGTAATAGTACTTATAGAACGTATAGAGATTGTAGTATTACAAAGTCATCCATGCATTAATCAGTTAGCTTTAAGACTGACGTCACCGAACGATAGCTTCATGGGGGCCATAATTTATGAACACCATCAGTTCCCATGGAGCCCTTCGATTCGCATCAATGGTTTCGTTGAACTAAGCATAGCTTCGTCAAGTACAGATCACTTGTTCGTAAGCTCCGTTAATAAATACTAGTCGATGACCGAGCTTTTCTCGTTTTTTTTTTTTTTTGATAACGCCATCTTGTTGTGTCTTTAAAACGGTTAGTTGCCCTCAATTAAGAAAAATAGTATTATTATTCGCCAATAGATGTCGGGAAGAGTTGATTATTGAAAATACGAATAAAACATCATTTTCTGAAAATAAATCGTAGCTAGATCGATTTATCGCCCCCGAAATCCCCTGTATACTAAATTTTATGAAAATTGTTGGAGCCGTTTCCGAGATTCAGATTATAATAATTGCTCGTTTAAAGGTATAAGATTAGTTAAAGGCCTTTCGAATTAAGGTCGGTTGCTTCATTATAATGTTCGGCTCTGTTTTACGTATAGTTTTTCTAACAAAAAAGCTCGAGAAAGCTCGTAAAGAGTAACATTAGAAAACTCCGCGTAAAAAAAAAGCACAACTTTTCTCATGATCGTTTTGGATCAACGCTCATAATAAACAAGAGACTTAACGTTTGTAGATAGAACGCGTCGAAATCGGAAGACGATTTTTTTTAAATCGTATCGCCTAAATGTCTTATGAATACTACGTTATTATTAGTACAAACAGATATTCAATTTCTAAGTCGACAATCAGTTCCAGCGCGGATTGTACCTTCTTATCAGCATGGTAGGTCTTAGAAATGCCACGAAATTAATGTAGCAGCTGTTATACTGTGAAATGTACAAAAGTGCCCTTGATCAATGTGAAAGGACTCGAATGTAAAACAAATTAAGCGCTACGATATTTCGGAATATCGTGTCGTATCGTATTAATTCTAACCACATACGTAGCCCTACAGAATAAACATTACAAGTCATTAATTCTGAGTTGTTGTTGTCTTTTTTTTTTTTATTATTCGCCGCGATGAACTTCTAATTAGAAGTGTGCCAAGATTATAAATGGACAAGTCCTTAACACGTCAATTTACTGGCTCCACCGGCTTCACGAATGAGGTATATCGATTTTGTTTTGTAATCGATTTTAAAACGAATTCCTTCCTGCAATTCGTAGGTAAAAAAACTTTGCCAACGTCGATTAAGTTTAGTTATTAAATGTGGTGTACTATTTTCTTCATTGTTGCCGTAAATGGACATGCTTAAATAAAATTTTTATTCGCATTTCTTTTTTTATATTACCACTAGGTATATATTATTCAACATCTTTCAATCGATTTGGAAATTGACAAAATTTGTAAAACGGTACAAACTATTTTAATGATGGTATGCATAAGTTTATTGTATTCTGTGTTCAGCTGATTTTGACGTCTGGAATATAAAGATAAATTGTACGTATTCTTAAAAGTTTCAAAGACTTTCATTAATCGAATGATCGATATTAAAAAATCGATACCCGTATCGTGCAGCACTAGTTCTTTTTTCTTGCATATTTCATTAATAAGTTATCAGCATGCGAAATCTACAATTTCTCTTTCTTTCATTATTAGTCTCTTTTTTTTGTCGTATTAAGCGGGATCTAATTTTTTTCCATATCTGGGCGCTTTTTTCTATGGCTTCAAAGTTGAAGCTTAAGGTTATTTCGCGTTGGTATTGTGTATATTACTCAAAAGCGCCAAGGCACCTGCTTTGAAATGCAACTGTCACTTAATGGCTACGTATGATCGAGGATAAAAAATAACATCCGTCGCTGAAGACGTTTAGAACTCTTTCGTGACAAGGCGGTCTCCTGTCGCCTGCTTTTGTAGTGACTTCAAATTGGCACTTTATAATACGCAATTGGAGATAACGTTTTTGGACGACTCTAAAAAAAGGAAGTCGTTCTCAATTCGATTGTAATTTTTTTTGTTGTGTCAGAGTTTTTGAAGTGAAACTTCTTTATCGGCGTTGGAAAAAAATTTACCGTCACATTTTTCGGTTACGCGTCACATTTTTCCGTTACGCGCCATCTTTTTTGTATTCATGTCTATGATAATAAAATCCTTTTGTTTAAACTTTATCTAATTTAACTTTTTTGTATTCATGTCTATGATAATAAAATCCTTTTGTTTAAACTTTATCTAATTTAACTTTATTTAACCAATTTCTAGAAAGTTGCATGTAGATCATTTTTCGAAAAATAAGGCCATAAATAAGTTTCACTTCTTACGTGTGTACACTAGTACACGCACACATTTTTTTTTTTTCTGGAGTGACTTATTATAGTGACGGGAAAATTGGATGGAAAATTAATTAAGTGCCCGAACATTTGGGTACGGGACTGGGTGAGGCACTTCACTGTACCACTGACCTTAAGTGGCTACAAATCTCACGAAAAGGTCTCAGACAGGCGTATCACGCTCTTCAGCAATGAACGATTGAATGGAGAAGGAGGGAGAACTTTTCCTTGGTGGACGAAGTATTATTGGTGGTAGGACCTCTTGTGAGTCCGCACGGGTAAGTACCACCGCCCTGCCCATTTCTGCCGTGAAGCAGTAATGCGTTTCGTTTTGAAAGGTGGGGCAGCGTTGTAACTATACTGAGACCTTAGAACTTATATCTCAAGGTGGGTGGCGCATTTGCGTTGTAGATGTCTATGGGCTCCAGTTACCGCTTAGCATCAGGTGGGCTCGTCCACCCACCCATCTAAGCATTAAAAAAATAAACAATTTTTTTTTTATCAATTAACCAAAAACATAAAAACAAACTTTAAATTTGATTCGTTTTTTTTTTTTCTTTACAGTATATTATTAACAAGAAATAACCCAAGTTAATGTTGTACATTAATTTTTATTGCACAACCTAACGATTAAGTGTTAGGTATTGTGTTTGGATTGAGGTGCACGTTTTTGGCCACTAACCCGATCAAAGCAAGCCACTCAGAACTATTGACAGTCCAACATGAATATATGTATATGTATATCTATATATATAAAAATGAATTGCTGTTCGTTAGTCTCGCTAAAACTCGAGAACGGCTGGATCGATTTGGCTAATTTTTGGTCTTGAATTATTTGTGGAAGTCCAGAGAAGGTTTAAAAGGTAGAAAAATATGAAAATGCATGGAATTAAATAAAAATAACAATTTTGTTTTTCCTTTGATGTGTCCCCCGTCCGAGATTCCTTTTGTTTGTTTTAAGTTTATTTTATACAAAAGTTTAGGTCTTTTATTTATCGATTGAGGCACTACGAAGTCTGCCGGGTCAGCTAGTATATATATATATATATATATATATATATATATATATATAAAAAAACCCGAAAAATCTTAACGGGAACATAATCGTTCGTAAACACGGACCGTGTCGGATCCAATGTTTCTTTCGATCGTAAAAATATATCCGGCACGCGATCCACCCAACGTACGAGCGATTTTATTGTCTCTATCAATTAATACAAGTTAGGCGTCCATTATTTTTATGCATACTACGTCTAAAGCCGAAGAAGTTACGTGCATTGCGAAATTCCAACACGGATCTAGCTTGAGAATTGTTATTTTTTTGTTGTCGTTTCAAATTTTAACAGAAATTATGTTTCTTTGCTATCAATATGATAAAAGTTCGTTTCTTGGAACGAAGTTCCTTATGGGACGATGCGGAGGGGTACCCAAACCGGGAAAAAAAACGTCCGTAACGTAAGATTTTTATTATTTACTAGCTGGCCCGGCAAACTTCGTAGTGCCTCAATCGATAAATAAAAGACCTAAGCTTTTGTATAAAATAAACTTAAAACAAACAAAAGGAATCCGTCCGACGGGGGACTCATCAAAGGAAAAACAAAATTGTTATTTTTATTTAACTCCGAGCCTTTTCATATTTATCTACCTTTTAAATCTTCTCTGGACTTCCATAAATAATTTAAGACCAAAATTAGCCAAATCGGTCCAGCTGTTCTCGAGTTTTAGCGAGACTAACAAACAGCAATTCATTTTTATATATATAAGACGTATAGTCTTAGTATGATGGCTATAGTGTCTAATGTATAGTCTACGTGATGACGACTATTATTATTATTCATATAAATAGCTGTTTCTTTGTATATTATTATTATATATTTTTTATAAATCATTGTGAACAAAATAAAGTTAATAACTTTGTATTTTTTTTTTATCTTTAAAAAAATCATAATAAAAATTTTAGGTATACCCGAATAATTATTTTCTTTATACCTCGAATAGAATTTAAAATTAATATTTTTATAATAAGGAACTTCGTTCCTATCCGGTGTCCCACGACACCACACATCTTTATTTTTTTACAATTTAAGACTTTTTCAGAATGGCCTGCTTGTTGAATTTTTTATAAGTGTTTGTATTATTAAACTTCTCGTAGCTAAGCGAGAAATATATTAGGGTGTGTTAAGAATGATGGAGGCTTTTTGAATGCGCTGGAGCTCAAATGCAGCAGAATCCAGCTGTGAAGGTACATCCAGTACGACAGAGAGACGCCATTCCTTAAGAATTCCCTGCAGGATTGTCCCATTTTCACACACTTATGCACTAATATGCCAGATCTTCTCAGTGGATCGCGATTCCGATCCGGCGGTAGATTCAGCGAAGCCATGCTCTTGCTAGGGCTAGTGTTAACAAAGACTCTCAGGCTGAGTCTCGTAAGCGCCTACACGTCCGGGGAAGCTAGCGTAACCTCCCGAGACTACTAGCAATAGGAAGGCAAAAACAATTAATTATGGTACACATAGTTGCCCGAGTCGCTTTCCCGCCAAAAAGTTAGACCTGCATTGCGCGATGTCATTGTTGTTGGCGTCAAGTGTCAAAATATAACTTAAATATTGGGACATGCATTGTGTAAACATTTTTTTTAAGGGATTTTATGACCTGGTTACTAAGACCTTTAAGTCATGTCTTATTTTAATTTATATTCTTATTTTTATGAAAAATGATAATCTGGAGTGAAATGAAATGAAATGAAGATGATTAATTTGAGACATTAATCAGCTGGGATGAAATTAAATGAAATGAGATGATATGGGATGAAATATAATCTCAGTAAAATGGTGGTCATTTACTGAAATTTTTTCAGTGGACATTTTGGAGGATCCCGAGAAGTTACGTCCAGCGTCTTTGTTTCATTTGCCCACATTTTTGCACATTCACAGATATTAAACAGTTAATAAACCACCGTTATTACACATTTAAACCTGAAGAAACACTAAATAGACAAAATAAAACAAATTACACAACTTCACTCCTCGCGTTCCCGCCAAAAAGTCAATTTTTTTAACAGACAATGGGCATTAGTGTTTAAATATCGAACAGTCTTTTTGCATAGCATTAAAATTTCATTTGGTATAAAACTTTTTCTTAGAACGCAAAATAAGTCCGTAAACGTTAAAACAAATGAGCTAAGAAGCCTTTAAAAAAAGAATCGTTTTCGGCGAGTTCTTTGCGTTAATTACCGGACGCTATCTCTGTCGCTCCCGTTAATTTCTCCAATAAATCTATCTCGCTTCATCAGTTCGATGCTTCAGGGTTCAGTGTTAGAGAATCATCGGTTTGTTTTTTATTTAGAGTACTTATTGTTGACATTTCGAATTTATAGTATTATTATTTAGAACAGAAGTTTTTAATTTTATACGTTTATATTGAAATAACGGTAGGACATGTTGCAAGCACAGACATGGATGGTTGTTATTACAATATTATTATTAAATACGTCGATAAAATTCGACCTCATGTCTCAAGGTGGGTGATCTTTGAGTATTAGAATCATGTTATTTTTATAGAACTTATTCCAATTTCAGTTGCATATCTATAACATATTAGATACAACTACATTATCTTCGATTTACAAAATTGGAATCATAAATATTAAAGTTTAATGTAAATAAATTTATCTTATAACCTTCAGTGGGTTAATTTATGCATACATAATCATTTAACACTTATATTTGAGTAAATGCTTAAGCTTATCTTACAGTGTTTAAGAATATTAATATTCTCACTTAAGCGGTTGACATTCTGAACACTCACTACATAGTTATCGTAGTAAAATGATGAGCTCGCTAACAAATTAACATAACTTAGTATGTGAGTAATTTTATTGGTTGTTTTGGATGGTTAAAATGTTTCCATTGAATGTTCCAGAATAAGTTTTGAAGAATTTATGATTATGTCGGCTAAAAAATTTTCTAATTCGTGTTCAAATTTCTCTATAATATGTATCTTGGTGCTTACCTGTTGCTGCTGTCCGTGGGCGATTGGTGACAAAAACCACTTTAAAGCCGTATGCTCGAAATTTGATCGTGTTCTTAGTGTAACTATGTGCTAATTGATTTTAGAATTTTTTATAAAAACTAAATTATATTTTCAAATTCAGATATTTCTTTATCGACTAGCGTTTTGTTTTCATTACATTTGAATATATATATATATATTTTTATATCAATATGGACCGCGTGAACCCCGTGTTCGCCCGAAAACTAAAGTCAACAACGACAGCCTAAACTGGAAGCTGACCACACTAGAATCTACTGCTGAGTTAGTTTCATAGCCGGGTCAGCACCACGCGAATACACTTTGAGACATGAGCATAATGTCATCAGACTAGAAAACAGGCTTGCAGTAGACATATATATAAGCTAAAGCACTCATAGACACAAGAAAACCCTCGAGTCTTTGAATATGGAACGTTTCAATATAACGGTTTTGTTTTTATATAGAACCCAGATTCACGGAACCCGCCTTAAGAATTAATTCGTCATACTTGACGGTGCGTACTGGCGCCTCTATAAAGCATAAGCATTTTGTTTTTTCACGTCTTTGTTTCACGTCTTTGAGACACGTTACTCGTGGTAGGACCGCTTGTGAGTCCGCACGGGTAGGTACCACCACCCCGCCTATTTCTGCCGTGAAGCAGTAATGCGTATCGGTTTGGAGGGTGGGGCAGCCGTTGTAACTATACTTGAGAGCTTAGAACTTATATTTGAAGGTGGGTGGTGCATTTACGTTGTGGACTGTGAGCTCGTCCACACATCTAAGCAATAAAAAAACCTTAATCATGTTTATTATATTATTATATTGATATATATAGGTATATGCGAAACGATGATTGTGAAGGCTCAATCTTTGAAATAGCTACTGAATCACCGGCTTGCTGTGAGCGTTCTTGAGTCTGTAAACAAAAACCTTTTGTTGGCTTTGTAGACAGGCGTACGGCTCTTACGATCGTGAGCGACTACCGTTGCTAGCATATTGTTGTATTAAATATTCGTATTCCACCGGTCTTTGTGGCGAGGCTTGGGGGAGGCCTATGTCCAGCAGTGGACGTCCATGGGCTGATAGAATAGAATAGAATTGAATTGAATTCCACCAATAACTCATGAAAACGGCTAGCAATTAGTTATTTTGTTAAATAAAATAACAATAAAACACAGCTCAATAAAATAGCTGATGTCTGATAATGTCTTTCGTTTAGTTCTAGGTCAAAAGAAAGAGTTTTTGAATTGTTATCTGAAATTTTAAGTTTCTTTCTTTTTAATAAAAGCTCTGCCAGATTAAATCCAGCTTATTGCGCTTTAGTTAGATGCTTTAAGAATGTATTTACGTTGCTCTTTTTGTGAAATGCGAATATTTGTAGGTATTTTTTTTGTTTTATATTTTCGCGCGTTATAAGGACTGACAATGTCATTGACAATACCTTCTGAAATGTTTCGGCCGCGAATTATTTAAACGTAACAATTTGATGCTTTATTATATTATTGTATAATATTTAGCGTACCTATGCCAGGTTGAATTTTGTAATGAGAAAGACAATACCGATAGCCAATATGAGATTTAATATTATATTCGGTTTTAGTGTTTTTTTTTATATATTTTTTAATGCTTACATGGGTGGACGAGCTCACAGTCCACCTGGTGTTAAGTGGTTACTGGAGCCCATAGACATCCACAACGTAAATGCGCCACCCACCTTAAGATATAAGTTCTAAGGTCTCAAGTATAGTTACAACGGCTGCCCCACCCTTCAAACCGAAACGCGTTACTGCTTCACGGCAGAAATAGGCGGGGTGGTGGTACCCACCCGCGCGGGCTCACAAGAGGTCCTACAACCAGTAATTACGCAAATTATAATTTTGCGGGTTTAATTTTTATTACACGCTGTTATTCCTTCACCGTGGAAGTCAATCGTGAACATTTGTTGAGTACGTATTTCATTAGAAAAATTGGTGCCCGCCTGCGGGATTCGAACACCGTTGCATCGCTACATACGAATGCACCGGACGTCTTATCCTTTAGGCCACGACGACTTTAAAAAAGCGACCAGGTCTCCTCACCGAATTAATTTTCACTGAACGTTGAATACTGGACAAACCATCTTTACGCATTAAAAGTGTACAATTTCCAAAAACTATTCGAAATTGAGTTAATATGCGGAATCATTTGGTATCATCTATCACCAGTACTTTTCTCATAAATACTGTCAAAAGAGCGTAGTTTAGTTTTAGTTTTTTTTTTTTTAGTTTACCCATTATTTGACGACTATTAACAAAATTAATACAAAATGTTATCTTACTTTAAAATACAGATAATGTAACTGGTAATAAATAAATAAAAAAAATGTTGCAAGGATATGTAATATTAAAAATATCACATGTTAATAAACCTTTAAAACGCTCTCCCGTAAAATTAGTAAGTTTTAAGATTATACAGTCTTAATGCGAGTTGACGAAATGTGATTGTGACGACGCGACGCATTTATGTACCGATTAGATCGACAAAGTGAACTCGTCGGTCGATTCAATTGCCCGAAACGGAGTTTTTGTTTTCGGGAAACCTACGCGCCGTGACCCCGGCTGACCCCTGGGCGCGGGCGTTCGCGTCGAAGTATTTGAAGAAAAAAAACCGTTAAGCATCATCGGACAGCCATCATTGCGCGCGAGATCGAAACGTTTTATTGTCTCCATTTTGTTTTCGTTGTAAATTGAAATTCTTTAATTGAATAAACACAAAACACCATTCAATACCTGCTTTCCATATACATGTAAATCCGTGAGACCTACACAAATAACTGTGGATGTTAAACGTATGTTTTTAAAGTCGATTTTTCCTTGTCCCCAGGCTAATCAAGCGGGATACCCGAGAAGAACAAGAAAGCCCTCAAAATTACCCGAATTCAATCACCAAACAACAAACCCAGCACCCTGAGTTTTACAGATCCGTTCGGGCCTCCCCAGTCCACGGACGGGGGGGGCCCTTCCACCCCTCAGCCCGCTATGACATCACAGGATAACCTCGACCACCACCACCTGGGGGGCTCGCAGACCCCCCACGATATATCGAATTCAGCCAACTCGACCCCCACGAATGTGTCAAAATCTGCGTTTATAGAATTACAGCAGCACGGTTATGGGCCTTTCAAGGGGGGGTATCAGCATCCCCATCATTTCGGTAGTCCGGGGGGTCAGCAGAATCCTCACGAGGCATCAGGGTTTCCCAGTCCTAGATCATTAGGTTATCCTTTCCCTCCTATGCACCAAAACACGTATGGGTACCATTTAGGGTCTTACGCGCCGCAGTGTGCAAGTCCGCCCAAAGACGGTAAGTCACATGTATCTATAACACTGAATTATTTCTTTACATTCTGTATAACGCGTCTGAAGAGACCGCGTTTGGAGAGACGGCCTACTGCAATTACTAACAGCTGTATCATGAAGACGTCGACACTGATGTCACCAATAGACATATACATTGAAGTATACTTGAGACCTTAGAACTTATATCTCAAGATGAGTGGCGCATTTACGTCGTAGATGTCTATGGGCTCCAGTAACCACTTGACACCAGGTGAGCTGTGAGCTCGTCCACACATACAAACAATAAAAAAAAAATTAAAAAAATTGTCCACTGAGTTTCTCGCCGGATCTTGTCAGTGGGTCGCGATTCCGATCCGGTAGTAGATTTAGTGAAGCACTGCTCTTGCTAGGTCTAGTGTTAGCTAGTTCTCTCAGGTCGAGACCGTGAGCTCGCCTACCCGTCTGGGCGTAGCTAGAAAATTGCCTTAGGCTACCAGCGGTAGGAAAAAAAATGAACTCGAAAAGCTCACGAAAACTATGAGTATCCGTGCGTAATTTACCAAATGAATCCTCGGTCTTTCGCAATCTCAAAAATTGTAAACGAAACGTCGGAAGCAATAAAGAAGGAAAATGTAATGAAATCCATGTTATAATAAATAGAAGACAGATAAATATAAAATATGTAACTATACTTGAGACCTTAGAACTTGTATCTCAAGGTGGGTGGCGCATTTACGTTGTGGATGTCTATGGGCTCCAGTAACCACTTAACACCAGGTGGAATGTGAGCTCGTCCACACATCTAAGCAAAAAAATAATAATTGAAGATAAGTTTAATAAAAAAACAAAAGCAAGATTAAAATTCTATCTAGCACAGGCGAAAGAAAAATAATAAATGAACTAATTCTGTATTATATTCACGTAAATCGATCTTTTATTCAAGATCGCTCACTCTCTCTACACCCAAAATGAGGCGCGTAAAAAGTCATATTATGATAACGTTAAACTGTAATAAATTATTAATATGCTAGTTACGGGAAAAAAAAAATTCATATTAAGTCATGGTAAAGTGTTGTAATTGTCGGACAAAATACTCAATGTCTATAATTTCGTTTGGGGAAAGTGAAAGAAAATGGCCACAGAGTTATAAAACTAAACGCTGAGCAAATAGTGTCATAATTTCGGGGTAACATACTTTCCGAAGTTGTAATTTGAATGACAGAGTAATTGAATGTCTATTCTTTTATACTTTTTTCGGTAATAAATCTATGTGTGAGGTGTTTTATTGGATGTGTTTTTATGATCGCAGTCGATTAGCGAGGTTTCATCGTTCTAAAACTTCATCATTAATAAATAAAAATACAAAATTAGATCGTTATATTTTTATGAGCAAGAAAAATATGCAACCTCTTTTGTAGCACGCATGCAAGTAGTAATATTAGACTTTAAAACAAAGGTTTCCTTTGCCTGTTTCATTCATTAACTGACAAGTTTATCTCCAAAAAAAAATTGATAACACTTTGTTAACTTATTAAGTTCGAATAAATGATAATCTATACTACCTTATTAACTATCTACTAACTACTTACCTATATCGACCCTATTAACTACCTCTCGTCACGTCATTTCGGATCCTCCCGATCCATAAACGGTGCTTTTAGGTACCACAAGCACCGGTCACCGTTATCGTTTCCCGTGCGACGAAGGACTAGGCGAGCAAATTAACCCACAGACACAGCCCATTGAGTTTCTCGCTGGATTTTCTCAGCGCGTTTTCAATCCGGTGGTAGATTCTGCGAAGCACTGCTCTTGCTAGGGTTAGTGTTAGCACGGTCGTTCGCTTAGCTCAGCTTGTTAGGTTACGCTGAGATAGCCTCTCAAGGCTAACAGCTTAGGTATAAAAAAAACTTTAATTACTAGCACTCACTTTGGGATTTATTTATTTAATTAACTTGATGGTGGTGGTGGTGTAGAGAAGCCTGTGGTAGGTGCAATTACTTAATGTGAAAATAACCAAATTGGTAATAATATTTCATACATATACAAACACATACACATATACAAACAGACTTACTTCTTCTTTTACCCCTATTTCACTATCTGAGGTAGACGCAGCATTTCCTCTTTTTCCATTCAGGCCTATCACACATCATCTCTGTACTCACAATCTTCTCTCGCATATCCTCTTACACACAGCCAATCTCATTTTTAGGACGCCCCCTCCTCACATTACCGACTACTTTCATACCCAAGATCTTTTTACGAGATACCTATATATCTATCTATCAGCCCACGCGTATGCGAAGTCAATTTTATTGAGGAAAGTCTCGTTGTAGGATTGAAAAGATGGTGATATTGGTTCGAGCTTAGAAAGTGTCTTACCAGCGGCTATGGAACCAATCTTCGGGCAGCGGTTGTCAAAATTAAAATAAAAGCATCGTGTGCGTTAGCTAGTGCCTAGATGGCTGGAGCTACCAAGTATCAATATCAGTAATATCAGTCGTTGGATGACTGCCATGAATCTTGGTCCATTTATTATCTATCTATTATCTTTCTTATATTTTTTGGAGTATTTCAGTACTGAGAATACATCTGCAATACCCAAGGCTTTAAGGGTAATATTTTTATGACTTGAGTTGACTTCAAATATGGAGGAGAAAGAAAAAAAATCGCGGATTATCTATACTAATATTATAAAGAGGAATGATTTGTTTGTTTGTTTGTTTGTTAGTATTAAATAGGCTCCGAAACTACTGAACCGATTTGAAAAATTCTTTCACTGTTTGGAAGCTACACTATTCTCGAGTGACATCAGTCTATAAACTTTTTTGAAAAAAAAATGGGTACCTTACTACAACTCCAATAATGTAACCCAAGGTGTAAAAAAAATACCTGAAATATCCTTTACATCGCGTGCCCTGCGAAAACATTGATGATAGAATAAAATAATGTACTACGACTTTGTAGAACACATTACTAATCACAAAAAGTGTCGCGACAGCGTATGTCTGGCTATTATCGTTAAGCCGCAATAAGTGTTCTTTTAATTAAAAAAATAGCACAACGTCAAATATCGTTGAAATTTTTGTTAAAGACCCGAGCGGAGCCGAAGCGGGCCGCTAGTCCTGAATAAGTAAATACGTAAAATGTCACATTTTTTTGGTTTCTATTTGCCGATTTCAGTGATTTTCATTGGAATGCTTGTTAATCGTGTCCCGTGGTATCTTTGGCGTCACGTGATCCCAAAATGCCACTTTCAAATGTTAAAAAAAGTATCATGTACCTATTCCGTGTAAAATGATTTTCGTTTCTTGAATTATAAATGTGGCCGGCACTATAATTTAGGCGAAACTTTGTATTGTCGAAAGCTCCTCGGGTTTTCGTCACTTCGACTTTTTTGAAAGTTGACGAATCAGGAGGAGTTCAATTTATGGAGTTTAATTCATCTACCCACATTTATGGTGTATTTAGGTTGTTACTAGTTCTTTTTTTTTAAGGGATTTTATGACCCGGTAACTAAGTTCTTTAAATCATGTCTTATTTTAATTTATCTAATATATAAAATTCTCGTGTCACAATGTTCGTTCCCATACTCCTCCGAAACCGCTTGACCGATTCTCATGAAATTTTTTATACATATTCAGTAAGCCTGAGAATCGGCTACTATCTATTTTTCATACCCCTAAGTAATTAGGGTTGTCCACCCCTAACATATTTTTTTTATTTGAACATTTTTTTTTGTTATAATGAGGTATTATGTGGTTGAATGAGGTTTTGTTATTTTTATTATATATTCCCTCATCGTTCACAGCACTACATACCTCTTTCACTCATTTACCACATCACACACACACTACACTAGAAATTCCCTAGAAATCTTATATATGGCAAAACAATGTTTGCCGGGTCAGCTAGTATTCTTATAATTTTATGAAAAATTATAATATGGAGTAAAATGAAATGAAGATGATTAATTTCAGACATTAATCAACTGGGATGAAATTAAATGAAATGAGATGATATGGGATGAAATATAACCTAAGTAAAATGGTGGTTATTTACTGAGATTTTTCAGTGGACTTTTTGGAGGATCCCGAGAAGTTACGTCCAGCGGCTTTGTTTACCATTTTCCTACATTTGTGCACTTTCACAAATATCAAACAGAGTTAATAAACCAAGGGGACAAGGATCATTTCAAGAAATAAACTATTCGCGGTTTACTTATCAACTGAATCAATTATTATACTAAAATACTACATAATTACGAGTACATAACATACGGATAATATGTATACGTATGTAATTCTATAAGTAATCAAACCAAATATTTTGATAATATCCTGAAAAGCACTCCACGCTTTTTGACAATAAAATCATTTTTTCTTTCACTATTTTTAATTCAAATTTATTAAAATTTATTTTCTATTTTTTTAGGGATTTTCTATAAAAGCATATTTTGTTAGTTTTTTTACACTATTATTTATTTTTCATTTTTTTAGTTGAGATTCAAATTTTTCAATTTTTTTGGTTTTCAATATATTTTTTTAATATTGAATTGTCATCGGTCCTTAATAAGTATACCAAATTACGAGTTAATCCGACGTTTTGAAGGGGGTCAAAATCATGTTCAAAGATTCCGTTACAAAACATACATACGTCTGAAGCTAATAAAAGCGTATTAGTACTACAAAATTACGAGAATTTTATATGTAATCAAACCAAAAAAGAAACAGTGCAACGATTATTGAATCAATGTAACAAATTAAGTGGTTACATGAAATATTTTGACGGCCGCATACATCGGCTTCGATAATAATCGATTTCAGATCATCGTTCGTATCGATTTCGCTTTCGAGCATCCTAGCCGATCAAAAAAAACAACAACGAACACGCGAACCAAACAAAAAAACTGCAGACACTTTTTAAGACGCCAAAATTTTTCGTGCAAAGGAAGCCGACTATTATGTTTGGGGCCGCGAAACCAGAGGCATTAGTTTGAATGCTGTTTTTGTATGAGTGGAGACCTCGTACTTGACGTGGTAAGGTGGAGACACAGCCAATGAGGTGGACCACAGCCTACCTGGTGTTAAGTGGTTACTGGAGCCCATAGACATCTACGACGTAAATGCGCCACCCACCTTAAGACATAAGTTCTAAGGTCTCAGTATAGTTACAACGGCTGCCCCACCCTTCAAACCGAAACGCATTACTGCTTCACGGCAGAAATAGGCAGGGTGGTGGTACCTACCCGCGCGGACTCACAAGCGGTCCTGCCACCAGTACAAATACCAGTACATAGCTGGTAAGAACTGGATGTGAAAGGCAAGAGATCGAAAATAATTGAGTGTATATGAAGAGACCTACTCAGCTTTGGGTGGACGCGAGTTTAAGAAGAAGATTAATCTCTGAGTCATGCGATTATTATAGTGCGTTGGGAAACACAATTGGCACGTCACTGTGCACCATTAGATAAAAGAAAATAAATGTGGGCCCCAATCTGTAGATTTAAACAACAATATTTTAATACTATCCCAAAACCAAAAATTACTTTTAAAGTACCGAGACAATTTCCGAGCAAAATTTTTCAATTCCATAAGAAACAAAAAAAAACGTTTAATCTTTGAGTCATGCGATTATTGTGGTGAGTTGGAAAGCACCATTGGTACATCAGTGTGCATCATTATATAGAGGAAAATAAATATGGGTCCCAAACTGTAGATTTAAACAACAATATTAATATACTTTCCCAATAAAAAAACTATAGGTCTACCAGGATCTGATGGCAAAAAGGGAAAAAAAAATTGACGCTAGCAATATTGGGGAAATTGGAGTAAAATCGTTTTGATACTTTTTTTTTTCTTATAGCGGCTGATTCTGTGTGATACATGCAAATATAAAAATTTATGCAATGATCAAGGATAATTTTTTAAAATCTTACTGAGGCGAATATTTCTTGCTTGCGATCGAAGAGGTTTCTTCGACATTCTTACCACTTTTTAAAGGAAATTTGAAGCCAAACCAAAAACAGTTCCTCGAAATTTCAGTTTTGACAGATTACATTTTTTTTGTTGCCATATGAAAATCGCTATTTTTTTCCCTTTTTTTTTGCCATCAGATTCTGGTAGACCTATACTTTTTAGTAACAACAATTTCAGTGCAAAATTTTTCAATTTCATAAGAAACAATCAAAAAAATATACATTCAATTAGTACTACTTTTACCGGCAATTAAGTCGTCTGTAAAGCTCTAAAGTATCCGAAGCGTTGGAACATAATAATAATTATAAAATACGAGAAATTAAACTGTAAAAGTATAATTCGGATTATGTCTAATTATATTGCGAACAACGAAGAAAATATTGTATAGTCATTTTTGCTTCGTATAAACACAGAAAAAAAAGATTATCTTGAGTTCTTGCACTGGACTTTTGTATTCACGTTAAGAAAATCCCAGTTGCTAAATAAACATCAACAATTTGCTCTATTAAACTTAGAGTACTTTTTTATTTATTTCAATGACTTTGCGTTCCTTTCGTGATATTTATTGGGCTGGTCTCTCTTGAGAGTATTTTTGTTTTGTAAAATCTAATAAAATGGATAGTAAGAGCTATTTTTATATTAACAAAATTATGTGTTTTATAACGAACTAGCTGACACGGCAGACCATGCAGTGCCTCAATCGATAAATAAAAGACCTAAACTTTTGTATAAAATAAACTTAAAACAAACAAAAGAAATCCGTCCGATGGGGGGGACACATTAAAGGGAAAACAAAGTTGTTATTTTTATTTAATTCCGAGCATTTTCATATTTATTTACCTTTTAAACCTTCTCTGGATTTCCACAAATAATTCAAGACCAAAATTAGTCAAATCGATCCAGCCGTTCTCGAGTTTTAGCGAGACTAACGAACAGCAATTCATTTTTATATATACAGATGTACTGGATTAATTCGCTGCTAGTCGCTCTCGCTTCAGCTTAGATTATCGCTGTTTCGACGGCCCCACGGCTTTATCTAGCTAACCGGCACTCCGCTTCCTCATCGGCGTCGCAAGGTCGATTCTATAAAGCAGTTTCCCAAATATAGTAGGATTTCTAACTTTCTAAACGGATTGGAGGTCTTTGTTTTACAGCTGTTAACAGCTAATCGATCAGTCTAGGTCAGGGGCTCCCAAACCTATTTTGCCTACTGCCCACTTTGAGAATAAATTATTTTTATGCCCCCCCATTTTTTCACTTACTTAGAAACCACTATAGCGACAGCTCATTCGGTGTCTAAGACTCCTCCTAGTCTTTAAGTCTTACTTCACTTAATCTACAGTTCTTCAGTCTTCTACAGTTCTGTACTGATCCCCAGCTTCTCTGACAGACTGAAAACTGTATCTTAGTAAATAAAATGAGGAACATCTTTCAATTCATCATCTAATTCGAACGTAACCATTAAATCATTAAATTTCAACAAACCGGTACACCAAAACAAATTGTGACAAATCTATCATCACCTATAAATTCTCATCTCGACTTTTGTAGGGTTGATACTCCAACTTAGTAAGACCCGATTCTTCCCAAACTACACGTTGTTAACAGGTCCATTGATACTGGACGATATATTTAGGCTGTGCCCGAAAACGAGCGTTACGCATTCGCGTTAAAGTTGATTTTCCTTTGTGTTTCTGTGATCGAAGAGCCATAAATCTCTCGGGCTATAGGAGGGACAATTGTATTAAGTAACATCGGTTTGTATAACAATGTTAATTGTATAATAAGAGGTGATCGTCAATTGACTTACTAATGCTCATCATGAGGGTACGGCTTCTTAGGGTTATTTTTTTTATATTGCGTTGAAAGGTTTATTGCATTGAAGGTCTGAAGGTCCAAACTCTATTGTACTAGTATAAGATTACGAACTAGCGACCCGCCCTCGCTTCGCTTCGGAAACTGTAATTTATTATTGATTTCTCCACTATTTAATGGATGTTATTATAGATATAAACCTTCCTCTTCAATCACTCTATCTATTAAAAAAAACCGCATCAAAATCCGTAGCGCAGTTTTAAAGATTTAAGCATACATAGGGGCAGAAAGAGGGATAGAGAAAGCGACTTTGTTTTATACTATGTAGTGATTAGTTGTATGCAGAGAGTGGTGTATCCTGGTTGAGCCTTTGCTTGCCCACCTGTCCCGGTGAAACTGGAAAGGCTTCCGGGCCACTAGTAATCCTTCGATCATAAAAAAGAGTGATATAATTCCTACAAAGAGGGGGAAGACTAAAAAGAGCACCAGTGACAACAAAAATAAGGAGTGGAAAGAACATCGTGATTTTGACTGGATATGCGAACTAATGACGATCATGTAGCCAAAAAGAATCTAGTTAAGAAAGTAGACAGTAATGCGCGGAGGGAACGTACAAAAAATATTAGAATGGGCTGTATGAAAGTGAATATTTTAGAGAATCCAAAGCAGAAATGTCGTGTGGTAGGCCTGAATGGAAAAAGAAGCATGCTATTCCCAACACGCATAGTGGCATAGAGACAAAGAGAGGAAATATACTCTAAAAAACTGATCACCAATTCAGAAAGATCGGCGAATCGACAAGAAGTAAATGTCACCTCAGTTATTGGTACAATACTAACGATAATGCTAATGATAATAAAATCTTGAAATAAAAAATAAGATTAATTGAAAAATTACTCATTAAAATATTAAAACGTCTAGGATAACACAATTGTAGTTAAGTAACAGAAGTTTTAAAATAAGATAAAAAAAAATAGCGACTAGTAACATACAATCATAATTATTTTGGGGCATAACAAAAAATTTAGACAATTACTTAAACTGTAATACTACACTTAAACTAACTCACTTTACCAGAATCCTACATTGAAGTGCTCACAACAACTACCTACTAAAGTTTTAAATCAATTCATTCAAAGCTACAGATATTCATTTTTTATACATAGATTCGTTCATAGTTTCTCAGAGTGAATTAAAAAATTTAACTGCCGCGATTAGCTCTCGGCTCTGTGGTTCTTGATTGAGAAGTCAGCAATAGTATGTGTGAAGGTCGTTGCCAATCTTACGACTCGAATTGAGTAAATATACCGCGACTTAGTTGGTAAACCGGGCGAATGAAGTTTGAAGGGTGGGGCAACCGTTGTAACTATACTGAGACCTTAGAACTCATATCTTTTTTTTTTATTGCTTCAATGGATGGACGAGCTCACAGCCCACCTAGTGTTAAGTGGTTACTGGAGCCTATAGACATCTACAACGTAAATGCACCACCCACCTCGAGATATAAGTTTTAAGGTCTCAGTATAGTTACAACGGCTACCCCACCCTTCGAACCGAAACGCATTACTGCGTCACGGCGGAAATTGGCGGGGTGGTGGTACCTACCCGTGCGGACTCCCAAAAGGTTCTACCACCAGTGAGAAATTCCAAAACCCATCTCAAGGTGGGTGGCGGTATTTAGGTTCTAGATGCCTATTGGCTCCGGTAACCACTTAACGCCAGGTGGACTGTGAGCTCGTTTACTATTTTTATCTATGCAAAAAAAAGTTGTGCGACGCACCGTGAGGGAATCCTAAAGGCAAATTTCTTTTCGTAATGCAGCGGAAGCAGTAACTTGTTTCGGTTTGAAAGGCGGGGCAGACGTTGTACTGGAAAACTGAGAATTAGAACTCATGTCTCGATTTGGGTGGCATTGGCATTAACTTTGTCGATGTCTTGGCTACGGTCAGGATTTAACATCAGGTGGGCCATGACCTCGTGCACACATATAAAAATAATATGTGTCCAATTCACACGTGGTAGAAGTGAAACCTTCAAATATTTTGGCTTCAAGATAATGAATGAGACGAATGTAAAATTTCGGGAAGAGGATAATTGTAGGTTTTAGGATGTATAGTGATATAAAGTTTTGATAATTATTTTAAAATGAATTCGTATATATTACACAGATTTACTCATAATGTTTTAAGTACGAAGCAGAGCACAATGAGAACTACGAATTTAAGAAACACTGTATAATGCTTCCTATCTCGTTTTCTCCTACGTTAAATCTTATGAATATATGTGTCTGTCTCTTTTTACTGTCGCTCTTTCGTTTCATCGACTTTTGAATCACAACGATGCTAAAGAAGTTTATACTTCAAAAACTAGCTAAGGTGGTAACAATTTAGGAGCCCAAATGTCCTGTTTCTCGTAACTAAATGCTGAAAGTATATATGGGAAATGAAGGTCATCAAAACAGCAGAGGTCCGTCATTTCTGGCTGGCGACGAATGGCTATGTCTTCATGCGCAAAGGTCGGTGCGTGTTTTACGAAACAACAATAAAACTGCGTCAGGACAAAGGTTCTAACTATGAATTTGTAAATTACGGCAATTGAAAGATTTTTTTTAATTGCCCTTTTAGGCAGACTAGCATACGGCCCACCTGATGGCGAGTGGTTACCGTTGCCGATGGACTTAGCAATGCCAGGGGCAGAGCCAAGCCGAATTACGTGGTTGGTTGAGGAATGAGGTTTCACTCCCGATCCTCTAGTTACCCGTTAGTCCCCGCGGTCGCAGTAATGAGGGATTTGCTCCTGATTCTCTTATTATATTATTTGCTTACCCTCTCAGCCCCTGAGGTTGCAGTACGCTAGCATAATATTCAGAAAGTTCTGCTCCCCATTATCTTGTAATACGTTTGTCGGCGCTTACGACGCCCACGAAAAGAGATTAGTTAGTGGTGCTAGTGTCGGTCTAGCAAGAATAGTAGAAATAAAACGAGATCTAATTTCAATTCCAGCTGCTCGACGTCGCCCAAAACACGTCATTACGGATCCTCCCGATCCATTAAAGGTGCTTTTAGGTACTACAAGCACCGGTCACCGTCCTCGTCAAACCCGCTTGCGACGAAGGGCTCTATGAGCGAATTAACCCATAGACACAGATGAGTTTCTCGCCGGATCTTCTCAGTGGGTCGCTTTTTCGATCCGGTGGTAGATTCTGCGAAGCACTGCTCTTGCTAGGGTCAGTGTTAGCATCACTCCGGTTTGAGCCCCGTGAGCTCACCTACTAGTTAAGGTTACGTTGAAATAGCCTCTTCTCAAGGCTATCATCAGCTTAGGTAGGAAAAAAAATATTCCAGTAGCAAATTTTTTCAGTTGGGTGTTTTTGTTGAGAATGTTTGGTATTCGAATTCTGGGCGTACTTGTCTCGTATATGTTTGGGTACACACTGGAGAAATTTCTAGATTGTTGAATGCACAGCGATTGCTTTTTTTTGGATGATCGAAATATTTACTAACATTTTCGAAATTTATTTGCCAATGCGTTTTTTTTATTTATTGGATAAATTACTTACGTGAATGTAGCCTCAAATCTTGATACTCTGTATCTTCATGTTTACAATGAAATAAACAGTAAGTTAAATCCCAAGAGATACAGAATTGCAATAATTGTAGCACTTAAAATTTGAGCTTAAATGGATATTAAAAAAAAATGGAAATCTTAAATTCGTGACTTGTACTCTTTGTCGTCGCACAGCATTGTTTCTTATGACTAAAGCACTACCTTGATTGCGGTAAATAGTCACGCGATTCTAACAGTTTTTTTATTATTATTATTTTTTGACAAATAACCAGGAATTTTTCTTCACTGTTGAGAAGAATGTCGCTAAATTAAGTCATTTCGGTATTGTATTTGATTGATTAAAAATAAATGTCTTAATATGGGTCAGCTTTACGTTAATGTGGGGCAATTATTTTACCAATAAATAATTTGGTAAATTTAAAATGGTTTAAAAATTAAGTTTTTTTTTTTTTTTTTTTTTTTTTTTTTTTTTTTCCTACCTAAGCTGATAGCCCTAGCGGCTATTTCAGCGTAGCCTTAACTTTAGTAGGTGAGCTCACGGGGCTCAAACCTGACGATGTTGCTAACACGAACCCTAGCAAGAGTCGTGCTTCGCAGAATCTACCACCGGATCGGAAACGCGACCCACTGAGAAGATCCGGCGAGAAACTCAGTGGGCTGTGTCTGAGAGTTAATTTACTCGTCGAGCCCTTCGTCGCAAGCGACGGGTTCGACGAGAACGGTGACCGGTGCTTGAAGTACCTAAAAGCACCGTTAGTGGATCAGGAGGATCCGAGATGACGTGTTTAGGGCGACGTCGACTGCTTTCCATTCTGTCCGCAGGATCGGGAATGTAGTTACCGGCGGCCACGATGAGAGGGTTCTCGTGTCGTGCCGCTTTATCGAAGTGGCGCATGGACGCCGACTGCAGATACTTACTGATGGACTCTAAGTCCAGGTCGTCATGGAGGTCGACGTTCCTGACGAACCACGGGGCTCCGACGGCTATCCTGCAAAAACGGGATTGAATAATTTGAAAGGATTTTAAGTGTATGCGGGCCGCGTGAGCGAACACTACACTTGCATAGGTCATGACGGGGCGTATGCAAGTTTTGTAGAGTGTCACCTTATTTCTAAGGGACATTTTACTTCGCCTACATATCATCGGGTAGAGACGTCCTAGGATGAAGGCGGCACGATCGCGTACCGTCTTGATGTGGGGGCGGAATGTCATCCTACTGTCGAGGGTGACGCCTAAATATTTGACCTTCGGGGCCCACGGTATGGGCTGGTCGTACATCGTGATTGGGCGAACGGCGGGGGCGGGGGTGTTGACGCGCCTAGTCGGGAGAGGGATGCTCAGCGTGGTGTTCGGAGGGCGACCCCTTTTGAAGAGCACCGCTGTGCTTTTCGTGGGGTTAATGTCGATGCGCCACTTCCGGAACCACTGACCCATGGTGGTAGCTGCGGTCTGAAGTCGTCGATGAAGCAACGCCTTCTTCCTACACGAGTAGTAGATGGCGGTGTCATCGGCGAAGAGCGCCAGATGGGTCTCCGGAGACCGGGGAAAAATTAAGTCAATTTTTTGGTTATTTTTACGATAAAGCTCGTATCCTCCCTCTCCTGCAGTGGTAGGAGATCATGGATAAGACCACCTTCGAGATATAAGATTGGAGAACCCTGTCCTTCTAACTGGGAAGCAGGAATACTGCGCAGGAAACCTGCTTAAGGAACCAGGGACTTTAATTCTGGGACTTAGGTAGGAAAATTGAACAAAGGTGAAAATTTTTAGAAGTCGTAGCTCTTAGATGTGGTCCTATTTTTCAAGGCAATAATGGAGTGCGTACAAAACATACCGGTTTTAAAGGTAGTCGAGGACTTTGTAACCTATTATTTGAAAGAGTGAGATAGCAAGATGGGTTCAGGAAACCTCTTAAAATGGGAAACTAGCGAACTGTAGGCAGCGGCTTAGCTCTGCTCCTGGCATTGCTGAAGTCCATGGGCAACGGTAGCCACTTACCATCAGGTGGGCCGTATGCTCGTCGGCCTACAAGGGCAATAAAAAAAAAGAGATCTTCCAGTACCTTCGTTTAAAGTCTGACCGGGAATTGAAATGAAAGGCTGGTGTACTAAAATCACCTGCGCTTACTAAGTTAGATTAACGAGAGTTCTTCGAAAGCTTCAGTCGCCGAAATTAATATATGTCGCCTCTAGCCATTTAGAAGTCTACGTATTTCCACAAAAACGACTCATATTAATATGAGGTCAATTAATTCTACATTAAATTGATAAACTCAAATGTCAAGAGGTCATTAAAACTAATAGCATTATGATGTGTCTATATTTTCATTGGATCATAAAACAGTTAAATTTTTTTCACACAAGCTCTACATTGTAGAGTCCATAGGTCTACGTAATTAAAAATTACTTAATTTCTGTTTATATGAAGCTTTTACCATTAATTTTATTAGAGTTTACAAAATATGAATAACCTTTAGAACAAAAGTTGTTTTTATACGAATTTTATATGTTCATAAAAACTACTGCTGTAGTATTTGTTTACAATACAAATAATAAAACAAAAAAACACCTTAAATTCAATTTAATTACCAGCCGTAAATCATCTGCATGCAGCTATTAATTAGCTAATACAGAGAAGCTAATGCGAACTGTCATAACAGCTCGTTACAGGCTTGACTTATGATATAATTATATAATATGACTAATTATGTTTGTTGAAAATATATTGTTCTGCAATCTATTTGGCGAATCCGTATATTTTCGATTTAATTAATGATATTAGGCTTTGATTTGATTGCCGTAAAGTCTATATACGCTTGTCAATAGCTTATTTTGAATTTTGTTTCTCACTAAAGATCACGTAAATGGGCACCTACCCAACCGATAGTAAGTGGATTTTGCAGCCTTTAGATGTCACGTCGCACGTTTAGACGAACTCTTTTTTTTATAATTAAAAGATTACTGGTGGTCCGAAGACCTTTCCTGTTTCACCAGGATAGGTGGGCGAGCAAAGGCTCAGCCAGGAGGGGTGGGATTTGCTAACAACTGCCCGAGCGCCTCCGAAGGAGACCTAACAACTCAAGAGCAATTGCTTCGCGAATGAATCTACTACCGGATCTGAATCGCGAACCACTGAGAAGATCCGGCGAGAAACTCAGCGGGCTGATGCATGAGTTAGGTTGCACGTCGACCTCTTTGTCGAGTTCGACGAGTACGGTTACCAAGGTCCCTAAGCCTGCTTCTAGTATTAGAGTTGAAGGCGTCTAATGCAAAGGTTATTGGATCTGATGGATCCGTAAGGACGTTTTAAGACGAACTATTCAAGTCTCTGTTATATTAAAAAATAGCAGCCTCATGCTTCAAACTCGAAGTCTTGACAGCTTCGCAGCTAGAATGATGGTACCTATTCAGTTTGAAATACCTCCAATAAAACCCATTGATACTAAATTCTGATAATAATTGTGGACCACTATCAATCGAAAGACCTTCCCCAACTGGACACAAGTCCTACCAAGGTTTTTTTTTCTCTTATTGCTTAGATGGGTGGACGAGCTCACAGCCCACCTGGTGTTAAGTGGTTACTGGAGCCCATAGACATTTACAACGTAAATGCGCCACCCACCTTGAGATGTAAGTTCTAAGATCTCAGTATGGTTACAACGGCTGCCCCACCCTTCAAACCGAAACGCATTACTTCTTCACGGCAGAAATAGGCAGAGTAGTGGTACTTACCCGTGCGGACTCGCAAGAGGTCCTACCACCAGTAAGAAAGGTTCGTGATGGACGCTCTTCATCCAATCTACATAGAAACTCTCTAATAAAAATTAGTTAAAGTACAAACTAGAGCATATTTTGGATCGTTTTAGTAGGAGGTGTTCCCGACCTCGCTTTAAGCTCCAGAAAGCTTTTTACGTCGACGTTATTTTCGGGCTTTTTTTTTTGTTTTAGAACAAAAAGTAAGGCCTGGCGCTTTATGCGGCTCATGTTACACCACTAGCTTTAGATTATTGTAGCTTTATTTGTAGCTTGGTGTTATTGAATAGTAATATGTAATTAGTGGGTATTTTCTAATCATTTAAAGTGTAGAATGATGATAAATACATTTATTTATTTTATTTTTATACTTATTGTACACAAAAAGAAAATACAATAAAAACAGATTTAAAGAATGTCTAAATACTATGTACAAAGGCGAGCTTAACTCATTCATGAGTTTTCTTCCAGCAAACCATTAGCAGAGAGAAATACGATGTATAAGAGGGGAAAAGTGTACAATATAAGAGCTGTTAAAGCATGCTTTTTAAACTAAGTAATACATAATAGTAATACAAGTAATACATAATACTATAATAGATTTTTTTTAAATCTGTATTCAGTGCCATGTAAAATGGTCATTGAAGTTATTTTGGTTCGTCTTTGTGGTTTATAAGGTAAATTCGATGAGGAATGTTCTGATGGATCCTTCGAGATGATACCGTCGTTAACATTGCATTCACTCGTCAACAAAGCCGATTTCATTAATATTTGACGCATCTATGCGTTAATTCATAATTCTTATTCAGAGTAACGTCAACAAAAAAAAAAAAACTAAAATTTATAATCAAAATTACTTTTACGATCTACGGTCCTCAAATTGTATTTGATGTTGCGATTTTTTTATTCGTAAAAGTTTTATTGGCCGTGGTCGTGCGTTTTTCGCGTCATAAATATGATTAATTAAAAGCTTGATAGTTTGTATGTATGTATAATATTATAGTGTAAAGTTTTTATCCGGCTATGTCTCTTCTCTTCTTTTTCTCCACCTTATCCCACTAGGTAGGGTCGGCAAAGCGAATTTTTCTCTTGCATTCTCCTCTATCAGCCGTCATCTCAACACTCACTCCTCTCTCTCTCATATCGTCATTCACACACTCCATCAATGTCTTCTTCGGTCGACCTCTTCCCCCTCTACCTTGCCCTACCATTTCCATACATCTCCTAGTCACATGAATCTCCTCTCTACGCATAACACGTCCATGAATCCGTGTTAATTATATTAATCTATAGCTCAATACGACTTAGCATTGAGCTTTAAAAGAATAGGTACCACGTTCAGGCGCCCTAGAAATGAATAAAAAAATAAAATGAAAATAAGAATTGTTGCAATTAGTAAAACCACAATCGGGCAACAGTTGCGACGCGACCCCAAACTGGCAACTGTTTTTGTCACGCACGTAACAAAAAAAATACAATAATTACAAGCTTCATGTGGCATACACGCGGGTGTGAAAAACTAGGTTCGTTTGCCGCGATGCCGTCGTGTATTCAGGTCTCAAGGTTGAGTCAGCTTTACTAATTGAGCAGCGGGGTATCCCGGAACACCAGCGGCATCGCCCGGCCGTATCGCGGAGACTGACGTCGTTGGTCGTCGACTATCGCCTCAACGATCCGTCGGTCGGGCGTCCTCGGGGTGGCACCGCGTGTCTGGTTGTAGTGTTGACCGCGGGAACCCCCCTACTCTGACCGGGTTTTGACCCCGGACGGAAATCGGACGCCGGGTGTAAGAGTGCAGGGGAGTCGTTTAGTGGGTGGGCCCTAAAGTCCTTGGGTCCGCGGTCTGCTCTCAACACCTGCAGATCGTTGAGTCTCACATACCCCGCGCGCCCCCTAGGCGCGGGGACCTCGTAGGAGGTTCGGCCCTCGGCCCGGAAAAAAAAAAAAAAAAAAGCTTTACTAATTGAGACATTGAGCTCTTGTCTTAATGTGAGTGACGGCGAATTGATTGCGCAATTTTTTTTTTATTGCCCTTGTAGGCAGACGAGCATACGGCCCACCTGATGGTGAGTGGTTACCGTTGCCCATGGACTTCAGCAATGCCAGTGGCAGAGCCAAGCCGCTGCCTACCGCTTAATACTCTCCACAAGCCTCGTTTGAAGAAGGACATGTCATAGCGCTCGGGAAACACCGTGGACTCATTCCATAGCCGGATGGTACGTGGCAAAAAACGACCTCTGGAAACGCACTGTGGATGACCGCAGTGGCTCCAGGTAGTATGGATGAACTCTGCTCCGGTGGCGGGCGGTGCGATGGTAAAAACGAGATGCCGGTATCATCTCGAATAATTCCTCAGAGCACTCCCCATTGAACATACGTATAATACGGTATAATTCGATTATTAAATACAGTAAGTCAATTTTTAATTCGTCGTTGAATTAAAAATCGCTTATATCGATCGATCAACCGGCGAAACAAACTTAGGGACCATGTGTTTATTGAGAAGTATCTCCTTAGAGCTGATACAACATTTTGATTTTTTTCTGTGTCTAACACCACGAAATTTAATTATCATTATTAACTTTGCGAAAAACAGTCTGGTCTCACATGTTATTATTTACGTAGGGGAAATAGTAGGAGAATGTTGAGTGTGACAACTTCATGTTTTACTGCCCCACTTTCCCACTGTCCTCCCCTTCGAACAAGAATGCATTGAAATTTCGCGGCAGAGGTAGGTAAGACTTCACCTCGGACTAACCAAATCAATTTTGAAATTAAAATTGACGCAATTCTATTAAAATTTTCAACACAAATTTTCGCGTTTCCAATTTTAATTTAATTGGTGAATTATTCATTCTTATACTTATCTCAATCTGTTAATATGCCATGTGTTTGATTTAATTTTACATGGCACTTTCGATGGACCCATGCGCGTACCACATTATTGCCTATTCCTGCTGCAAACTCGCCATTAACACAGCTCTCTCTTCTCAAAGAGCTGCAGTACCTACCCACGATGTTTTATGGCACTCTCTATCATTAGCTTACAGATATTTATGCCAGGTATTACTTTTTTATTGCTGATATAGGTGGAGGAGCTCACAGCCCACCTGGTGTTAAGTGGTTACTGGAGCCCATAGACATCTACGACGGAAATACGCCACTCAGCTTGAGATATAAGTGTAGGATTGGTAAGAACGGAACGTATGAAAAGGTGTGGAACGGAGCGTTCGTATGTGAGTGAGACAAAACGGGACGAAAGGGAGAACAGAATGACAGAGAGAATGACAGAGAATTTGAAGATGGCGAAGACGGTTGAAAAATGAGCAAGACGTAATAAAAGTGTTAATGATTAGTTATTGTTATAATAGAAGATTTCGTAACATTGTAACTTTTATTTTATGCGCTGCTATCCCTATTCTACATAAGTTCTAAGGTCTCAGTATAGTTACAACGGCTGCCCCGCCCTTCAAACCGAAACACATTACTGCTTCACCGCAGAAATAGGCAGCGTGGTGGTACCTACCCGCGGGGACTCATAAGAGGTCCTACCACCAGTATAATCCGACCTGAAATTAGGTTGACTTCTGCAGCGAAAATAGTTGCAACTATTAGCCGTAGCTTGGCTTAAAGCCTGGATTTACATCAACGAGCTTGATCAACACAATTCAGATCAACGGTAACGGTTTGCGTTTGAACAACATTAGTGATGCCTCATTTAAAAGCACGAAGGCCGATTTTTCTCTTTTTTTTATTTTATTTCTTCCTCTTGTTCTTGTAAAGCTTTTATTGTTTTTTCACTGGGCCTTTTAATATCTCGGCTTTTCGATGGGCGGTTCCGTGGGCGGAGTTCCTAAAAGACGATGCGCTTTGAAAGTGCCTCTACTTCAGGTAACAAATATGTTTAAATTTCTACAAGTTTCTGGTTACGGTTTCATCAAGACGTAAGATAAGATTAGATTCTGTACACTCTCTCCTCTATCCACTATCCAATTTAAGAAGAAAACCTAATAAATTGTCTCTCTATATATTAATATATCTCTCTATATTAGTCTCTCTATATTATTCATATAATTTGGTGAATCAAAAAATAGTAGTTTAGTAGAAAAAAATATAATTTCATCAGCCCTAACTCAAATGTCATCGACTGGCGGTCTGTCAAAATTGTCAGTGTCATACTTTGCATTGAGTTAATCTGTATTCGCGTGCGTTAATCTATGCGTAATATATTCGCATAATTTCGAACGGTGCTGCAATGCTTTAGTACAAGTGGTTTCAATGTGAGCGACCATCAGCCAATTTCTAACGTAAACTAACCAACCATACTAGTCGATTGGAAAGTTAAGTTAGTTATTGTTACAATGTAGGACACAGGCACGGCTCAAAAAGTCTTTATCTGATGTTGTGGTTAAGAGCTCTGTCATATAGCGCTGGGCTTCTAAGCTAAACTTTTCAAATGCTTTTGAAATTTTCATCCATGAACTTTCACTTTTCTACCTCAATGAAAACGCCAAAGTGTAGTTGAAAAGAGATAGCAATCAATTTTTATATTATACAATACATAAGTACGAATGTATGTAATAACTTTTCAAAAAAAATGCCTTAAATTTGCTATAAAATTTGAAGCTATTAATATTTTAAGCTCTGGGAAGAGCAAGTGAATGTAGAGCATATCTCTTGCTCATATAAGGATTTTAATGGCGACTACATAATTGAACATTACGTCATATGAAATAATTAATCGAATATTTGTATGTTATATTAAATCATCGATTAATCTTTATTAGTATCGATAATTTCACGTCCCTAGCGCTGCACAGTTGACATCACTAGGTGGGTGTGGTCCCGCTTCGGGCACTCCATTGTTTTGTCTGTAGGTCTGTCAGTTTGCTGTGTACGTTAGACGTAGGGACGCGAGATGTATCGATATGATAATAAGTATTTTATGTGACATTAAAATTTTTTAATTGGTTATTTTTGTTTGTCTAAGGCGACTATGGCTGAATTACATTACGAAATATAAATTGTGGTGTTAAATTGTTATTCGAACACAAAGATCATAACGAAAATTGTCACCCTTTATTAGAAACGACAAAGGAAAGATCTTTCATTTAGTGTAGAGTGTGTAGACCGCTTGCTGCTATCTTGAACTTGTATCGTAAGTCCTCTTGACAATGTCAAGCTTTTGTCGGATCTATTATTATTCTATGACAGTTCGCTACTCAGTATGTCAGCTGCATTAAAAAAACGACTGTTCTCCACTTTAAAATAGAGTACAATATGCTTTGCGGCAGAAAATGCAGGAGGTAGCTACTCACTCCGGCTCACAGAAATTGATCTATACTAATTATTATAAATGAGAAAGTCTGTATTTTCGTCACTAAAACATGAATGTATTTAAAACACAATGATATTTTATAATCTGGATTAACACATTGGATTTTTGGCACCATTAATCACATGACAATAACCGATCTTGTAAATAATGATATAATGCAAAGGGCTCTCCTCCTCCTTGCATCATGTTCCTCAGTGCTGAGGGTCGCGACCGGGGCATTTCTGTTCAGACTATATTCCACCATTCTTACCCGTCCTCAGCGCAGTGGATAGCGACATTGATGCTGGAGTCCAATGAGGTCTTAATTTGATTGGACCAGCGCATGAGACTACGCCCTCTTGCCCTATTTCCTTCCACCTTACCGGTGATGAGTAGTTTATCAACACTGTCACTTTTCTTCCTTGCAACAAACACAACTATAAGACATTTAGCGGTAGGAAGCGGCTTGGCTCTGCCCCTGGCATTGCTGAAGTCCATGGGCGACGGTAATCACTGACCATCAGGTGGGCCGTAAGCTCGTTTGTCTACAAGAGCAATAAAAAAAAAACATAAACAAATACAGTCAGATTCCAAATAACAGCCAACTTCAACAAAGACACCGACTGACCTCTACCATTTATTTCCCTACCTATGCTGATAGCCTTGAGAGGCTATTTAAGAATCCAAACTCTAAACCAATGAACCGACCTTATGACGATAGAAACGACGAAAGCGACACCAATGAAAATTTATCGATAAATCAATAAAAACACAACCGGACGATTGCCAGCCCTAATTAAACTCACACACGGACGGCTAATACTTGCCATGGGAATGGATTCTCGGAAACATTGAATAAAAATACGTTTTTAATTTTTCCCCTCTTGTTATACAAAATTCCGAACGATTTAGTCGAGGCCTTGCGAAAAACGTAAAATTCTAATGCAGCACCACGATATTTTGAGTGGAATTAGATATTAAAACAAAAGTGACAAAATATACGCACAAAATGTAGGCAGCGGCTTGGCTCTGCCCCTGGCATTGCTGAAGTCCATGGGCGACGGTAACGACTTACCATCAGGTGGGCCGTATGCCCGTCTGCCTACAAAGGCAATAAAAAAAAAACTTATAATATTATTATAAAGCTGAAGAGTTTGTATGTTTGAACGCGCAAATCTCAGGAACTAATGGTCCGATTTGAAAAATTATTTCAGTGTCAGATAGCTCATTTATTGAGGAAGGCTATAGGCTATATAACATCACGCTAAGACCAATGCAAGCGGAGCACCAATAAATAATGTTTCAAAATAGGGGTATTTTTCGCTTTTGAGAGCTTCCGCTGCGTGCGCTGCGGAAACGGTTGAAGTTACGCTAAAATAATGTACAACAAAATTGTTCCCCTTTAAAAGTTTTAAAAAATGGCTCCTTAACATCCTCTATTATTCAAAAGTATTTTCACTTTCTACGCAAATGAAGTGGGTGGGTAAAATTTAGCGTTATGCCAAAGTAATTATTCCACGCGGACGAAGTCGCGGGCAATAGCCTAGTAATTCTATAAAAATTCTTCTTTATTATATAAGGGAGAAAACAGTTTTTGTGTACAAAACTATAATAGTTTATGTTTTTGGGATAGACGGATTACTGGTGGCCCGGAGGCCTTTCCAGTTTCACCAGGACAGGTGGGCAATACGAGCTCAGCTAGGAGGGGTGGGGCTTGGTAATAGGTCGCTGCCCGAGGGCATCCGAAGGAGGCCTAACAGCTCAAGAGCAGCTGCCGCGAATGTATCTACTACTGGTTCGAAATCCGTTGAGAAGAAGCGGGAGACTCAGTAGGCTGATGCTATAAGCTTTGTTCACTTCGAACTCTTCAACGAATTCGACAAGTACATCAACACAGTGTTAATTAATAAAAGATCAAATTAAAAAATAAAACTTGATGTTGATTTTAAAATACTGTTTTTTTTTATTCATACCTAAGCTGATATCATGAAGCATGAAACTTATCTCATTTCGCTTCATATTATAACAAAAGAAAGTAAGCATTGGCTGAAAGGTCTCGTTGTCAAGGCATAATAATTTCCAAAAAAAAAGAATTTCGTAATATTTTAGATAATTTTCTGTGCGTCGATTCCACACCCTACGGACAGAATGGAAAGCAGTCGACGTGGTCCAAAACAAGTCATTTCGGATCCTCTCGATCCACTAACGGTGCTTTTAGGTACCTCAAGCACTGGTCATCGTTTCCAACGAACCCGTCGCTTGCGACGAAGGGCTCGACAAGTAAATTAACCCACAGACACAGCCCGCTGAGTTTCTCGCCGGATCTTCTCAGTGAGTCGCGTTTCCGATCCGGTGATAGATTCTGCGAAGCACTGCTCTTGCTAGGATTCGTGTTAGCAACAACTTCAGGTTTGAGCCCCGTGAGCTCACCTACTCGCCCTATGACGCTGATATGGTCTCTCAAGATATCAGTTTAGGTATGAAAAAAAATTTAGCATATCCTCTTTCACACAGCCCATCCAAATCTTTTCTTAATAGCAGTAAATTAGGGAAAGATAAACTTAAAGAAAAATGAATGTAATACTGTCATTTTCAGGTTTAAATACGATGTGGCTTAATGATGAATGGTTTTAGATAAAGTTTTTAATATTAATTTCAATTTTATTAAATAGACGGGTGACGTCATTTACCTTGAGGCTTGAGGTCAATGTGTCAATTGTCTAATCAATGCTTCGCAGCAATGATAAATGTATGTATCTCTACCCTTGTAAGGTTAAAACATACTTATCTATGTTCTATATATGTTATTAGAAGAATAAAAAATAATTTAAGTAATATAAATTTGTCAAGCTCGTCCCGCATCCTTCACGGTCAGATCTCGAAGCTATCAAACAAAATCTCTGAGCGAAATTGACATGAACATCAAAATGGTTACTTGCAAAAGTCAAATGCATTTATTATACTGTCGCTAGACGAGAACGCGTCTTCAAATTTAAAGTAAAGGGAAGCAAAAAAAAAAACAACAAACACTTTTTTTTTTTTTTTTCGTACACGATGCACACGGTTCTAAAAATCGAAGAGGATTCTCCACGCATCACGTTCGGAAACACGTTAAAGTTTAAAACGACGTAAACAAAAAATAAAAAAACATAAAAAACGTCGTTCGAGACCATCAAATTATTGTTGAGATATTAATATTCGAACGTTCCTTTGCCGCCAAAAAGAGCTGGGTGTCGGACGCGTACGACTCGCGGCGATCCGATCGTCGCGATACACAAGACCCCCAATAATTACAACTTACCACTGACTATTATTATCAAGTAGCATGTGCCTTTCATATATTTTACAAAATGGATGGCGGGCCTTCGCGGGGCATCGTGTAACTCGAATATTTATATTGTTGATTTATTGCGTCGTTCTGTGTGAGTTGATTTACGATGGGGGTGTGTGTGTGTTACTGGACGAAAACGCGATGTATCCGATGTACATACGCGGTATGGTATTCGTTTATGGACGTCGCGTTCAGAAAACGGTATAGATTAGATTTTAAGATAGAACGGACGTTTGTTTTTTTTTTGGTTTGATTTTTAATCTGTGATTTATGCGACACGATCAAATTGAAACACAGGAGTCAACGAAAAAAAGGCTTCATAATAATATCTTACTATGACATTCGTGGCTGTATGGGCTAAAGGTTTTTACATACAAGATTTTGATTTTTAAAAAAAGTTTGTCGTGTCGAGATAGCATAGAGTAGTTATAATTTTTTTAAGGGATTGCATGACCTGGTAACTATGACCTTTAGGTCAAGTCTTATTTAAATTTTAATGAAAACTTTTTATATGAAAAATTATATTATGAAATGAAATGAAAACGAATTAAAATGAAATAAAATGAGATGAGATGAGATGAAATATAATCTCAGTAAAATGGTGGTCATTTACTGAGACTTTTTCCGTTATTACACATTTAAGCCTGAAGAAACACTAAATAGAGAAAATAAAACAAATCATACAAATTTATTCCTCGCGTTTTCGCCAAAAAGTCAAGTACTTATAAAATTTAAGAAATACACAGAGAAAACAAGGTCTACAGAAACGACCCATATAATATATTTTATATATTTAGAAGCAAGAATCTTTCAATCGTTTTTTTAGGTTTGTATTATATAAGATTATAATCTTTTATGTGCGTCAGAAACCAGAACTTTTTTCTAGGTAACCCAATTTTGTTGATTTATTTTTCTGTACGAAAGCTAGTGCTTCTCGTGTGGTTCCGTATACTTAAATCTGACCAGCAGTTTTGGGTTAATCATAAAAAAACATATTTAATTGCCTTCGAGTACATTGACGATGCCTTTTTTATTTCATCGAAGTCGATTTTCTTTTTAGTTAGACATTTCGAATTAGTAATTAGGTATCTAATCAAAATGACGATAATATTGAGCCAACATTTGAGCATCATGATGGAGTATTTCCGACCTACTATATGCGTAGCGAAGAAGAAGGCCGACAAAGACCGAATAGACGCTTTTGAAATGTGATGCCGGAGAAAAATGCTACAGATTCCATGGACCGCCTTTTGCACCAACGTGTCTATTCTGAGAGAGCTTCATATCAAAGCCAGACTTTCCACTATATACCTTCGTAGGGTGCTGGAATTCTTCGGACATATTGCTCGTGAAGAGGGTCACAATCTTGAACAGCTGATGGTGACAGGAAATGTGGATGGCAAACGTCCGAGAGGACGCAGTCCCACGAGATGGTCGGACCAAATACGATCTTGTCTAAGCATCAATTTCCACAATGCCCTTCATGAAGCTAAGGATCGCAGCAGATGGAGGGAAATCGTAAGGGAGAAACTGATGCAGCGGGAGAGTCACGACCCTCAGTAATGAGGAAAACGACGCGAGGAGGAGGATATGCGTAGCCCCTTACTTCGTCTTACATGAGCTGAAGACAATGTAGACTTTCCTTAATGAAGAAATTTTACATCTACCTTCATTATTACATCTACATTTTTACTGGTGGTAGGACCTCTTGTGAGTCCGCGCGGGTAGGTACCATCACTCTGCCTATTTCTGCCGTGAAGCGGTAATGCGTTTCGGTTTGAAGGGTGGGGCAGTCGTTGTAACTATATTTGAGACCTTAGAACTGATATCTCAATGTGGGTGGCGCATTTAAGTCGTAGATCTCTACGAGCTCCAGTAACCACTTGGCACCAGGTGGGCTGTGAGCTCGTCCAACCATATAAGCAATAAAAAAAAATACCTTGCATAAATATCTGTAAGCTAATGATAGAGAGTGCCATAAAACATCGTGGGTAGGTACTGCAGCTCTTTGAGAAGAGAGAGCTGAGTTAATGGCGAGTTTGCAGCAGAAATAGGCAATAATGTGGTACGCGTATGGGTCCATCGAAAGCGCCATGTAAAATTAAATCAAACACATGGCATATTAACAGATTTATTCTTTAAGCTTAAGAACGAATAATTTACCCACTCACGCTCGTCCACCCATCTAAGCAATAAAAAAAAGGGTGCGTGTACTTATGTACGCGCGTAAGAAGTTATACTTTATTTTTATATGTTTTTTTTTTTTTTTAATCAATTTGAAAAAAATATCGATTAAACAACATCCTCAAACACGCATATTGGACATCCCTTTTCTTGACATCGTATAAATTCGGTAATTCTCGGTACGGTTCGGAAAGCTCACCTGTGGCTATATTCAGACTCGCCAAGCTACGTCGGTCGTATTGTAATGAGCGATTTAGTGGGCAACTTCGTAAAATTTCACTGTCATCAATTTTTCATAACGCGCCTAAAGAAGTATAACTTCAAAAAACTCACAGACAATGACTGACACGATGGTAGCATCTTAAATATGTTGTATTGCTTACAGAGAAATGCGGTCTCTCGGACGATCCCGGTCTCCGCGTGAACGGCAAAGGGAAGAAGATGAGGAAGCCCCGCACAATATACTCCAGCCTTCAACTGCAACAGCTGAACAGGAGGTTCCAGAGGACGCAGTACCTCGCGCTACCAGAGCGGGCAGAGTTGGCGGCCAGCCTCGGACTAACGCAGACGCAGGTAAGTTGAAGACACGATGACATTTACCATGAAGAGTTTTGCACACGTCACGCGGATGACGTCACGGGGTATGACGTCATGGCCTCACATCGCTTGAATCGTGACTTATGGAAATCGTAACGAATCAAGAGGGCAGCGTAAAATAAACCATACAGTAGGGTAAATTAAGACTAGTTTAAAATCTATACATACTACACTTTGTGATCAAATATCTAAAGAAATTTGTCGTAAATTAATAAATATGCTTATTGTTTTGGTTCGAGTTAGTTCGGGAGTAACGGAGTTGAATATATTAAAAGTCATGCTAAATAGAGACCACGCGATGTTGCTAATACGGACTACTGAATTATGACGTCACTATTCAAGCAAAAGGAACGGCAAAGGGAAAGAGACACATACCACTTCGACATTTAAAAACCTTAAGCTATCACAACTCAAAACTTTACTAAACTTCGAAATGTATCTTCAATACACGTTCATTAATAGAATATTTCAAATTTGAAAAAAAAAACAAAATGCTAAACCATAGTCTGAGAACTTTAAAAAAAACATAAATTAATACCAATTAAAAATACTGTAAAATAAATTCTAAATTTAAAATTCGAACACTTCTGTAGTTTCAAAATATAATAGTTACGAAATTCAGAAACGTTTGAAAAAAAAAAGAAAAAAACAAAATGGCGCCCCGACCACACGTGTGTAATTATGTCACAAGAACTATAATTATGAAAACATTGTGTGCGTATACACTACTGTCTTATCTTAGAATATTTGTGCGGATAAAAACTGACTTTAAGACCACGGGAATAATACTTGAAATCTAATGACATCGTGAAAGGTGTAATTATATTTTTTTTTTCTCTAAACGCAGCTGATAGTGAATTGACAATTTTATTTTAACGTATAATTAAAAAGGCGAGGGATATTGTTTTGTCTTAGAGCTTTTATTAAAAAGGACTTTTTTTTATAATTTTTTTGTCAAGTTACACATATGTTTTTTTTTTATCTATATCCCGACATTTGTGAAAGGGAAAACGCATTTTTGCCTTTGTAACAGGAGAATGCTAACAGAATCATGTACTTAGTGCGAGTTTTTTAACGTTCTCGATAGCGTAAAAGTTAACTCAAATTTGTAAGTGTACTAGTGTGAGGAGCATAATACGTACAATAACATTCGATGTAACTACACTATTAGTAAAGTCGGTTAAACTTCGAGGGCTACAAAAAAAAAACTATCCACACTTAATTTTATTATAATTTAATTTTTCTCAGTTATTGTTCGGGTTGTGTCCGCTTTGATGAACCCGCTCTTCGTAGGGAAGAACGCGGCGTCCGTGAGAATTTGTCGATAAAATATATTGGAGACTAGATGACCCGGCAGACTTCGTAGTGCCTCAATCGATAAATAAAATACGTAAACTTTTGTATAAAATAAACTTAAAACAAACAAAAAGAAACCGTCCGACGGGGGACACATCAAAGGAAAAACAAAATTGTTATTTTATTGAATTCCAAGCGTTTTCATATTTATCTACCTTTTAAACCTTCTCTGGACTTCCACAAATAATTCAAGACCAAAATTAGCCAAATCGATCCAACCGTTCTCGAGTTTTAGCGAGACTAACGAACAGCAATTCATTTATATATATATAGATACCGTTACCTATATATCGACGCTTGAAAGGCAAACGTGACTAAGCGACAATTCGTGAACTTTACAGTAGACTAATTTAAAGTTGAAATACCTGAAAAAAATCTATTTTAACGAATCTAGCTGTAGGATTGAAATAATTTTAATAGACCTAGAAATATATATTTTTTGCGCATCGAATATGGTTATTGCCTATAATTTATGTACAAAGCAGTTATTTTCGCTTAGTCATGTTTGCCTTTCAAGCGTCGATATGTATGTATATTTTGTGTTTGATTAAATGAGGTTTTAACCTGTGTAAATTATCCTAATTATTGACCACGTCATCATCGTTATCAGCCTATAGTCGACCACTCCTGAGTGATAAGTGCGTGTTTTTTAACTTCTCAATCGTGTAAGAGTTAACTCAAATTTGTAATAGGTACAGGAAATAGCTTATAAATGTCAAAGAAGTCATATTTTTCCTTTTCGGATGAAAGCGTTCAAATTTGGAAATTCCAATACCTTTTTTAAATTTTTGGGTTGCCATTTATCGCATAGTCTTTTTCTTGCAATTTATATTTACGGCTACCGGAGTTAGTATAGTTACGAATGTTTTCATTTAGAATTAATTTATCGATAACTAACTATTATTTACATCCCAACCCTAACTAATCTATACCGCGATTCGATTCAACATTAAAACTATAAAAAGTTGAATAGAATCCCGCACTATTCTATATTCCACACATAGATCTATTGATAGCAAACTACGCATCCGAAAATAAACGTTATCACTTTCGGCATTAAGTTCATATTTTTCTGTCTTCATATTATTGTAATGAGTAGCTAAATTAGCCGTATATTTATTTATCATTTATAAAATCATTGTCGAAATGCTCTGAGATAATTTTCGTACTAAAATTTGAATGATTATTTTAATGTCATTGTCATACATACATAATATACCAGCAATGACTCAGATGAACTTACTCACATCGCCACTTTTATGTAAAGTGTCCCACCTTTTAAACTGGGAAATTTTAGCAGCAGCGATAGACAGCAGTGTACCTTTGGGCAAATCTTCATACGCCATAAGACTGTCACTATTTGCAAATTATATTGCCTTTTACCATAATTTTTTCCCTACCAATTCTCTAGTAGCCTAAGAGGTTATTATTCCAGCTACGTCCGGACGGGTTGGTGAGCTCTCGGGCTCAACCTGAGAGAATTTGCTAACACTGGCCCCAGCAAGAGCAGTGCTTCGCAGAATCTACCACCGGATCGGAATCGCGACCCACTGAAAAGATCCAACAAGAAATTTAGCGGGCTTTTATATCATGGTGAATGACACTAAGTTTGTTTCCCGTGCGCGGTTTGAGCGTCTAGGCTTAAAAACAATTTTGTTGTAACATATTAGAGAGATTTTTTTTACGACCGATTCATCGATTCTCGGAATGGACCACGGCTTTTAGATTTGGTCGTAATAATTAATGAAAGACTAATCAATGTACAATGTTTTGTATCAGAAAGTTGAGTTTTTTTTTTTGTTTTTTTTTTGTTTTATACTCTGTGAATAGGATACGCCTTTGGGAAGGCGCCAACGCGATTTTTTATGGTCGTTTTCTTCGATGAGAACGGGTAACGGGAACCATGGTTTGTACAGCCAAGTTCGAATGTTTTTAATAGTGGATTGTAAACTGTTTGTTACCACTTTTTATTTAATAGCTAAACAGAATAAACTAAAATAAAAAAATACGGCACGAATGTCAATATTTTTTGTCTCAAAAAAGCATTGATTATAATTATCCATTGATAAAAAATAAAGGGTTGAAGAAGAAAGTACAAAAAAAAAACGATTTTCAAGTAATTTTCTATCAACTATTCGTTAAATTTTATTGATTATTTAGGTTTGAGGATCATAATGTTAATATAATTCAAACCACCTAATTTTAAGAAGATATGCAAATCAGATATCTTTGGACTATTACTATCATAGAAACAGAACACGCGTCTATTTCATGCCTAATTTTTGGATTATTAGCCATTAGGCACTGGTGGAATATTTCAAGGAATCATCGAGTCGAAAGGAATCATTGGGTCGGTTATATAGAGCATTCAACATTATGTCATTAATAAAGACAGCGTGATTACTAAATAACAATTTTTTTTTTTTGATAAATATAAGGAAGTATTTAAGACGTGCTTGAAGATTTAAATAAACAGCCAATCCTGGTAAATGTGATGGTAGACCAATTTATTTTTATTTTACAATTGCGATTCTCTATGCGTATTCCCATAAAAAAGTAAACTTAATTTACATCTGACAGAACAGAATGATTGATGTCAGTGAGTGTGCCGGTGTTGCCAGAACGTGTGACTAATGTCACAATTACATTATGATTGCCAGCCTTTTTCTTATGGGTCGCCTTTTGTTAGTTCGAATACTGTTTATTTGGTAACCACGATCAATCTAGGCTAGATGTGATTTTAAATTACTTTGATTTTTTTTTGTGAGATCTTTATTTGTAAGTGAAGTTTTTTTTTTTAAAAGTAATCGGCACAAGACTTCGTATTATAGGGATGTAATATTTTAGTGGTGGTTAGGCATTTTTTGGTTCTGGCCGGGTAGGTACGTATACCACGATGTTGACTGATTTGTTGCTAGAATACTTTATCGGCCAGAATTTATACTTCTACTATAATAACCGCTCAACTTTAGGTGAGAAGGAAGGTCGTATTCACCCCATATCGAAGTTATGGTATTTTGAGAGACTCACAGTAGCAATAAGCCACCAGGGCGGTAGATAACTTTAATTCTTCTTTTGACTTCTACTATTTTCACTGTCGATTAGTCAAGAAAGAAAAAAAAAGCTAATAAAAGCTTAGACAAATTTCATTATTCTAATGCAATTAAGATGTATGTCGCATTAACGATTCTTTTGAGTTTTTGTAAGGGAGCGGGGTACTAATGATTTTGATTTTTATTACACGACGTTATTCTTTCATCGTGGAAGTCAATCGTGAACATTTGCCGAGTACGTATTTCATTAGAAAAATTGGTACCCGCCTGCGGGATTCGAACACTGGTGCATCGCTCAACACGAATGCACCGGACGTCTTATCCTTTAGGCCACGACGACTTCAAACGTATTGCCATTTAAAGACACGTTTCCCCATCTAAGAAGTAGGGCGATGTCCGTCGGGGCATCAATGACTCACAAAAGATCTCGAGGCCTCAATCAACTAACCAAAAGTCAGAAGCCCCGCCACTTTAACGGAAGCTGTACTTTTAATACATTACAAAAAAAAAAGCTCAAAAAAATCCATACGATTGTTCTAAAAGTGCCTAGTCACTGCATTTGACGAGCTCCCATTGGTCAGCGGTCGAAGTTTGACAGCCAATCACGTCGGGCCATTTCGAAAATAGAAAGTCATCATTCTTAACGTTCAAATTAGTGACTGTGCGATTTACTATATTGACATTTTTATTGGTAGAGCCAAGATATTATGTATTGTTCTATTAAAAAGTGCGTGTTGTTTGTTTCATCTAAATTGTTAATTTTATAAAGCAACGTCTCGGGATAATGCCGAGATTTGATTGGAGCATATTTTCAGCCCGTGGGAAGATTAAATCAATTGTACAATAATCAAATATTAAGATGCAATACTGTTTCATCTTAATACGGTTAATTTTTTTGACAACTACAAAATGTTACCACTATAAAAAAATCTTTAAAACTTAACAAAAAAAATGAATTTTGTAAAATCTTTTAAAGTACCGTAAATTACGTATCAATTTCATCTGTCACCAAAAATTTGCTATCTATTGGTATTAATATTTGTACAAGAAATACTTATAACGCAAATATTAGTAATAGTGATAATGGCGTCATTACTGTTTCATTTCCTATCTAGCGTACATCGGGATTTATACACTATGAAATTATTGCTATCTTGACAGTTGACGTCAAAGTCCCAGCTACATCCGGATAACGGATATTATGGTCCTTCGAACCGGATAACATGAGACGGATCATCGCCGCAGTCCGCATCGGTGTCGATTAGGGAAGAATTATCCGCGTAGCCTCTTATTAGCAAGAAAACATATGGTTGCAGCTACACTCCAACAGCTCGATGAAAGAGACAAGATCGAATCTTTATATCCGGCGGAGTTAAAAACCGGATGCGATGTACTATCGCTTACAAAAGTACTTTTGAATACGCTAGTGGAAATTTGATGGTACCAAGAGGCCTAGGGGGCGCTCCTATGTAGTGATCTGATCTCAAAACGACATTGGACTCTAGCATCAATGTCGCTATCCACTGCACTGAGGGCAGGAAGAAATAGAGGAACATGATCCAAACAAAAGTGCTCCGTAAAGGTCACGACCCTCTGCACTGAGGAACTCGATGCAAGCTGGAGGTACCAATAATAATTAGTGTGAGTGAGTAGGTACCTAAAAATTGACATCATTTTACGTACCTCCATTAATTAGTTTTGCGTTTGCATGAGTGTACCAGGCTCACCACAAGCCGGAAGAAGTTGCGATTTCTTGTGAGGCGCATAACATCTGCCCACAACAATGATGCTAAATGACGACCACGGCCGCTCTGACAAGAGTGATACGACAAAGGAAAATTAATTAATTTAAAACTAATTATAGTGCTTTACGGGATAAATACCTAGGACTGAAGTACATGAAGGGTATGGAGATGCTCAGACGAGAGAAAACAAACCTTTTATAAATATATATTATTTATTTAACTGGACATTACTGGTTTTACTGTTATATATTTTCTCTTTTGAGACCATAGTGTTATGACGCTACTCTTCTATATCCTTTTTTATACTAGTGTCGTGTTACAGCGCACACTTCTTAATAGGGATGTACCCACTAACAGTATATACCAGATAGTGCTGATAGCACTCCCCACCACCATTTTTGCCAAAACCAGATTTTGTTTTTTTTTACTTGTGTTTGTTATGTATCTTTTTAGCTTGTAATGTGTATTGTGTAACGTGTATTGTATGTGTGTACTAATAAATAAAATAAAATAAATAAAAAGACCGATAGGCTCAAACATCCGAACTCACCCCTTTTCTTTTAATTAGAGCAATTAAATAGCTTTTTTTTAATAGCTCAATCGAAATGTTTTAATGATAAATACGTTTTCTTCGCGCATTTAAATCAATCAAGGCAAATTACGGGTGATTAGTTAATTAAACAGATGTTTCGGCACCTGGTCACTGGTTCAGTTAATTTTTCGTTTGTAAAAAGACCATTACATATATAATTATATACATATATATGTCGGAGTGGAGATGATATTTTCCCACTCGCGGCCTCTCAGTGCTTGCTCAATAAAAGCATATCCGGACGAGAAAGTAATGTTATTGATATTTAGTGTTTTACAAACAGTTATTTAGGTACTAATGAAATTTATATCCAACATTTTAATTATACTTGAGACCTTAGAACTTAACTCGAGGTGAGTAGCGTATTTACGTTGTAGATGTCTATGGGCTCCAGTAACCACTTAACACCAAGTGGGCTGTGAGCTCGTCCACCAATATAAGCAATAAAAAAAAAATTAATATTTAATTATTTTTAAGTTGGTCACACAATCGTTGTTTACCTTACCTCTATTCCTGGACTTTTTGGCGGGAACGCGAGCAGTGAAGTTGTGTGATTTGTTTTATTTTGTATATTTAGTGTTTCTTCAGGTTTAAATGTGTAATAACGGTGATTTATTAACTGTTTAATATCTGCGAAAGTGCAAAAATGTGGGAAATTGAAACAAAGCCGCTGGACGTAACTTCTCGGGATTCTCCAAAAAGTCCACTAAAAAAATCTCAGTAAATGATCACCATTTTACTAAGATTATATTTCATCCCATATCATCTTATCTCATTTAATTTAATTTCATCCCAGTTGATTAATGTCTCTAATTAATCATCTTTCATTCATCATCATTTTATTTCGTTTCACTCCATATTATTATTTTCATAAAAATAAGAATATGAATTAAAATATGACATGACTTAAAGGTCTTAGTTACCAGGTCATAAAATCCCTTAAAAAATCCCTGTATACCTCTGAATAGTCAAAAACACGCGTATGAAAGTGCTCCGAGGTTTCATTGAAATATCAGCCATAAAATTCAAAATTGGAAATATCAGTCCACACCTCTCAATTTCCTTCACATACACAACTCAGTTCTTGAGTTAACTGCGATCAACTAAATAATAAAGCAGGCGCAATCCGCTTGCCATACTTATTTCATTCTACCCTACCTAGAAGTTGAAGTCGTCGTGGCCTAAAGGATCAGACGTCTGGTGCATTCGTATCGAGCAATGCAACAGTGTTCGAATCCCGCAGGCGGGTACTAATTTTTCTAATGAATTACACTTACACAATTACGCACTTAACAGATGCTCACGATTGTCTTCCACGGTGAAAGAATAACATTGTGTAATAAAAATCAAACCCGCAAAATTATAATTTGCGTAATTACTGGTGATAGGACCTCTTGTGAGTCCGCACGGTTAAGTACCACCACCCTGCCTATTTCTGCCGTGAAGCAGTAATACGTTTCGATTTGAAGGGTGGGGCAGCCATTGTAACTATACTGAAACCTTAAAACTATAACTATAAATATCTCAAGGTGGGTGGTACATCTACGTTGTAGTTGTCTATGGGCTCCAGTAATCACTTCCGGGTGGGCTGTGAGCTCGTCCACCCATGTAAGCAATAAAAAAATATATAATAATAACAGACGATAACGGACAAAAACCAATAACCTGCGGAACGTAAAAATGTTTTTAATTCTCCACGAGAGAGCTGTTTCAAAAGAAACTGTTTCAATAATTGGGAAATTGTCATCAATTGTAAACAATTGAACACAATCGAACTTAATGGTTAGTTTTAATTGTTTTTAACTAGACAGTCGGTCGTATTTTTAATTTATTGCACATTTTTCAAGCGACTCAGCGCCATCGCTTACGTTGCTCCATCGGTCAATAAAAATAGAAAAAATATAAATAGAAAAATACGATATTACAATTAGGTACCGATTACGTTAATTCTAACATGTTATTCTGAGATTTATCTGCACTTAAATATATCGTGTGCGTCTTGTCAATCGCGTCCTCCTTCGTCTCACCCCCCACATACCTCAGAAGGTGATTAGCGCTTCCGCGCGCACTATAGTTCGATCAGCGACTCTATTGTCCTGCGGGGCTTGCGTTTGACTCCCACCCGAAATTATTTTTGATAAAGCTATTCGGCAGTTTTACAAACAAGATAGTCCTAGCTTGGAAATGTCAAGTGTCAAGGTAGCTACTTCACTCAATTAAGTTCCATCAGGTGGTCTTAAGCTCATCCGCCTACGACAACGATAAACAGCTCATAAAACTCACTTCACACGGAAAACTAGTGGTGTTAATGTGATAATTATGTTTTGCATAAATATTGGTGGTAGATCGGCCTGTGTACGAACACTAGTGGGGCCCGACAGATCTATTTATGCCGTAAAGAAATTGGGACTGGTGGTAAAGGCATCCGTGATACGGTATAAGCATTTAGTTTGTCGATAAAATGGTTATGGTTTCCCGTAACCACTAACCGCCTGGTAGACTCTTAGAAGCTCAGCCGACTATACAATATAAAGGTAATATCAATAAGGTTTTTTCTGAATCCCAAATCGACATAAATCATAATATCGGATACCAACAACCTTTTTTACTGAAGTTCTCGCCGGATGATCTCAGTGGGTCGCGATTCTGATCCGGTAATAGATTTAGCGGAGCACTGCTCTTGCTAGGGCTAGTGTTAGCAAATTCTCTCAGGTTGAGCCCGTGAACTCACCTACTCGTTCTGGCGTAGCTATAATAGCCATTTAGGCTACAGGCGAATAGGTAGGGAGGAAAAAAAATAAAAAAAAACCAGAGACCTGTTAAGAACGTCAATTTTAAGTTCCGATTTTGAAATTGGTTATGATTGCGTTTTATGTCTAGATGTAGCGGCTCGCTGTGAGATTGACAAGATCGAAACTTCATATCTGGATACGGGGTTAAAAACCGGAAGGCCATGTACTGTCGCTTACAAAAGTGCTTCGAATAATTTCGGATTAACGATGTGCGTGTAGGCGTTCGTTGTTGTAGAAAACAAACAAATATGTTTGTTAGTTAGAAATGGATTGCGTGAAAGACGATATGTGTAAAATTGGAGTTAGCGAAGAAACGGTATATGATAGAGGAGTGTGGAAAGAGAAAACATGTGGCACCGAGCCTAGGTGACTGGAGGGCAGAAGAAGGATGACGTTTGTCAATGGGAATTTAAATAATATTTGGAAGGTATATATTTTTTTATTGCTTAGATGAGTGGACGAGTTCACAGCCTGGTGTTAAGTGATTACTGCAGCTCGTAGACATCTACAACGTAAATGCGCCATCCACCTTGAGATGTAAGTTCTAAGGTCCTAGTACAGTTACAAAGGCTGCCCCACACTTCAAACCAAAACGCGTTACTGCTCCACGGCAGAAATAAGCAGGGCGGTGGTACCTACCCGTGCGGACTCACAAGAGGTCCTACCACCAGTTGCGCTTATTACGCGACATTTATCATTGTAATTACCTACCTAAAGGTCCGTTTTATTCGGTATCAGTATCAACAGTTGGATGCTTTTAATTGAACTTCAATAAAGTTTAGTCCATTCAAATAGCTGAAAAAGTTTTTTGTTATGATAGTATTTTTCTAAATTTTAAACTTTAAATGATTCTTCTGTAAAGTTGCAAAAACGTTGCTTAAACCATTAGCATAGCATTTTGCCTCTCGATAATATGATAATTAGTAAGGAAGTCTGCCGCCTCGTTTCTGTGCAGGGTTGTAATGATGAAGACTCATGTGAGAGTTTTATGGTGTTGAAGATGAGACACCCAATTCACTGTTTCAGCAATGTGACAGTGGGTCTTAAACCTCGCAGGCATGTACAGAATTTCCAAACAACACACATGTGTAGAGATCGGGTAATGAAAAAATCCGGCCAAATTTAACATCATCAATGGCGGTGAAGTTAAGTTCAGCATAGGTAGATGCTAGTATTAAATATTTCTTGTGCTTAATTGAAGTATTCAAATTATTTTATTTTCCTACCTATGCTGATAGCCTTGAGAGGCTATATCAGCTTCGCCGTAACGTGTAGGTGAGCTCACGGGGCTCAAACCGGAATGGTACTAACAGTGGCCCTAGTAAGAGCGGTGCTTCGCAGAATCTACTGCCGGATCGGAAACGCGACCCACTGAGAAAATCCGGTGAGAAACTCAGTGGCTGTGTCTATGGGAAGTATTCAACAGGAAAGCGCAGTGTATTATAAATTATACTCCATATATTTGTCTCGAAGTGGTCATGCATCGACATCCTTACGGAGCTCTTGAGACATCGGCCTCACGTCTCAAGGCTTAATTACGGCCGTGAAATAATGTGTTATATTTTCGTAGCACTTTTGGACTCGCCATTACCGCGCTCGTTAACGAGCTACCGACAGGTGGCGCCACCACTAAACATCGCTTTAATTATGACATAACGATCAAATGTCGTTATATCGATGTTAATGAATTTTAATTTTAATACAGCCTTTGATCAGAAGCAGCCGAAAGTCGATTCACAGTTAAAGCATTGGAAGTTTATGATTTCTTTTTTTGTTTTTTTTTATTATTATTATTATTATTTTTATTTCGATCTACATAGGAGTCACAATGACCTTTTCGGTTCTGTTCGAAGCGGAGGGTTACTGGATTTGTTTACGTCAATAAATACGTATCTTCATTGTCCGTATTTTATTAGTCAGGAAACAGAGGTCGGTGACCCCGGTACTTTGACTCACTCAAAAAATACCCAATAAGCAAGCCCGTGATTACAGATCCAGTATTTCGTGGAAATTTCCGTCACTCAGCTTATCTAGATTTATAATTGCAGTATGCCGCAGCGGTAGGCAGCGGCTTGGCTCTACCCCTGGCATTGCTGAAGTCCACGGGCAACGGTAACCACTCACCATCAGGTGGGCCGTGCGCTCGTCTGCCTACAAGGGCAATAAAAAAAAGTTGAGCTATGAAGGCGGCATCTCGATTGGCCGATGTCTCCTAAAGCCAAAAGAGGCTTCGCATTACCCAGGAATCGGGCCGAATGATGACATCTACCCGTAATTTCGGCATTGGAAAATCAGAAGGGTGATAGCTTAATTGGGTTTATCGCGAATATGCGTCTCAGCTTGATAGTACAATTTTACAATTATAGATACGGTTTTCATACATTTTCATAATGTAATCAGTTAAATCCGGTCATGTCCATAGTTATCTCTTGAATAGTTAAATTTATTGGAACCACTCCCGCTTCCTCTACTACAGAAACCCACTCTGGAGTGCCAATAGTAACTGTACCAAGTATAATCACAATCAAATGAGGTATGCACAGACAACAATCACACAAAAACATTCATATTTCTTTAGTTATTTCTAGAAAGCCCAACGGCTTAGACTAACATAATAGAATAACAAATAGTAATCCAAATTAAGGTCCTCGTGATTAAAAACAATTAATATTATTCGAGAAACACAAAAACAAAGCAAAGCAAGAATTAACATATAATTAAAAGCTGAATTAAACGTAGCCACTTATACATATCGACGATTGAAAGGCGAACGTGACTAAGCGACAATAACTGCTTTGTACATAAATGATAGGCAATAACCGTATTCGATGCGCAAAAAATATTATTTCTAGGTCTATTAAAATCATTTCAATCCTACAGCTACTAGCTAGATTCTACTACAGCTAGATTCGTTAAAATAAATTTTATTTTCAGGTATTTCAACTTTAAGTTAGTCTACTGTAAAGTTCACGCATTGTCGCTTAGTCGCGTTTGCCTTTCAAGCGTCGATATATAAAGGCTACATAAGCATACATTTATAGAAAGAACGTGACGTCTAAATTGAATAATTAACTTCAGAACACGGAAATTTTCTAAAAACTTCAAATATACAAGTATTATTATTATTATTAAAATATATTTGCGAACCTAAATTTTCAAGAGTTATAAGCCCATAGAACCCCACTGAGTTTCTTGCAAAATTTTCTTAGTAGGTCGCGATTCCTATTCACTGCTAGGTTCAGCGAAGCAGAGAGAGAGAGAGAGAAAGGGAGAGAGAGAGAGAGAGAGAAGGGGAGAGAAATAGAGAGAGAGAGAATACACTTTATTGCACACCAAAACGCAATTAACATTAAAAAACAGTTCACAAGCATTGCTCTTGGTAGGGCTAGTGTTAGCAAATTATCTCAGGTTGAGCCCGTTAGCTCACCTAACCATCCGCTCGTAGCTGGCCCCTTAGACTACCAGCGAATAAGTAGCTGAATAATCATTAAACTAATTTAAAATTACATTCACGATGAGGATGAGAGTCGTCCTTGCTGATCACGAATACCATAAATCATTCGAAAGGTCGGAAATAGTAAAAAGAAAAAAAAAAAAAACACGCAAGATTGAATTGTAAACGTAATTATAATTATGTCTTATTTTTCTTCTCTGTCATTCTCTCATTACTGAGGATCGCGACCACATGTATGCAAGTACTTCCATGAACGTCGGTCCGCTGTGAGGTGGATCGCCTCTTGGATGTGCCCTCTAACTGTCCTCCTTAGTGTTGAATCGTCTCGCTTGTGCCCTGTCCTTAGGTCGTTGCCTCTCCACCTGAACAAGAATGAGAAGCTTTTCCAGACTATGTCTTCAAATTCAAAATCATTTATTTCAACTTGGATGTCATCAAAAACACACTTGTTTAATGTCAAAATGTAAAAGAAAATGTTAACTCTACCACCGGTTCCAAAAAAAGCCACAGTCCTGAGAAGAACCGGCGAAACGAACTCAGCGGGCTTTTTTTTTTTCTTGGAAATCGTATCGCGAAAACACCAAAACAATTTTACCGACTAAACACGCCCACGCCACGACATCGCCTATGTAATTAAACAACAAACAAATTTTCCTCGGTCCCACAATGCTTTTTAATTACTTGGCCGTAATTAAAACTTCTTCGAGAATACGACTTGTGATTGTTCGCTAACTTAATTTGAGATTCTCGGCTAGATATAGGCAGTGGTTTTTAACAAAATGAAACCATACTGGTTGAGGCATCAGCGCACCTCAAAAACCGTTCAAATGTACAAAGAACTGGGGTCATGGTTAAACACGATATTAAATGTTGGAAGATAGACATATTGAATAAGAGAATATCACGCAATCAGAACAGAATTATTAAACCCACAGAGTTTCTCGTCGGATCTTCTCAGTGGGTCGCGATTTTGATCCGGTAGTAGATTCAGCGAAGAACTGCTCTTGCTAGGATTAGTGTTAGCAAACTCTCTCAGGTTTTTTTTTATTGCTTAGATGGGTGGACAATTTCACAGCCCACCTGGTGTTAAGTGCTTACTGGAGCCCATAGACATCTACGACGTAAATGCGTCACCCACCTTGAGATATAAGTTCTAAGGTCTCAAGTATAGTTACAACGGCTGCTCCACCCTTCAAACCGAAACGCATTACTGCGTCACGGCAGAAATAGGCAGGGCGGTGGTACCTACCCGCGCGGGTTCATAAGAGGTCCTACCACCAGTAAGGTTCTAAGGCTCTCTCGGGTTAAGCCTGTGAGCTCACCTATTTATCCGTAAATTACTGAAATAGACCCTTACGCTACCAAATTATAAGAAGGGAAACCAAAAAGTTGCTATTTTAAACAAGGTATAAAACTCTTGAATAAATAGTCGTATATAGAAGAAGAGATTGTTTTGGTATAAATAATAATAAATATAAATATTTTACTAACAATCACGCCACGTTAACTGGTCCCGTGATAAGTTCGTAAAGAACTTGCTTTACAGGTACCAGATAACGGAAATAAATGTAAGATTTTTATTATACACATACATATATTTAATATACATCCATAACCTTGGAAAAGACATTTATATTTATCATACAAATATCTTCCCTTGGCGGGATTCGAACCCGCGACCCCCTAGTGTAGTGACCATGTCACTTACCACTACACCAGACGGACGTTATATAGAACTCCACAAAGGTTCATTTAGTACAAATTTTAGTGAGATTGTTTACGGATAGATACCCTTTGATTCTGTTCGTTTGGTTGGATATACCGAACTGGGATAACAGTAATGTTAAAAGCTTGTAAAATTTATTTTTAATGATATGCATTGCAACTTGTTATTACAAGCTGCAATCTAGTTTGTCATACTATATTATAAATGTGAATATAAATAAACTGCTCAATAAGAAAATGCGTCACAGATAACGGGTTTCAAAGGATGTCGTTTAGATTTTGTCCACTTAGTACTTTGGTATTGCAACGGCGACAAGCATTTTTTATTTATTTATATTTTATGTATGTATATAAAAAATAATACTTTATTTATAACACGTGAATTGATGAACGAAGTCATAGCCCATCTGATGTTAAGTGATTACTGGAGCCGAGCACAATATAAGTGGCGTCCGCCTTGTAGTGGAGTCGAAATTGGTATTAAAAATATTTTGTGTAACGTTTTGCCCCCACCCATTAATAGGGAATAAATAGGCACGATGATTTACCGCCATTACAATACGTACTATAGGAATGAGGCCGACGGTGTACCACCATTAAAATACATAGTTACACTATAGGAATGAGGCTCCAATGTATCTCAAGGTGAGGTGACTGTTTATTTTTTTTATAGCTTAGGTGGTTGAACGAGCTCACGGCCCACCTGGTGCTAAGTGATAGCCGGAGCTCATAGACATCTACAATCCGCCCACCTTGTGACATGAGCTGTAAGGTCTCCGTTTTAACCATACAACTGCCCCACCCTTCAAATCGAAACGCATTACTGCTTTACGGCAGAAAATGGGTCGGGTGGTGGTACCTAACCGTGTGGACTCACAAGACGTCCTACCACCAGTAATGTAATAAAGTTCAGCCGCTAATTTAATAAAAATCACATCTAGACTTACCCGAAACTGAAGTCGTATTTCCATAGTCTCTGATCAGTAGCCAAAAAGACTGTTAACATTAAAATCCTCTGACGTTGGTCTATATTGGCGTATTTTACCTACTCACAGTTGAAACTAGTTAATAGATTAAGATCTAATTATTCAAAACGGATAATTCAAAAATGTTAATATATAAGTAACGCGCGGAACTAATTTGACATGACACTTAAAAATAATTCGCCTATGAATTTCTCGGATTGTTCACGAATGCGGTTTCCTATTTTAAGACGTGCATTCGACAGCGGCTTTGCTTGGATTTTGATATTGATTATTAATATAATTTATCGTTTGTAGTTAAAATTTAACGCAAGCTTTATTAAGCTCTTATCTTATACCTTTAAACGAGCAATTCTTGTATGTTAATATCTTCTTCTTTTTCTCCACCTTATCCGACTAGGTGGGGTCGGCACAGCTAATTTTTCTCTTCCATTCTCTTTGATCAGCCGTCATCTCAACACTCATTCCTCTCTCTCTCATATCGTCATTCACACACTCCATCCATGTCTTCTTCGGTCGACCTCTTCCCCCTCTACCTTGCACTACCATTTCCATACATCTCATAGTCACATGCATCTTCTCTCTACGCATCACATGTCCATACCACGCTAACCGTGTTAATGTTAATATATATGTATATAATCTGAATCTCGGAAACGGCTCCAACGATTTTCATAAAATTTAGTATACAGGGGATTTCGGGGGCGATAAATCGATCTAACTACGATTTATTTTCAGAAAATGTTGTTTTATTCGTGTTTTCAATAATCAACTCTTCCCGACATCTATTGGCGAATAATAATACTATTTTTCTTAATTGAGGGCAACTAACCGCTTTAAAGACACAACAAGATGGCGTTATCAAATAAAAAACAGAGCAAAGCTCGGTCATCATCTAGTATATTATTAATAATCGCGTCCAAGTATGCAGACAATCAGAGAGATCAATAATAGAAAACCTTTTTTGGGATTTTATAGTAACTTGTGCTTTTGTAGTACTCAAAATTCGACCCTAATCACTGACAACTCAAGGTTTCGATTCGTTTTACGCATTGTTTTATTTAATCATTACTTTATTTCTTCTGCGTAATCGGCGGTTGTCTCATTTTAATCTTCCGGTTACACCTAACTGTTGGGCGAGTTAACGATGATCAACCTAACAGAATTTTGCTAACACCAGTTCTAATAGGAGCAGTAATTTCTTCTACCTTTTGGCTGGTAGCCTAAGAGGCTATTCCAGCTTCGCGCGGACGTGTAGCTGAACTGGCGGGTTCAATCTGAGAGAGTTTACTAACACTAGCCTTAGCAAGAGCTTCGCAGAATCTACTACCGGATCGGAATCGCGACCGGCGAAGATCCGACGAGAAACTCAGAAAAGGCTGGATCTTACTGACATCTTGTAAAGTTGGGAAAAATTATTCGATTTATTTTATTGGAAAACTGTAATCGATAAACACCTCTACGGGTATATCAAAATATGAGAAAATCGATTAATATGAAGACGTAAGAATGGTCACGAACTGTTTTTCCTTGCCTGCTTGTATATTATATATGTACGCATTTGTGTGTTCACGTTTCACTTGTAACTTTTGAGGTCATTCGGGGGATCGCAATGTTTTTTTTACACAAGAATCGTTATCTTTGTTAAATATACATTATAGAAAATAATGTTTTATCGTGTAAAATCTCTTCGGTTATTTTTTTGTAAGACATTCACGAATTGCTTTAATACATACGGCAGCGGAGAGTTAGGCATATCTGTGTACTTAGTGCGAGTCTATTAACGTTATCGATCGCGTAAAAGTTAACTCAAATTTGTATGGAGTTGGAACAGCTTCTCTTCGTTTCCCGTAAAATCTGTTCTACATAATTATTATTTTTGTAAGACATTCACGAATTGCTTTGATATATACGGCAGCGGGGATTTAGACATATCTGTGTACTTAGTGCGAGCTTATTAACGTTATCGATCGCGTAAAAGTTAACTCAAATTTGTATGAAGTTGGAACAGCTTCTCTTCATTTGCCGCTAGGGGCGCGTTTTTTACTTTTACGCGATCGAGAACGTACGAACGTAATAAGCACACTGTTTCTAATTGCACATCGCTAAACATACCGCTGGTTTTTCGAAGGTAACAGGAATTGTAGTATTTATTTGAAAATTCAACTATAACTCTCAATTTGATGTCCATGGGTTGTGGTACAACACATTTCAATGACCAGCTGTAATGTCATCTACATGACAGCAAGATTAGTATTGTCTGTTTACGCCACTAGGTCGTCTGATTTTTGTTCTGATGAAGTCCGAATAGAGTCCCTTCTTTATTTGACGTGAAAATCGTGTTTTTTGGATCAGTCGAAACAATAGGAGGTTTATTGTTTGCAGAGGCTTACACAGTTTTAAGTTATACTCTTTTTATTTTTTGTCTTAATTTTGGCGGTAAAAAATCTCGTGTCACAGACTATCTTCTTATTTCCACCTCTCGTGCATTTCGGCTTACGCTTCATAAAAATAGGTGAGTTCTTAAACGTCACAGTTCTTTCATAAAAATCTATTGATGGACGTCATCAAAAGTGATATCTAATCTTTTTGTTATTGTTGTTGTTGTCCACGCGCGCCGTATTTAATATGTACAACAACATTCTTCAAAATGATATATCTTTAAATTTGTACGAAGTAATCTATACCCATATGAAGTAATCTATATTTGAAGCATATTATATATTTTTGTACCGCAACGCTGTCTCGATTCAGTTATTGCTTTCTATTTTACAGAAGAAATTACTATTACATCAAAACGTCACTATCATCGCCCGTATTTATTCAAGTATAATTTTACCAGAATCTTGGCGGATTGTCGAATTACCCCAACTATTCGGAATACTACTATGACATGTGTTTCATCGCCGTATTGACACTGCTAATGTCTGCACGCAATATAACGCACCGCGTCAGCTTCCAAGAGCTATCTATATATTAATACGTGAAGCAAAAACTTTGTATCCCTTTTTACGAAAATTGCGCGGACGGAGGAGTATGAAATTTCCCACACTTATACAGAATATAGAGAAGGAGTGCACAATGCTAATATTTTTTTAAAATAATGCATAAAAGATACATTAAATCAATAAAGAAAACATTTCACACACTACCATGTATTTGACACACACACGCATGCATACTATTTGTTTATTGTCAAACTTTTCTTTGCAGTCTGTCAGTTATAGTCTAAGGGATTTTATAACCTGGTAACTAAGACCTTTAGGTCATGTCTTATTTTAATTTACATATATTCTTATTTTTATGAAAAATGATAATATGGAGTGAAATGAAATGAAATGAAGATGATTAATTTGAGACATTAATCAACTGGGATGACATTAAATGAAATGAAATGAGATGATATGATGGGATGAAATATAATCTCAATGAAATGGTGGTAATTTACTGAGATTTTTTCAGTGGACTTTTTGGAGGATACATTCCGAGAAGTTACATTCAGCGGCTTTGTTTCATTTTCCCACATTTTTGCACTTTCACAGATATTAAACAGTTAATAAACCACCATTATTACACATTTTAACCTGAAGAAACACTAAATAGACAAAATAAAACAAATCACACAACTTCACACCTCGCGTTCCCGCCAAAAAGTCCTGTCAGTTATAGTCTGTCAAATTGAGAATAGATTAAATATTGTTTGTCTTTGTTAATATTTTTCTAAATTGTAGTCTTGGCGAAATTTGTTATTATAATAGAAGCATAATAAAAAGTCTTTGACTATAGAACCATAATAATGTTCAAGCTTATAATTTCAATTAATTATAGTCGAATTTCGACTACTGCGGGACCACTAGTCGACGTAAATACTTCGATATACAATCATTAACGCTTCAAATGATTCAAACGGCCGTCTGGTGTAGTGGTAAGTGACACGGTCACTACACAAGGGGGTCGCGGGTTCGAATCCCGCCAAGGGAAGATATTTGTAAGATAAATATAAAATGTCTTTTCCAGGGTTACGGATGTATATTAAATATATCGACGCTTGAAAGGCAAACGTGACTAAGCGACAATGACTGCTTTGTACATAAATGATGGGCAATAACCATATTCGATGCGCAAAAAAAAAATATATTTCTAGGTCTATTAAAATCATTTCAATCCTACAGCTAGATTCGTTAACATAGATTTTTTTTCAGGTATTTCAACTTTAAATGAGTCTACTGTAAAGTTCACGCATTGTCGCTTAGTCACGTTTGCCTTTCAAGCGTCGATATGTATGTGTATAATAAAAAAATCTTAAATTTATTTCCGTTATCTGGTACCTGTAACACAAGTTCTTTACGAACTTATCACGGGACCAGTTAACGTGGCGTGATTGTTAGTAAATATTTATTTATATTTATTTATTTAATTAACGTTAAAATAATGTCGAGCTCTATTATGCACTAAACATATGAAGCGACAAGTGAAACACGCCTTAGATCATAAATACAGATAGACTGTGTAGTTATATCCTGCATTTAATTAGTACTCAATTTATCTTAGTACGAACTAGTTTAAAGCCTCAGTTAATATTTAAATTATTCACTTTCTTTAACTTCGTACCTAATAGTACAATCTCGTATTCGTCACAGAGTAAGAGTATTTGAGACATAAGCCCTGCTGTGTAAGTCAACGGTGCCCTACGCGACGCCTTGAGAGGCTATTTCAGCTTACCCTAGCGTGTGTAGGTGAGCTCACGGGGCTCAAACCGGAGAGTTGCTAACACTGACCCTAGCAAGAGCAGTGCCACTGAGAAGATCCGGCGAGAAATTCAATGGGCTGTGTCTGTGGGTTAATTCGCTCGTCGAGCCCTTCGTCGCAAGCGACGGGTTCGACGAGGACGGTGACCGGTGCTTGTAGTGCCTAAAAGCACCGTTAAGGGATCGGGAGGATCCGTGATGACGTGCTTTGGGCGACGTCGACGGTTTACCATTCTGTCTACAGGATCGGGTATGTAGTTTCCAGAAATTATGCCGATTTCTGCTACTAAGGCCTCTGGATACCTTTATTACCTTTTTTTTATTGCTTAGATGATAGAGATATAAGTTCTAAGGTCTCAAGTATAGTTACAACCCACCCTTCAAACCGAAACGCATTACTGCTTCACGGCAGAAATAGGTAGGGTTGTGGTACCTGCCCATGCGGACTCATAAGAGGTCCTACCACCAGTACCTAATTACGCAAATTACAATTTTGCGGGTTCGATTTTTATTACACGTTGTTATTCGTTCACCGTGGAAGTCAATCGTGAACATTTGTGGAGTTCGTATTTCATTAGAAAAATTGGTACCCGCCTGCGGGATTCGAACACCGGTGCATCGCTCACACGAATGCACCGGACGTCGTATCTTTTAGGCCACGTCGACTTCAATTACTAATTCTAATTACTTTTTAATGGTAGTTTGCGTTTTTAGTGAGCATGCCTTATATCAAGCAGATGTGTTGAGCCCGCATTGGAGCATGTGCAAAAGGACAATGTCGTAGGCTATCAGTATCATGGCTTCTACACGAGAAGTCACAACTTCAACTAGACCCGAATAAGATCATGCAATAATTGTACCACATAAAAATGTAAAATTAACTCAATAAAACTATTAATGAACTAGATTAAAGGATAATTAAACGTTAAGCTTATAAATACGCATAGGATACATTCGTTAAGTAACTCTGAATGAATATAATTTGAAATTGTTGTTTTTGTTTGCGCGGTATCTTTATCTGGTATCCATCGGGAAATACTGTGACGCATTTGCCAATATATATTTTTTACTACTTAGGTGGGTGGATGAGCTCACAGCCCACCTGTTCTTATGTGGTTACTGGAACCCATTGACATCTACAACGTAAATGCGCCACTTGAGATATAAGTTCTAAGGTCTCAAGTATAATTACAACGGCTGCCCCGCCCTTCAAGCCGAAACGCATTACTGCTTCACGGCAGAAATAGGCAGGGTGGTGGTACCTACCCGCGTGGACTCACAAGAGGTCCTACCACCAGTAATCAATGTCTGTAACATCGCAGAAACACTTGGCTCGTTTGATTTTTAACTTGGCTTCTGTGTTTGTATCGTAAGTCGACAATAAAAACGTTAATTACCATACAATGGATCAACATCTCCTTTCTCACGACCTTGTGGCGCGGTGGTATTAAAAACGACATGTTATATCATATTTATATCTTAATTAACATCAAAAAAACATTAGGTTTTGTGCATTCTTGCCGGCTGTACTAGGAAGCACCCCGGCTGTTTCTGAAGGGCTGGGCAAATATCAGATGAAACGACTGTTGGCTTCGGTAATCAAGCGAGATGGGTTACGCAAATCAGTTTTTTTTCCCTACATTTTCCCTGGTAGCCTAAGGGAACATTTCAGCTAGGCTCAAACGCTAATCAATTTGCGGATTAAACTATACTAGTGGCGCAGTAGTCGAAATTCGACTTTAATTAATTGAAATTATAAGTTTGAACACTATCATGGTTCTGTTGTCAAAGACTATTAAACTTCTATAATAACAGATTTCACCAAGACTATGGACACTATGGACCTCTTGTGAGTCCGCACGGGTAGGTACCACCGCCCCGCCTATTTCTGCCGTGAAGCAGTAATGCGTTTCGGTTTGAAGGGTGGGGCAGCCGTTGTGACTATACCGAGACCTTAGAACTATATCTCAAAGTGTGTGGCGCATTTACGTTGTAGATGTCTATGGGCTCCAGTAACCACTTAACACCAGGTGGGCTGTGAGCTCGTCCACACATCTAAGCAATAAAAAAAAATAAAAAAAAATATATTTAAAAATATCAATATTAACCTATTCTCAATTTGACCACAGATTTTAAGTAATAACAAAAGTTGATAGTAAACAAAGAGTATATATAATAATATGTGTGTATGTCAAATTCATGGTAGTCTGTGTAATGTTTTCTTTATTGATTTAATGTATTATTAATCCATAATTTAAATAAAATATAAGCATTCTGCACTCCTTCTCTATATTCTTTTTAAGTGTGGGAAATTTCATACCAATCCGTCCGCGCAATCTTCGTAAAAAGGGATACAAAGTTTTTGCTTCACGTATTAATATATAGATTCAAACGAAGATTCAAATTCATTACGTGGAAACATAAAATAAAAACAATTGTTTAATCTTACAGACTCACATAGCCTCAGAGGGTACTACGCAATTCGCCTTTGATTTTTGACTTCTTTCATCGTGAAATTTGATTTTCGTATTCACAGCTGTGTGTGTGTGTGTGTAGTTTAGTGTAGTATACAAAGATCGCTAGGCTCAGTTGTAGACTTTAAATTAAGTCATTGTGATTGTAGAGTTTCGGGATTAATCGATGAATCTCTCGAGGTCATTGACGTGGTTCATGTTCCTATGTCCTCAGAAGAAACAGCTAAAATGTCTTATCAATGAAAAGAGAAGGAGAGCCCGTTAACTTTGACTCAGCTCGGATAGCCCCTTTACCCATTCAAAGTTTCGTATAGATGTAATTCTGTTTAGTATTTAAGCGAACAGCGACATAATTTACGGGTGGTAGGACCTCTTGTGAGTCCGCACAGGTAGGTACCACCGCCCTGCCTATTTCTGCCGTGAAGCAGTAATGCGTTTCGGTTTGAAGGGTGGGGCAGCCGTTGTAACTATACTGAGACCTTAGAACTTATATCTCAAGGTGGGTGGCGCATTTACGTTGTAGACGTCTATGGGCTCCAGTAACCACTTAAAATCAGGTGGGCTGTGAGCTCATCCACCTATCTAAGCAATAAAAAAAACGGAGCAATTCGTGGCTCGTTTTAATTAAAATTTCCATAAGACCTGCATCGTTCGCGATAAATTTACCGTAAATCGCAATAACACGTCTGAACGAATTGAACGCTTCAATCTACCGCATTAAAACTCATAATCCCTCGTCTAAATTCCGATCGTAAGCCTTAAAGTTCATCGAATTAAAATAATTATTATTGGTTGTTTTTATTTTTATATAAACATTAACTACTCTATCGCTGCGAACAATAATGTCATTTGCTTCGCTACAGAAATGACGTAACCAGGTGAAAAGGGAGACTTTTGGTTGAGCCCGTGAGCCTATCTACTCGCCTGGGCATAGCTTGAATAGCCCCTTAGGCTATCAGTTAATAGAAGGAAAAAAAAGATACTTTTTCAACCGTTTGCCAAACTCACAAAAATGACTTTGACAGCTAAGAAAAAAACGACAAGCAAGCCCGCAACGAATTGACATTCAATTTTAAAAACCAAAATACGGCAACGGAAAACGAAAAGCCATTTTTGTATTTTGCAATTACTTCATTTTTTACACGACCTTATCTTTCACATCGGACGTACGGAGCGCAAATATAAATTGGCACGTCTGACTGCTCTTAAGTGGAACTCGTAACGGTGAGTTCAAAGTGTTTAACGGGTCATGCTAAATTGGACGTCGTTTGCGACGCACATGATGTTAGATCATTAAATAAGTTCGAAGATATCTATTTTTAAACTACACAAGAATGTCTGGGTGATCGTCAATGAATGATACCTTTGGCCTTCAATTTCTTTGGACTCTACAAAAACTCCTACCAAGTCTTCTTGTATTTTCTCAAGGAACTTGAAATACCATGAACTATGTCTGCCTTCTTCTCCTCGATGTTTTAGCTAAGTTCTCATGTCCTAAGTAAGCATCTTAATAACTTACTACGGGTAACACTAGTCCAATGAGTTCCTCGCCGGATTATCTTTTTGCGTCGCGATTCCGATCCGGTGGTAGATTCAGCGAAGCACTGCTCTTGCTAGAGCTAGTGTTAGCAAGCCCTCCCAGATAGAATCCGTGGGCTCAGCTATCCGTCCGCACGTAACTGGAATAGTCCCTTAGGCTAACAATGATTAGTTACAGTAACACATAATCATTACAACAACAGATGAGAAAATAAATAAAAAAGTCTGATAAAAGTCAAAAACACACACTACCGTCGGAAAACTGTTCTATATCCATTCATACTCTTATCTTCGATGACCCGAATACAAAAGCACACTTTTAATCAATATCTCGAGATCAATCTTCGGTCTCAAAGGTCCCTTACATTAAAACAACGGCCGCGAGTCATATCATTACGTACAACGGAAATGTCAGCGTTCGTATACAAAAAATGTAACACACCGCTGCCTTCTAGTCAAAACATTACAGCTACAGCGCCATCCCATGACGTTTGCTGTCATAAATGACAACTGTCAGGGTGCAATTTCGTGATGGTTTAAAATTTGAGTTAAAGGTAAAATAAAAATTATACATTGAAATTAAGCAACGAAGCTTTCTTAGCATTGGTTTTTTTGCCTACCTATTCTGGTAACGAAGAAGGGCTTTTACTAGCTCGGTGAGCATCTGGGCGAACTCTCGGGGCTCAACCTAGCGAATTTGCACACTAGCCCTATGGTAACCGACATAGCCCAAAGGATTGCGACATTGAAGTGGCAGTGGGCAGGACACATTGCTCGAAGAACGGATGGCCGTTGGGGCCAGAAAGTTCCTGAGTGGCGACCGCGTACTGGAAGACGTAGCGTGGGTAGGCCTCCCACAAGGTGGACAGACGATCTATTGAGGTTCGCGGGGATCCGCTGGATGCAGGCAGCGCAGGACCGGTTTTTGTGGCGAGGCTTTGGGGGAAGCCTATGTCCAGCAGTGGACGTCCATGGGCTGATAAGAAGAAGTAGAAGAAGCCCTAGCAAAGGTGGTGCTTCGCTGAATCTACCACTGGATCGGAATCACGACCCGCTGATCCAGCGAGATACTTAGTGGGTTAATAACATTGCATTAACACACAAAGCTTATTATTGTTAATTTCGATAAAAACACGTGTCCCTCGAACCATCGAGAAGTTGAAATGTTTCGTAATATTTTAGAAACGCAGTTATAGTCATATTTCATGGATTTATCATGAGATCTGAGTCAGTCAAGTTGGATCTAGATGCATTATATTAAACGGAAAAACGGGGTAGCGACAACAGATTAATTCCCTAACTTTTCGAACATTTTTTTTAAACACTACACATTCCAGTAATTTCCATAATGCGATCCGAATACATTTTCATCTTTTTTTTTCATATAGTACTAATAATTGTATTTTTATATACCTAGCCTGCATTCGAACAGTTTTTTTTGTATAATTGAGGGATTACTGGTGGCGCGGAGGCTTTTCCACTTTCACCATAACAGTTGGGCGAGTACAGACTCAGCCAAGAGAGGTGGGATTTGCTAACAGCTGCCCGAGCGCCTCTAAAGGAGAACTAACAACTCAAGAGCAACTGCTTCGCGAGTGAATCTACTACCGGAACGGAACCACGACCCGCTGAGAAGATCCGGCGAGAAACACAGCGGGCTGATGCTTAGTTTAGGTTGCACGTCGAACTCTTTGCCGAGTTCGATGAGTACGATTAGATTGGAACAGTGACAAAATGTAGGGCTATAAGCATCTCGGTGTATACATTCGTGAGCTTTAAAGCGTGTATTAAAAAGCAGCTATTGTATAAAATACCTTGTGATGCACGAAAACCCTTTTTTCTGCTGAACATTCTTATTTAAACTATTATTAAACGGACTTTTCTCAGTCTTTTTCGTGTTCAAATAAATCTGAGGCAACTAGTCGTTTAAAACTAAGACAAATTCCGAACCAAATTCAAATTCCGTTCGTTCTTGCAGTTATTATGTAGATATCAAAATTAATATATATTTTTCTTTTGTTTTGTTGACCGTACTCGCGTTATTTTTGAATGTGTGCGTGACGATGTCAATAGCGTTTGTGTGTTTCCTGTGCTTAATTAAAACGTGTGCTTGTATATATTGAAAGAAGCTACTTACTTTATTATTTTATATTAAAGTTGTTTTGCAACTACGTACAGTTGTTCTGACGGTGTATCGAGTTTAAGCCTCACCAAACATACCGTTTATTTTATTGTTTAGATAAAATAGCACCTTGAGACATGTGTTCTAAGTCTCAGTTTTACAGTACAACGGCTGCGTAACCCTTCAAACCGAAACGCATTACTGCTTCACGGCAGAAAATAGGTGGGATGGTGGTAACCTACCCGTGCGGACTCACAAGATGTTCTACCGCCAGTAATGTAATAAAGTTCACCCACTAATGTAATAAAAATGACATCTAGACTTACCCGAAACTGAAGTCCCATTTCCATATTCTCAGATCAGTGATAATATATAATAATAATAATCCTGATAAAAATAATCAGGGCGATGGTACCTACCCGTGCGTGCCCATACGCGCTGCCACCAGAAATTTCCAGACCAGTCTAGGCGTTTAAGTGTCTATGGAAATATCATCATCATCTCAGTCTATCCATTGCCGAATATGAGCCAATTGATCTCCAGTGCGGTTGGTCCGTTACCAACTGTATCCATCGTGACCCAGCGATTCTCACTAGGTCGCCGGTTCATCTGGTAGATGGCCATCCCACACTACGCTTACCATATGGAAATATACACATATGGATAAAAATTATCCTCTTTGTCTTAGTCATTGTTCACCCTATTCTGATTATATGATTTTTAATACGCTTTTATTAGCTTCAGACGTATGTATGTGTGTTTATAACGGAATATTTGAACATGATTTTGACCCCCTTCAAAACCTCGGATTAATTCTAAATTTGGTATACTTATTAAGGACCGATGACAATTCAATATTTAAAAAAAAATTGAAAAAAAAGAGAAAAATTTGGAATTCAACCAAAATGTGAAAAATAAATAACAGTTTAAAAAAACTAACAAAATACGCTTTTATAGAAAATCTAACTAAAAAATTGAAAATAAATTTTAATAAATTTGAATTAAAAATAGTGTAAGAAAAAATTATTTTATTGTAAAAAAGCGTGGGCGTTTATTAATATTATTTAAAATTATTATTTATTTGTTTATTTACAGCACTGTGGCATGAAACTGTCCATGCTATATTAGCTTAATTTAAAAGTAATGTGATTTTTATCGGTGCATAACACAATCTCCACTTTAGTATCAGTCTTGTGTCGGTATTTGAATTGTTTATTGAGTGACGTAAAAACTCATCTCGTCAGATGAATGAAGAAAAAAAAAACCACCTCTCAACGGGTTCTCGAACTGTAATATTGCCTAACTACAAGCATGTAGGTAATTAAAAAAAAATTGCATTTTTTTTTTAATAATTATTTATTAGTACTTAATTATTATGTGTCCGCGTCGACCTTGCCATGTCATGTTTTTATTTTTATTTTTACGGTGGCAACGTATTTCGATTTGTTACGCAAGGTTTTTTTTTTTTTATTATCTTGAAATTAAAGTTGTGCATTGAGCAATGCTGCCAGTCGTGTCGGACGGTTTTTGCGATGGTAATCTGTCATAATCAGAAGTTCAATTTAAATAGAGATTTAAATGAAGTAATCTTTAGTTAAGGTGGATTTATTCATCGCATGGTTTCGCCTTTTGAGTGGCATGAAAGTAGTAGTTTTTTGTTTGAAGTGAAAACTTCTTTAGCATCGTTGTGATATGAAAGTCGATGAAACGAAAAAGCGACAGTAAAAAGAGACAGACATATAAATTCATAAGATTTAACATGAGAGAAAACGAGATAGGAAGAGTTATACAGTGTTTCTTATATTCGTGGTTCTCTTTGTGCTCTGCTTCGTACCAAATATTCGTATTTAATACATTCTCAACACGTCATTACGGATCCTCCCGATCCATTAACGGTGCTTTTAGGTACTTCAAGCACCGGTCACCGTTCTCGTCGAACCCGTCGCTTGCGACGAAGGGCTCGACGAGTGAATTAGCCCATAGACACAGCCCACTGAGTTTCTCGCTCGCTTCCATCTTCTCAGTGGGTCGCGTTTTCGATCCGGTGGTAGATTCTGCGAAGCACTGCTCTTGCTAGGGTCAGTGTCAGCATCACTCCGGTTTGAGCCCCGTGAGCTCACCTACTAGTTATGGTTATGCTGAAATAGCCTCTCAAGGCTATCAGCTTAGGCAGGAAAAAAAATACATTCTGAATAAATTAATATATACGAACTCAATAAAATGTAATAATTATCAAAATTTGTATCACTATACATTACTAAAACCTACAATTATCCTCTTCCCGAAATTTTACATTCGTTTCATTATCTTGAAGCCAAAATTTTTTATGGTCTCACTTCTACCACGTGTGAATTGCACACATTTTTTTTTTAAATTTCTCTCAACGTTCAATCTAATCACAGCTAAGCACAAATGACGTCATTGATATGGTTCAAGAATCCTGATGAGCTCTAAATGCCTTGAGAAAATAAACGAACGGACCATGAGGCCGGCTGTTTTTTTGTCATCGTATCTCGGGGCAGATGGTCAGTCGAGCTGTCTGATGTTAAGGCTAGCCCGTAGACATTAAAGCTGCTTTCGGATTACGCTACCTATACTATAGTGCCATCTAGTATAGCAGCGTATACTTAGCCAATAATATATAGTACAGTACAGTGTGAACGTGTCCTTAACAATGTATGGTGCGCGATATTGTTGTGCTATGAGCTATATACTATATGCTATTATATTATAGCGTAGTCTGAAAGCAGCTTATTTTTTTTTCTTTTTTATTGCTTAGATGGATGGACGAGCTCACAGCCCACCTGGTGTTAAGTGGTTTCTGGAGCCCACAGATATTTACAACGTAAATGCGCCACCCACCTTGAGATTTAAGCTCTAAGGTCTCAAGTATAGTTACAACGGCTGCCCCACCCTTCAAACCGAAACGCATTACTGCTTCACGGCAGATATAGGCGGGGTGGTGGTACCTACCCGTGCGGACTCACAAGAGGTCCTACCACCATTAAAAGTAAAAAAACTTAAGGCACGAAAGCCTCGCAAGCCTCGTGAGCTTGAAGAATTGATACTAAATTGGAAAGTCACAGAAATACAACGTGTTTACGGACGAAGCGATAGGTTTTCTTATGCTTACATATGTGAACAATTTCCCGGTTCACAGCATGGGTCAATGCCGCCTCCTACCTTAAGATCCTACCCGAAGGCAGTACTGCTGCGTAGACAGTCCCAAGACCATTGGCTCATCTAGAAATGTAGCATTTAATATCAGCTACATCCATGTAATCTGAATACGGGCAGTTCTAGTAATAATAATATTGCTTTGTGAACGATAAAAACATTATTTAAAAAAAACACACACACACGCAAGTTTCATCTATAAATAATAATTGTTTTGTGTATTTTTTTTTGCTAATAACACGGATTTCTTTTTTGTGTTTTTCGGGTGTGTGACGTCATTTCCTTTAGGTTTTCCCGATTTGTTTCTTTTTAGTCGACTTTTAGACAATGTTACTGCCGGGCGTATTGTGAGGTCGTCGGGGCGCGCGACGCATTTCCGTTTGAGGCACGACCTCACGTCTCAAGGGCGTTTATGTTATTACTATCAATTTGATGACGTGGCAGGAATGATGAAGGTGGTGACTAACGCCGGTTAGATCAGCGCTTCGTAACACTGATTTTAAGTACCTCAGTTCTACGCAGTAGAGTCTTAGATTTTCTTAAGGTACCACGGAAATATGTTACCATCAACCGGGTTTGAACAGTCTTTCTATGGTATTACTGGTGTATTATTACCACTCACCGTCAGAAGGACCGTACGCTCGTCTTCCTTTGGATACATTAAACAAAAGTTAAACTTCAACATTGTACAAAACTTTTAGAAAGCTTATCGTTTATTGTTATGCACACCGTACCTCTAAAATTGAGGGAATAACTAAAGAAAAAAACATAAGAAAAAGAAAAAAAAAAAACAATTATTTCTTACAAATAACGGAACATAACAATGGACGTTTGGTCAATTAAATAAATGAAAAAAAAAAAAACTGTATATACATAATAATAATAATAATAATAAAGCCATTTAATCCAATTCTCACTCTCGATTTATAACACAATGATTGTTAGTAAGTTGTAGTTTAAAATTAAAAGGTTACATACTTATAATTAATTAATTATTTAATATTGGTACTATTTATGAGATTTGGACCCCTATCTGGGTAAAGGCCTCCTCCATCCTTTTCCATGACTCCTTGTCCTTGCCTGATTTTATCCAGTCGTTTCCTGCGACGTGTGTTATGTCATCGGCCCATCGTCTTAATTGTCGACCAACATTCCTTTTCCCCATTGGTCCTTTCCATCGTGTGGCTTCAATGGTCCATCTTTTGTCTGGGTATCGTGAGATGTGTCCGGCCCATCTCCACTTAAGTGAGAGTGCGTGGCTGAGAGCATCGGTAAGTTTAGTTTTTTGACGAATGCTTTCATTCTTAATTCTATGTATTCTTCTAATTTTCAACATGCTCCTTTCCATGGCTGTTTGACTGCATTTAATTTTTTGTTTTATTTTATTTGTAAATATCCACGTTTGGCAGCCATACAACAAGCAGGGTAACAGGCATGTATCAAATGTTGCCCTTTTCATACGCAAGCTGTAGTTCCCTTTTAGGATTTCTTTTAGTGCCCAGAATTTCTTCCAAGTTGCGTTGATTCTTCTTGTTACTTCTTCTTCGTTGCTTGTCGTTTTGAATGAGATTTGCTTCCCTAAGTAGATGTATTCGCTGACGTATTCTATATTGTTACCTTTTATCATTATCGGGCGTTCGTGATTGTTGGTTAATATCTTAGTTTTGCTTACATTCATTTCTAGGCCGATTTTTGAACTTTCGCAGTCCAGTGATCTCATCATTTCCTCTAGGTCTTTGGCAGTTTCAGCAATTATAACAACATCGTCAGCGAACCTCAGATGGTTTAGGTAGTGTCCGTTTATGTACACTCCCCTTTTTTTCCAATCTAGTTTTTGAAAAATAGTTTCAAGTACTGCTATGAACAGCTTCGGGGAAAGAGGATCTCCCTGTCTGACTCCTCGTTCTATTTTTATCTCGTCTCCTCTAGTTTCTAATTTAACTCTGCTCGTACTTTTTGTGTAGATATATTTCAAGATATTGATGTATTTATAGTTAACATTTGATTGTTGTAATGCGTTCCAGATTGAACAGTGACTGATGCTGTCGAAAGCTTTACTGTAGTCAATGAAGGCCACATACAGAGGTCTTTTATATTCTCTGTATTTTTCTATGACCTGCTCTAGTGTTTGTATGTGGTCCATTGTGCTAAAGCCTGATCTGAATCCCGCCTGCTCCTTTGGTTGCAGCTTGTCGATGTCGTCGGATATTCTCTTTAAAATTATGGATGAAAATAGTTTATATATGCTCGCCAGCAGGCTTATGGGTCTATAATTTCCTATATCTAAGGGACATCCTTTCTTGAAGAGTAAAATTATGTCTGATGCACACCATTGTTTCGGTACTTTTTCTTCGTCTAGTATCATGTTAAACAATTTCGTAAAATGGCGTGTTAAAATAGGTGCTGCTATTTTAAGGGCCTCATTACATAGTCCATCTGGTCCGGGACTCTTCTCAGGCTTCAACTTATTCATTTGTTCGTACACTTCGGAGTCTTGAATTTTTCTGATGCAGTCTGTTGTGTTCATGTGAGTTATTTGCGCTTTCGTTTCAATGCTGTTTTGTTTCTTATATAAGTTTTTATAGAAGTCTGTCGCATGGTTTATTACATCTTTTCTAGATTTTGTTTCTAGTGAGTTATGTTCGAGTTTTTGAATCCATGACTTATGTGTAGTTAATTCTTTGTAGGCTTTTTTGGTACTTCTAAAATTCTGTATGTTTCTTGAGATAATCTCATATCTGTGGTCGTTGTAGTCCTTACGGATTGACCTATTAGCCTCTTTGTATATTCTGCTGAGTTCTTCTTTCATGTCTTTAGTTTTATTCTTTGTGTATGATAGTTCCGTGCGCCTTTTTATAAGCTGGATTGTATCTTTGGAGAAAATATTGTGTTGATGAGCATGTGCACTGTTTTTGTATTTTAGACTCTCTGTTATGCCTCTTTCTAGGATATCGTAGTATGTTTGGATATCATTACACTCTGTTTCTATATTTTCTGTGTGTATTCGTAGATTTTCGATATAGTTTTTAATTTCTGTTTCTGTCTTAGGGACATTAAATGGTGTTGTGTAGCTTCTTCTGCTCTTTACTGGACGACTTAAAAGTAATGATGCTCTCACTAATCTATGATCGGAAGAAAAGTTAAATTTGCTTAGTACCTCGATATTAGTTATGAGTTTATGGTGATTTATCATTATAAAATCTATTTCATTATTAGTTTTTTGGTCCGGTGATAACCATGTCCATCTGCGGCACTTCTTCTTTTTGAAGAATGAGTTCATTATTGACAGTTTGTGTTGGTAAGCATAACTTAAGAGACGTTCACCTCTTTCATTACTCACTCCGTAACCATATTTTCCCATTACTGGATAGTAGTTTGTTTTCGGGCAACCTATTTTCGCATTGAAATCTCCCATGACTATGACCTTTCCTTCCGTCTTGGTGTGAGCATATTCAATATCTTCGTAAAATTTTTCAATTTCTTCTTCTGTTGATCTCTCTGTCGGCGAGTATGCTTGGATTATTGATAAGGAGAGGCTTTCAAATTTTATTTGCAAAAGTGCTACTCTTTCTGAGATTCCTATAAAGTTGGTGATGTTGTTTTTATATTTTTTCTTGATTAAAAATCCTACTCCATGTAGTCCTTTAGTTTCGCCAATGTAGCAAAAGATAAGGTCGCTGTACTCTTCGATTTTACATCCCATTTTTCGGATTTCTGCGAGGCCTAGAATGTCCCAATTAATATTTTTTAGAGCATTCGTTAATTCTAGGAATCGTTCTGTTGATGAAAGTGTTCTTACATTATAAGTGCAGATTTTGAGGGTTTGTTTTACGTCTTGGTCTGTTTCTGTATTTGGTGGAGGGTTATAGTCTAATTCCCCACGAGGACAAGTCGGGTTGGGGAATGATGTAGGAATATATAGTTTCCTATTTTCTTTTAGTTTTGGTGTTTTGGTAATATTGGTATTTTCCTTTATTAGAGATGGAAGGAATTGGTCGATATCCGCGACAGTGACCAGCCAGCTTGGGAGAGGTGTTGTTGTTTTGTTTGTCTTGTTAGTAATTTTTCGTTCATTTGTTCTGATTTTCCGGTTTCCGATGTGTGTTGATTGCTATACTTTATTTATATGGGATGTTGAGTGAGCCCTATTCCTGTACATCCTTTCGAAGGCATTTATTTTGTTTACTTTTGTCGGGGCGTTTTCAGTATCATTCTTTGTCTTTGGTGAGGTAGATTGATCTCTCTTCCTTTTATCTCGCATCCCACTTGCTTCACCTTCAACAATTAGTCTGTCGTATTTTATGTATGCTATACGTCCCTTTTTTCGTTCTTCCCTTAACTGAGGTATTAGTTCTTTCCTTCTTTCTAAAACTTCTTTACTATAATCCTCTTTAACGTAAATATTTTTTGGCAGCTTTTTCTTATTTCGCAAAATCTCATCTTTCTTCCATGCGTTTAGCATATTAATTAAAATTGGGCGTGCTCTTTCTTTTATTTTACCAATTCTAAACGCTTTGTTAATATGTGTTTTATGCACTTCGATACCCGAATCGTTTAAAGTTGTTGATACCATTTCTACTATGTTAATATTTTCATTCGATTCCTCGAAGCCGTAGAATATTAAATTATTCTCCTTTTTTCCAAATTCTAAGCGTTTCACTTTCTCATTTAATTTCTCTACTTCATTCTTTAGAAACAAATTTTCCTCTATAATTGGTGTTAACTTATCATCCATTTCTTTTAATACCGCTTTTGTGATTGAATCTGTTAGGGTTGTTGTTTGTTTTTCCATTTCTTGTTTTATTTTTGAAAATAGTAATTGCATTTGCTCGTCCATTTTAAATTTATGAATTCAGATTTTAATAATAAAAGGTTTTTTTTTTTTTTTTTTAATGCCAGTACTAAAATAATAGATTGCGTGTAACGGAACGTAATGTTCTTATCTCTGATGTTGGTAGCACTGTTATAAAGTGTCAAAGTAAACTATTATTTATAGGTTATGTTATTACAATGATTTTTTGCACTTATTTTGTTCGGAGCAAAATATACAAGTTGTTTTTATCACTTTATTTCCACTATTAGTCCTTATTACACGATTCACTTGCACAGTTTATAGTTTTGTTCAGTATTTAAACAGTTATGTTTTTATATTCTGGGAGCAAAATTTGTGACGTTTGTACTATCCAACGATCCAACCGGAAGTTCCCGAAGTATATACATATTAGAAAACAATTTTAACCCAACACCGGCATAACTAGCTTTTGCGTAATCGAGCGAGAGAGACGGCACTAACGCCGGCTGTTACGTGTTAGAGCGCGACGGACGATCTTCATGCAGCTTCAAGGCAATCAACGTTTACTTGGAAAGGGTTTTCCATTTGTGGCTCTGTGTTTGTTACGCTAAGCGTTTTTCCTTCGAAGCGAGCACAGTGTTCGACACGGTGTCGCCGTGCCGTCCGCTCGGTACGTGTGCCGTTTTCTTGATTTCCAAGTATTTAAAACTTCTTTTCTTTCATGCCGTCCTAGTACTTTTTGAGCCGTTTCATCCTTTGTTATCCTTAATAAAGTCTAGATTTTTAATGCAAGTTTTTATTTATCTAGATTGTTTTCTTGTGCGTATGTATACTCTGACTAAGTTTTTCAACGCGACCTCGCTAACTGAAGGTCATGGCTTTGATACCCATGCAAAACCGTCAATGTCAACTCCGAATGTTTCTTACATATTTTTTTTATTGCTTAGATGGGTGGACGAGCTCACAACGCACCTGGGGCTAAGTGGTTACTGGAGCCCATAGACATCCACAACGTAAATGCGCCACCCACCTTGAGATATAAGTTCTAAGGTCTCAAGTATAGTTACAACGGCTGCCCCACCCTTCAAACCGAAACGCATTACTGCTTCACGGCAGAAATAGGCAGGGTGGTGGTACCCACCCGCGCGGACTCACAAGAGGTCCTACCACCAGTAATAAAATTCTAAGTGAGATTTGGAGATATAAGTGGAGATATTTAAGTGGAAATTTACTGGTGGTAGGACCTCTTGTGAGTCCGCGCGGGTGGGTACCACCACCCTGCCTATTTCTGCCGTGAAGCAGTAATGCGTTTCGGTTTGAAGGGTGGGGCAGCCGTTGTAACTATACTTGAGACCTTAGAACTTATATCTCAAGGTGGGTGGCGCATTTACGTTGTAGATGTATATGGGCTCCAGTAACCACTTAACATCAGGTGGGCTGTGAGCTCGTCCACCAATCTAAACTATAAAAAAAATGTATATATAAAATCATGTGTTTGTTTGTCTGTTAATTTTATATTTAAAGTAAATCAATCGACCTACAAATAATGGCTGAATTAATATTAATATTAATTAAACAACTTGACTGAGTCGGTGGTGCCGTAGTTAGCGGCCTGAACACAACAGCCGAGAGTCGTGAGTTCTATTCCCGCATCAAGCAATCATTCGCGTGATGAACAGATTTGTTTTCTCTTTGTCTGGGTGCTTACTATTTATATAAGTAGTTATTTAAAAAAGTATCTATTGTATGTCAGTCTCTGATATCCATTTAACACAGGGAATCCTAAATTGAGGTCGGACCTGTTGGCTAATTTTTGATTTATTGGAGTGGCAGTGAGACAACTATACATAAAAGAGAAGGCAATTGTTAAATTATAATGTACTAGCTTTTGCCCGCGACTCCGTCCGCGTGGCATAGTTACTATGGCATCATGCTAAATTTTACCACCCCCCCCTTCATTTACGTAGAAAGTGAAAATATTTTTGAATTATAGAATGTTAAGGAGCTATTTAAACCCCTTTTTGAAACATTATTTATTGGTACTCCACTTGTATTGGTCTTACCGTGATGTTATATAGCCTATAGCCTTCCTCAATAAATGAGCTATCTAATACTAAAAGAATTTTTCAAATCGGACCAGTAGTTCTTGAGATTAGCGCGTTCAAACAAACAAACTCTTCGGCTTTATAATATTAGTGTAGATTAGTCACTGTTCTAAGGATATAATGATGAGCCAAAGTCACCTTAGACGCTTTAAAATGGCTCAACAGAGCTCAATGATATAAAAATAGGTGAAAGCAGATGGGTGTTTTGTTAACGGGGGTAAAGACCCGGTTTTAAGCGGTAGGCAGCGGCTTGGCTCTGCCCCTGGCATTGCTGAAGCCCATGGGCGATGGTAACCACTTACCATCGGGTGGGCCGTGTGCCCGTCTGCCTACAAGGGCGATAAAAAAAAAAAAAAAACATATTATAGGTAGTACAAACAAATGTGTCTTCTTCGTTAGCTATGGGACAAAAGGTATCATTAATGCTATTCTTTATGAGCAGCCGAGTAGTACCGTGAGCACCCATGATCCCATTAACTTCACTTTATTTAATATGATATTTCGCGAACCGCGTTCTCTATACCGTGTCCAAGCGTTTAAAAAATATCAATTCACTTGTAATTATCATTACGTATTCAAACACAAAAGCTTAAACAGTACAATAAATTGTTAATGCCTTAACGCGTATGTGAGGGGGCGGAGCCCGGGTATTATTTATTAATTTTCGCGTCTTAAAAGAGATAGCTTACATTCACACCGCATCGACATTCACACCAAAAAGCGTAGGCTAGTAACATGAAATTAATATTGTTTTGTTATTTATTCTACACGGAAAAACATATGAAAAACACATTAGATATATAAAAAATCTTTTAACTCATTAGCAAAAATCTATTAACGGTGCTTTTAGGCACCACAAGCACCGGTCACCGTCGTCGTCGAACCCGTCGCTTGCGACGAAGGGCTCGACGAGCGAATTAACCCACTGAGTTTCTCGCCGGATCTTCTCAGTGGGTCGCGTTTCCGATCCGGTAGTAGATTCTGCGAAGCACTGCTCTTGCTAGGGTCAGTGTTAGCAACTCTCCGGTTTGAGCCTCGCGAGCTCACTTACAAACGTTAGGGCGAAACTGAAATAGCCTCTCAAGGCTATCAGAACAGGTAGAAAAAAAAAATTAGCAAATTTTCTCAAAGGACGTACTTTGAAATCATTTAGAACGAAATTGCTTCTGAAAACTCAACCAAGCAAATACCAAGATGATACAAGAGTCGTCTCTCTCTCTCTCTCTCTATATATATATATTAGAGATAGGCCCGACCAGAAAGTCACTCATAAAATTTACCATTTGGCATTTATTTCCTCAAACGAATCATTAAGCTTAGCAGTGATTTCAAGGAGCTGTACCTAACAAGGAACACAAAGAAAATTCCTGTTATAATCGATTTATTGTTGAGTTATTCAATATTTTGTCACGCGAAGATATAAAGCGATTCTTGTTTAATCACTAAGATACTATATACACATTTTACGTCTATCGAAACTGAGATTATAATTGGATATTTAGGACGAATGAAGTCGAAAACAAAAATCAGCATTATTACAATACGGTGTAAATGCATCCGACTCAGGGTGTGGTCAACGAATTTATTAATATCTCTTCATTCGTTGAAAAAAAAAACCTAAGGAGTTAAAGAGAAACCTTCGCTATATTAAAATTGAGTAAGTAAACATATTTTTAAAGATAAACGTTAGCTAGAATTCGTTTGGGGCAGGTAGACAAGTTTAAGGGACACGTGATGCAGGGCAGCTATCTGAGCCCTGAGCTACCAAGAACTAAATGACGCCACCTTATCAAGTAAAATAGTCATGATATCATAAATCGTTAGAGCCAAAAGATTGAATACAGTTTACATTTTTATAATATAATTTATTATTTATTATTAATTTTAAAATTAACATTATTATTCATTGTCACTATTATTAGGGAGTCCAACACTCATATAAATATTAACCTATCCATTAAGTACATGTATTTTCTACATGGATACCAAGTATCGAGTAAATCGGATGCACGGTTCAGTAGTTATAACGGAACATCCGTAAAAACCACTGTAGATTCATATATTAGTATGGATTACTCCACTGAGCTTCTCGTCGGATCTTCTCAGTGGGTCGCGATTCCGATCGGATGGTAGATTCGGCTAACCTTAACTTAGGGCTAGTGTTACCAAATTCTCTCAGATTGAGTCCGTGAGCTCATCTACCCGTCCAGGCGTATCTAGAATAGCATCTTAGGCAACCAGCGAATAGGTACGGAAAAGTATAATTACTGGCGGTACATCGTATTCTAAGTGCGCACAAGTAGGTACCACAACCTTGCCTATTTTTGTCGTGAAGTCGTCATGCTTTATAATGCAGGACGGTTGTCTCACGCTATATTTGAGGCTTCAACCTCACGACGGTGTCTATGGTGTTACCAACCATACAAACTATGAGCTAAATTTAATGCACAAATGTCCCCAAAAAAAACGGTTTTAAGGTACTAATTTGGGTGTAAGTATCATTAAAAGTGGCTTTAAGTGTTGTCCAAACTAACGGCTTCCAAGCTTGTAACCACGTGCTATTTTCTTTTACCTCGAAGACGCCTCCATGAGATCTACCAGCGATTACTTGGTACAAGCAACGACTGGTTATTGTATAATTTCCTTGCTATGCACATATTTAGTTCAGGGGAACCTCCCACCATTCAATGGGTCGCCTTGAAACGCCACAGTCACTTCGGAGCACCATCACGCTACGTTCACACCAGACAGAGTTGCGTTGAATTTGAATATTAATACAGTAAAGGTTTATTATTATTTTTAACCGACTTCAGAAGATCTCAATTCGACTCTATGTTTTATGTGTATGCTTGTTTGATTGATATGTGGACGAGTTTATGGGTCACCTAGTGCTAAGTGGTCACCGGAGCTTACATAAGGTCTCGGTTTTTACAGTACAACGGTTGCCTTACTCTTCAAACTGCTTTACGGTAGAAATGGGCAGAGGCGTAAGCCGCCCGTCCGAGCTTAATATGTGTTGGTTGAGAACTTTTTTCTAGGTGAACCGATTCTCGTGATCCTTTTTTTCATATGGAAGCTGCTAGGGCTTCTGTGCTATAGTCTATTCTATGCTTGTTAAGTTAACCTTAACTCTTTGACTAATATTTAGGTCAACGATACCCTACGTGGCCCTCTGAAGTAATTATGTCAATTTCTGTTAGGCTACTATAGGCTACTATAAGTAAGGAATTGTGTATGTATATGTGTATAAGTGTGTATGTGTATACATATATATATTTCAATCGATTGGTACACCTCGTGTTCCAATCGAGTTTCCAAACGATTCTTTTCCACCTGATGGTTGTCTGGAAGAGATCGCTCTTAGCGATAAGACCGCCAATTGTACTTTTTTTTTGTATTTAATGTTTCCCCTATCTCTCTCTGTCTTTTAAGGCGCTACAATAATATCTAGTAGACTTTAGGGAAGACAAATCCGAACGATGCTGAGAATGAATCTATTTCTGAGAGACATAAATGACTACAACATACATTAAAAACAATAGAAGACAAAGTTAAGCAATCCAGACGCGTTAGTAGGTAACAGAAATCGACATAATTACTTCAGTGCGCCGCGTAGGGCACTGGTAACCTACAGTCAGTCAAAGGGTTAATTAAAAATGCATTTTTGATTTAAAATGATTAGACTACAATGATGATATTCTTGTTTTGTTCTGTTGAAGGTGATATTCTCTTTTGTCGACATCATATCTTATCTTATACCTTTAAACGAGCAATTCTTGTATATTAATATATATATAAATTGAATCTCGGAAACGGCTCCAACGATTTTATAAAATTTTGTATACAGGGGATTTCGGGGGCGATAAATCGATCTAGCTACGATTTATTTTCAGGAAATGTTGTTTTATTCGTGTTTTCAATAATCAACTCCACCCGACATCTATTGACGAATAATAATACTACTTTTCTTAATCGAGGGCAACTAACCGCTTTAAAGACACAACAAGATGGCGTTATAAAAAAAATATCATCATCTAGTTCTATTTTATACGAGCCAGCAGTCGTCTGCGATATCACGCCGTTCAAACACAGTAAGTGATACGCAGCGAGGTGGTATCAAACCTAAATGACCTAAGTACCGGTAAAGGCCACGACAAAGGCCTTAGGCTTCGGATCCGAAGGGCGATAACGGACCGCCATATGCCTTATAAGACGTGACGTGCCTATAACCTATTAACGTCACTATAGGCACCTTGCTCTATCAATAAGGATGACAAGATCACAATATAACATATCAATACCGATCCGGTAGTAGATTCATTCACGAAGCAGCTGCTCTTGAGTTGTTAGGGTCTCTTTAGAGTCACTCGGGTAGCTGTTAGCAAATCCCCCCTCTCCTAGCTGAGCCCTTGCTCGCCCACTTGTCCTGGTAAAACTGGAAAGACCTCCAGGCCACCAGTAATCCTTCTTTCAAACGCCAACGCTTTACACACATCCCAGTTCGTGCGAGATGTAAGCATTGCTGCTTACAATCCAAACAATTACTAGCTTATTAGTAACGATTTGTCTTATAATATAAAGATTAACTAGCGACTTGAGTCATTATCAATAGGAGCCGTGCTAAAGAATTACTTATTACGTAAAAACAAGGAAACATTAATAATTTATTGTCGATTCATTGTTGTTGCATCTAGTAAATGTAGTTTGAAAAATAAAATGGCGCCCCTTTTTAACAGCAAGCCGATTCGAGAATTATATAGGTTTCTTTCTCTTGTTTATCTTAATCAAGATATTAGGCTAAAGTGTTTTATTATTTAACTATTGTATAGTCATTGAGTCATTGACGCGTGTGCGAGTTTTCAAGTTGATCGGACGTTTTGAAGTCGGAGAAAATCGCGTTGAAAAATAACTTTATTATAGACTCTCTCTCTCTCTCTTCAGTCGGTCCCTCATTGCTGAGGATCATGACACCGTTTAATTCTGTCAACTAGCCGTCTCCACCCCGTTCTGTAGCTTGGTGGAGTGCGTTGCTGACTGGTATTTTTATTTTACCGGTCTCCACAAGGCATTCCAAATTGCTGGTATCCCTGGGTGCAACATGACCAAAATATTATAGACAGTTGAAGCTAATAAAAACGAGTCAATAACATAGTCACGTCTATTTATTATTTTACTATGAGACGGCTGTCCTTTTGACAAAGATGGTCACGGGACGAAGTATTGTGGTTTTTTTTGCCTACCTAACTTTAGAGGATTATGCCAGCGTCATCTGACAAGTAGATGAGCTCACGGGCCTCTGACCAGAAGACGTTGCTGGCACTAACCCTAGCAAGAGCAGTTTTTTCGCAGAATCTAGGTACCACCAGATCGCAAACGCGACCCACTCAGAAAATCCGGCGAGAAACTCAGTGTGCTTAATATTTGGAAAAACACTTACATCCTAAGCTCAGCTAAAAGCTAAACAAAAGATAATTTATCATTAGGAAGAACGTTCTAGAACAATGGTCGCGCGAACCAGAATTACGCAACACAAATGAGATTTTCCAATGGTATTCACATAAAAATGTGTATTGAACTAGTTGTGTGTAGGAAAAAAAATATGTCTTCTATACTAGGAAACCCGCATTCGAGTGCACGTGGCACGGAATCGATTCCAATGTTACGGACGACACGAGATAAAACTCGTGGAGTATTAAATGTCAAGTGTTGCTTCAATTTCAATGACTGTAATTGATGATGGAAACGTTGCTACCGATGCATTTGTCATGGACACTGACAGGACATGGCCGACTTACTAGTGATATACATATGTTTACGTAGCAATTAATGAGGTTCAGCTCTAACATTAGGAGCAGGCTTAGGGACCCCGGTAACCGTACTCGTCCAACTCGACAAAGAGTTCGCCGTGCAACCTAACCCATGAATCAGCTCGCTGAGTTTTTCGCCGGATCTTCTCAGCGGGTCGCGATGCCGATCCGGTAGTAGATTCATTCGCGAAGCAGCTGCTCTTGAGCTGTTAAGTCTCCTTCGGAGGCGCTCGGGTAGCTGTTAGCAAATCCCACCCCTCCTGGCTGAGCCTTTGCTCGCCCACCTGTCCTGGTGAAACTGAAAATGCCTCCGGGCCACCAGTAATCCTTCAATCATTAAAAAAAAAAAACTATTAATGACATCTTTTTTTTTAGATCCTGTTGACGCTAGTCAGAATATTATAACGAAGTTATAAAATTATTTGATAGGTCTTTGGTCTTTGTACAAATTTTGAAGCTTATCAGACCTCTTGAGGTCTGTAAAAATGATAATCAAAGATACCCTAACAAACATATATACATACCAAGCTAATAAAAGTGTGCTAAACACAGATATACGAACTCTTTGTGCTTGTGTTATTTGGCGGTTTAGTTAAGAGATTTTTGGAGTATATGGTTCGATGAAGTACACTCACATAACGAGGGGTGAAGGGATTGATTAAAGGTCCGTTTCATTTGGTATTAGCATCAACAGTTCGATGTTTTTAATTGAGCTTCAATTAAGCTTACCCCATTCAAATAGCTAAAGACGTCGTGGCCTAACGGATAAGACGTCCAGTGCATTCGCGTTGAGCGATGCACCGGTACCAATTTTTCTAATGAAATACGCACTCAACAAATTTTCACGACTGACTTCCACGGTGAAAGAATAACATGTAATAAAAATGAAACCCGCAAAATTATAATTTGCGTAATTACTGGTGGTAGGACCTCTTGTGAGTCCGCGCGGGTGGGTACCACCACCCTTCCTATTTCTGCCGTGAAGCAGTAATGGGTTTCGGTTTGAAAGGTGGGGCAGCCGCTGTAACTATACTTGAGACCTTAGAACTTATATCTCAAGGTGGGTGGTGCATTTACGTTGTGGATGTCTGTGGGCTCCAGTAACCACTTAACACCAGGTGGGCTGTGAGCTCGTCCACCCATCTAAACAATTAAAAAAAAATTTTTTTGTTACGATATATTTCCAAAATTTGAACTTTAAATAGCTGTCCTGTAAAGTTGATAAAATATCACTTAAACCAAATAGGCTTTCATTCGTCAATATAAATAAGGTTTTATTTAATAAATATTGAATAATGAAAACACACAACAAAGACTCGTGTAAACGACTGGACCAGTATAAAATAACACCTCATTAATATTAAACGTTTATCAGCTTCGACCGAACTCAGAAAGTGGCGTGAGGGAATGAGGTGTCCACGTGAAATGGTCGTGGTTTTTTTTTTTTTTTGTTTTTGTTCCTATAAACCATTTAAGTTACGCGCTCATGAATACGCCACGTTTTGCTCGTTGCTTTGTTCCAATTTTGAAATTTCGTGTGGTATCGCGAAATGTTCTGTCAAATGTGACAGTGACGTTTACATATGTCATTTCAATATTCAGTGTTGCTAAGAAAAAAAAACGTGGACAAACGACTATCGATCCACCTGTTGACTTAAGTGGTTAAACTATTACAATTTGAATTCTCTGAGACTGCTGTCTTGGAGACTTGAGGTCGAGTTTGTATCGAGAATATTGGAGATTTTTAAGCATAGGCCAAATCGCTTCGTATTTGGAACAATTATAGTTAGATTATGTACATATTATATCTGTAATGTTTCATTTTTCATTATTATTTTTATTTTTTAATTGTATTTTTGACTTGTTTTTTCGTTTATTGCAAATATTGTTACTTATTTTTTAAAAAAAAAATATTTGAGAAAAAACAAAAAAAAAAGCCCGCTGAGTTTGTTTCACCGGTTCTTCTCAGGACTGTGGCTTTTTTTGGAACCGGTGGTAGAGTTAACATTGTTATTTATATTTTGACATTCCACAAGTGTGTCATACTGACATCTAAGTTGAAATAAATGATTTTGAATTTTGAAATAGCTTGTTTAAAAATAAATTGTTACCAAATTTCACTATGAATTTTTTAAACAAAATGCACAGACAACGCCTTATATTAGATCGCTTGGGAACGTTAAGTTAATATTCTTCAATTAAAAATAAAATAAAAATATTTAAATAAAAAAAATAAAAAAGCATAGACACAAAAGGAAATATGTATTTTTTTTTTTTTTTTTTTATTGCTTAGATGGGTGGACGAGCTCACAGCCCACCTGGTGTTAAGTGGTTACTGGAGCCCATAGACATCTACAACGTAAATGCGCCACCCACCTTGAGATATAAGTTCTAAGGTCTCAGTATAGTTACAACGGCTACCTCACCCTTCAAACCGAAACGCATTACTGCTTCACGGCAGAAATAGGCAGGGCGGTGGTACCTACCCGTGCGGACTCACAATAGGTCCTACCACCAGTGATTACGCAAATTATAATTTTGCGGGTTTGATTTTTATTACACGATGTTATTCCTTCACCGTGGAAGTCAATCGTGAACATTTGTTAAGTACGTATTTCATTCGAAAAATTGGTACCCGCCTGCGGGATTCGAACACCGGTGCATCGCAACAACGAATGCACCGGACGTCTTATCTTTTAGGCCACGACGACTTCAATACGTATATATGTACGTTGAATAGACGCACGTTCGGTCAATGTCTATTGCAAGAAAAATATATTTACAATGATTCCATTGATGTAATTAATTGTAGCTTGAAAAGAACTGTTCGGTATTCCAATAACTCGGTTATTAAATTACGGACTGCACCACAAGCCTACGTCAGACACAAAAGTATACTTCCCGCCAATAACAAAAATTAACTTCAGAATCTTAATGTCAGTTGCATTTAATTGGACTAGTGGTCCCGCAGTAATCTAAATTTGACTATATTTAATTGAAATTATAAGTTTGAGCATTATTATGATTCTATTTTCAAAGACTATTATATTTTTATAATCACAAATTTCGTCAAGACTACACTTTAGACAAATATTAATAAAGACAAACAATATTTAATCTATCCTCGATTTGACCACAGACGTCAAGAAGAAAAGTTTGACAATAAATAAATAGTATGCATACGTGTGTGCGTCAAATACATCGTAGTGTGTATAATGAATTTTTTATTGATTGAATGTATTGCATACTTTAAAAAAAATATTTACATTCTGAACTCCTTCTCTATATTCTCTATAAGTGTGGGAAATTTCATACTCCTCCGTCCGCGCAATTTTCGTAAAACGGGATACAAAATTTTTGCTTCACGTATTAATATATAGATAAAATAATTTAACCTTCAGTTTAATATTTCACTGTTGTAATTTTTTATCCGAGATACGAATGTTCTTTAGTCGAATTCACTGTTTTGAAAATCCAGGAAGAGCAACATAAAATTATTAACAGTTACCAACCAAAGAGAATTGAATTAGTACAACAACAAAAAGAATGATCGAACATTCGAACGTTTTCGAATGCAGGTTTTATTAATTAAGAACACGAGGTCGTTTCGTATTAGCTCGCCCGAGTACGTTCCATAATCAAAAGTTCAAATTCGAAATTGGAACAAATCTCAGTGGCGGTTCGCTCACGGGTCCATAAGTAGGAAGTCCCGATTAACCCGTAATACGCTCAAGTGATGGCGGCCAGTTTAAAATGAACTCCCCCTCGCTTCTTAACTCGAACTAATGCGGGCTTAGAGGGGAAATTGTGTAAGCTATCGGGGGTCATGTTGAGCTGGTACGTATATTGGCTCGATTGGACCACCGGATGCTTACTCAAGACGCCGTGTCTCTCTAGTTGTAACTTGTAGGTTGGTACTATGTTTCGTAACGTCCAACAAGAATTTCAATTTGCAAAACAAAATTTTAATGTACGATTTGAATATCGAACTGCGAATATCTCAGGTGTTCTTACAACTGCTATACTTATTATATAACAATGAATTACTGTTTTTTTTTAAACTATGAATAGCAACGTTCGTATAACCCTTATCTAGAAATAGAAAATATAAAATAAATAAAATTCCTAAGCTAGCACAGTGCAAATACCAAACTCTTTCTCACAGATACAGCCTGAGTTTCTCGCCGGATCTTCTCAGTGGGTCGCGATTCCGATTCCCAGTGGTTTCCCGATTCAGCGAAGCACTGCTCTTGCTAGGGCCAGCGTTAGCAAATTCTCTCAGGTTGGGCCCATGAGCTCACCAACCTGAGCTTAAAGCTGTACTTTGTGACAAACACGTCGTATGTCCACCCGAGGATAGGACAGCACAAGAGTCTGCTGCTAAAAATAAATCCATAGGGAATTAAAATCGGGAACGCTCTTCACGATCAGCGTTAACGAGAAAACAGACATCACCAGCATCCAATGGAACGGGATCACTGTACGCCTTAACATCTATAAATGCGGACTGGCTATCACAATCCATCGCCTTGATACTAGACCCTTTCTCGGCGTATGTCTTAGCTTTATAACATCCATCGGGAAAAAAAAATTACGTTCGGTGACGTCTCACACGTCACTGTCAAAAACTACCTGCCTCAAAAGGCCGAGGGTGCTAAATAAAAAAATCCTCATTCAACGAACAAAAGTGTTGTGCAATATCGATTGATGTAATAATCGAATCAATCCAATTAGTGTATCGATTTGTTTTGGTGTTACCAATAAATCATCGGGCGGGGCACCTGCGTTTCAGTCTGCGATCGTTTATTTGTCGGACGAGGCTGTAATTGTGATCAAACGTGCCGTCTTTTGTGTGCGAGACGGATTCGTGTCTAAGAGTACTGTTACACCAAAATAATGGTGTTTTTTTTTAAATTATAATCTCTTCTGAATCTGCAACGATCTTGTGTAAACGTCTCAAGCATGTGGATCGGCACTGACTATGTCATTGTCTCCCGAAGCTCGAAAACTTAAACTCGTATGTTCCTAAAATCGATCAGATCATTATGTTAGAAATCTATTTAAAAACAGTCATCCGTGATGACGAAATCTGTCAAATATACAAAACTGTCAAATATACAAAACTGTCAAATATACAAAATTGTCAAATATACAAAACTGTCAAATATACAAAAACGTCAAAAATTTTAAAATTAAATTACTAATATAGAGATGATTCACTTAATTCTTAGTGAATATCTGTGACCTTGCTCGTTCACGAAGCCCGCTATAGAAAGCAGAGTATTATATTATACATTTGACATTGGCGAAATCTAAAAGGAAACGCCATAAACCTAAAAGAGAGAATATAGAGATGAAATCGTACTTAAGCTGGCTCAAAGCGACTTTGAACTGTGTCTGCTATCTACTGAAGTCGAAGAATATACCTACTATTAGATAACGTCATCCTAAATATGTTTGTGTATAAGAAATTCTCATTGAACATTTTTCCATTAGGAATGTTTTTGTAAAGTCAACTTAAACAAAAGTATTCTGAGTTACGGCGAAGCGTATTGCGAGCCAATCATTTTTGTTTATTTAGTTATCAGGTTTGATAGGTCTTAGATATAGTCCTTCTTCGATCTTAACTTCGTGTCTCAAAGCGGTATTTATGTGGCGCGACATCCACAGTTCCTGTTAACACCAGACCCCTCACGAGATCGCTCATTTAACAGTAAAACGAAATGTGTCAAAAGCAATTATTGTGAATGACATTGTCAATGTCAATTTGCATTTTTATTTTATCATCAAACCAACAGAGACACATCAAAACAAACAAGACTGCTTTCAAACAACAAAAATAACCGTGCGGCCACCTCTATCCACCCTCAGCCGACAACATCAAACAATCGAGTTCACAACTAATTAACTGCTAATGACGTAACAAAAACAAAAAAAGACATCAAATCTCCTATCAATCATTTCGATATATGAAACATAAAAAGTAACGCGCCGTTTGTAAAGAATCGTCCGTTTGTCGGAATCGTTTTGATGCTCTGGGTTCCGGATAGTATCGAAAGAGTTCATTCATTCGTGGGCAGCGGTTTGGCTTTTACCCTGGCATTGCTGATGTCCACGAGCGACGGTAACCACTCACCATCAGGCGAGCCGTATCCTACAAGGCGTCGTCGACAAGGGAAATAAAAAAATCGCTTTAGTTATGTGACAAATAATTTAATGAAACACTAAGTGTAAGTACGTTCTTAGCTCACTATGTCACAAAAAAAAACACTTATTCCAATCGCTTTAGTTATGTGACAAATAATTTAATGAAACTCTAAGTGTAAGTACGTTCTTAACTCACTATGTCACAAAAAAATCACCTATTCAATCGCTTTAGTTATGTGACAAATAATTTAATGAAACACTAAGTGTAAGTACGTTCTTAACTCACTATGTCACAAAAAAAATCACCTATTCAATCGCTTTAGTTATGTGATCAATAATTCAATGAAACACTAAGTGTAAGTAAGTTCTTAACTCACTATGTCACAAAAAAATCATTTATTTGAATCGCTTTAGTTATGTGACAAATAATTCAATGAAACACTAAGTGTAAATACGTTCTTAACTCACTATGTCACTAAAATACATACGCATAAAAGCTTTTAATATAATTTTATGAATTCACATCGTCAGAATCATAACAGATATTATTAGCTACTATCTTATTAAGCTCTATACTCTTACTTCTCTATGCTCTAAGCTACTAGCTCTATACGGCGACAAAATGGAGGTACCCACATGTGACATCATGCGTTGCTGTTGGCTTAAAAAAATACTATATAGAGGGGCAAAACGCTATTTGGTTTTAGCGACATTTTTGCAACTTAGCAGGCGAGTCATTTAAAGTTTATAATTTGAAAAAAAAGCATCCCAACAAAAAACGCTTCTTCAGCTATTTTCATTGGAGTAAACTTAATTGAAGTTCAATAAAAAACATCGAATTTGTTGATACTATTGTACCAATTAAATGGACCTTTAAATTTAAGAAGAAATGTCGCTTAAGCCAAATAGCCTTTCACATCTCGATATAGGTAATGATTTCTTTATTTGGAATTATTAATATTTCACAAAGTAGTAATAACAGAAGTAATTCTCAAAGCAATTAATAACAACGTTCTTATATTTATTGCTATTTAGTTTTTTAATCAATCACTGTCATAATATTTGAAGAGAATCTGTAGGTATTTTTTCAGTTGATTCCGACCTCTGTTTCAAGGTGGGTTGTAAATGTCATACCATTGAAATATCATTCCCGCGAATGCTATAGATTTTTTCTTCTCCGATAAGCAAAAGAAATCGCTGCATAAGTCCTAAATAAAATAAAATAAAAAGTAATAAAAACAATTGGTGACGCAGTGAAAATAGCTTTAAATACGTCTTCGATTTGAGAATACCCAAGGAAATTCTAAAATAAAGCTATAAGTAAAGTGAAAGGAACCCAAAAGAAGCTATTAATGAATTCCTTCAATTCGAATACATCGCGGGTTCATAGACGATTTTTTTTTTTTTTTTTTTTCGTATCCCAAAAATCCGTGACGAAAGTGTCAAGTCGAACCTGTTAAATGTCAAGAAATGTAATTGTATCTGTGCAATGTTAAAGGTCGGCTTCTTGGTCGTTTCCGAGTATTACATACGGTCGGACAACTTTCTTTTTTTTATTTTTGTTAATTTCAATATGTTTCAACGTCCTTCTTGATTCGGTAATGTAAGATATGAATCTTTAAACAAAAAAAAAATACATGCAACTACCGTCATAATTAGTCTGAATAGATCGAGTTATGATCACTCTTCTGTGTCGTTGTTAGGATGCGTTATGAGTTCACGTGGACCACTAAGCCTCTCATTTCGATCGCAAAGCAGTTATTCATGCATTTGTGAAGTAGGAGAGCCACTTCTCAATCATTATCCTGCCCTTCTCCCAGTCACCTGGGGTCGGCGCAACATGTTTTCTCCTTCCATACTCTTCTATCATATACCATTTCTTCGCTCACTCCCCTCTTACCCATATCGTCTTTCACGCAATCCATCCATTTCTTCTTAGGTCTACCTCTTCCCCTATATCCTTCTACATTCATAGTTAACATTCTCTTACCATCCTCATTTTCATTTCGTCTCATCACATGTCCATACCATCTCAAACGCGCACTTTTCAGCTTCTCTGTCACAGGTGCCACTTTCAGACTTCCTCTAACATATTCATTCCGTATTCTATCCATTCTCGTTACTCCACACATCCATCGCAACATTCGCATCTCTGCTGCATGCAATCGCCTTTCATCCGCTCCTTCTCAATGTCGCCTTCAAGTTGTAACATCACTTAATGGGTTATGAGGTCATCTACCTGTCATTATTTCCGGTTGCAAAGCCATATGAATCAACCCACGGCCCATCTGACGTTGAGTGGTTACTGAAGCTTCTGAAGCCACTGAATTTTCACACTCTGAGACACTGAACTTTATTCGCCGTTAGGGTTAGTCGCTTCTGACAGCATCGAGAGTTGATCAGGTGGGTACATCAGGACATGTTTAGGATGTCCACAGCTGGCTGACATCTGCTAACTGTGCCTCGGTCAGGGATATAGTTCATTACGATCAGAATAAGGGGGCTCTTCTGTCGCCAATTAACGTTCTGTGAAAATTCCTCTCATTGTCAAATGTGCAATGTACATTTTAAACGAATTCCATTCAAACAAAACAAGTATCGATATTGAATATCGATATCCGAAATCGATTATTCAATTAGCATACGACATTCACTATTCTATAGCTGTCATCTGTCATTAATAGGATGACAATGTTTTGAATAAGAAACAATTATTATCACAATCTCGGTCAGCAAACAATATCAAACATTATACACGGCATCTCCTTGTCATAGGTAATACACTTAATACACTTGACATTGACAGAGTCAGTGTAGGTTTCACACTTCAGTGTTATTTATTCGCAAGGTCTTTTATTGTAACTAGTGGTCCCGCAGTAGTCGAAATTCGACTATAATTAATTGAAATTATAAGTTTGAACGTTATTAGGGCTCCATTGTCAAAGACTATTTATTATACTTCTTTAATCATAGATTTCGCCAAGAACTACACTATAGACAAATATTAATAAAGACAAACAATATTTACTCTATTCTCAATTTGACCATAGACGTCAAGAACAAAAGTTTGACAATAAATAAATAGTATGCATACGTGTGTGTGTCAAATACATGGTAGTGTGTGTAATGTTTTCTTTATTGATTAAATGTATCTTTAATGCATTATTTAAAAAAAAATTAGCATTGTGCATTTCTTCTCTATAGTCTCTATTAGTGTAGAAAATTTCATACTCCTCCGTCCGCACAATTTTCTTTCAACGTAAAAAGGGATACAAAGTTTTTGCGTCACGTATTAAGATATAGATTATAAAAAAAATGACAATCTACAAATACAGCTTTAATTGGACCACGCTAAAAACTTTACCCGCCAATTTTCTAAATATGATTATCAGGAAACAAACGCTGCGGAATTTTATCAACGGTCGAAAGATCTACGTAAATTGAAATAAAAAAAAATTAAAAGAAACCATCCTTAGCAATGTCCGTGTTCACCATATGCTCAATCCATCTGTTCTTAACGAAATTCGTATTTCGAATAAAATATTTTTTTGATATTTCAAAACACGAAATAACATGGACCGAATCAAAACACATCGGCGCCTTTATGACGAAACCTTACTGCCTACAATTTTAAATTTAAACGAATCAATTGGATTTTTTGTTAATACCAAACTCAGACACAAGGAGATAAGGTGCACGCTTCAAATCGGGCAGCATGAAGGGGAATTTGTCGAGCTGTCAGTCAGTGGAGTTTTTTTTTTATTTTTATTTTTAGGAACCGGAAACGTCAGTACGTTAGTTTTCGAATTTCGAACGCTCGCGTGATGACCGCCTCGTAACTGTTCTTTAGAAACTTCTCGAAAATTCTTAGTTTCATAACGGATTCAAAATGGCGACCGTAAGTAAATGTTTTGACGTATTAATCTGCAGTTTTTTTTTTTGTCAAACGGTTTGTCTCCGTCTGGCTTTACTGGTGTCTACATCACCTGTATGCTTATTTGAGGACGTTACCAAAAACTGGCAAAGCATACTTTAAAATGCTTTTCCTTATCTATAAATTTTCGCTAAAAAATATTTTGCTTACAAAATAATACAAAAAAAAATTAATATTATCTCACTATAGTGTGGTCATACTGTATGTGCATCGACCGTGTTTACCGAAATGTGACGTCACGGTGCGCGACTCCCGACAAACCATTAACGCGGACCCGCCATCCTTCCTTTTGATCAAACGAATAAAGCTCATTTTCAAACGATCGAAAGTCGAAAATGAAATGGTCATTATATTTCAAATTTGAATGTATTTTTCTTGTATTCTATCGACAACGATCGAAAAGGACTTTATGCTGTATACATAAGATTCAATTTCGAGCGTTCAAAAGAATTTCAATTCATTCGCGGTACTTATTTCGAATTCGTATGGCGTTTTCTTTTGTTTTTCATATTTGAATCAGTTGAATAAATTTTAATGACAGCTGATGGCTTCTTTATGTTCCGTTCCACTTCTGCCACTACCACACCACAAAACCTGTAAATACAGTGGTCGAAGTCGTAGCTGCTATGAGGTCATTGATACCTAGTGGGTTCGGGGCAAATCTCGCGTAAAGTGGCCGTAACCACTTAACACCAGGTTGGCTGTGAGCTCGCACACATCAAAGCAAAAAAAAATAAAAATTACTATATCCGAAATGTCCTAATCAAATCCTTATCTCAAATTCCTACCCATCTATTCCTAATACATTTAAATCAAACTTATTATATTTATTCAGAAGATGTCTCAAATATAACAAACTCCCTATTGACCTATTCCAAACTTGACACCAAACAGTTATATCGACACTTTACTGGTGTATACAATAACAATGCTTAAAAAAATAGTTTAAAAATATTTTTACTAGAGATACTATATCAGCGATTAGCGTCACCGGGCTAGTAGGTGAACTGACGGGGCTCAAACCTGATGACATTGCTAACACGAACCCCAGCAAGAGCCGTGCTTCGCAGAATCTACCACCGGATCGCAAACGCGACCCACTGAGAAGATCCGGCGAGAAACTCAATGGGCTGTGTCTGTGGGTTAAATACCAAATAAAACGGACCTTTAATAATAAAGATAAATGTCGCGTATGAACAGAAATGTTGCTTCAACCAATTAGCCTTTCACCTCTCGTGATAATGACAATAAAAAAAACCTTTTTTTTTTGTATCTAAGGCTCACTGAAGCCGAGGAAATTATTAAGACAGTGGATAATGAACTTTCGAGAACACTTGACAATACCTACTAAATATTCTAAAAAGATATTTTGTATATTTTTATTTTAAATACTGTAATTATAAACCAATTAAACATTGAGGCGTTTTGTTGCAGGTACGCACGTTTATCTCTAACCTAAAAACGACAGACAGCGGTGAGTAAATAGCTATAGGTATTTACTAACATAAAATATTACGCACTTATCTATTTAGGTACTGTAAAAACTGAGACCTAGGAACTCGTATCTCAAGATAGGTGGCCGCATTTATGTTGTAGATGTCCACTTAATACCAGGTGGGCCGTGAGCTCGTTCACCCACCTAAGTAATAAAATCAAAAAGGTAAAGTTGATGCGTGTGTGTCCGCTGTAGACTGCGAAACGACTTTTTTTTTTTATTGCTTAGATGGGTGGACGAGCTCACGGCCCACCTGGTGTTAAGTGGTTACTGAAGCCCATAGACATCTAAAACGTAAATGCGCCACCCACCTTGAGATATAAGTTCTAAGGTCTCAAGTATACAACGGCCGCCCCACCCTTCAACCCGAAACGCATTACTGCTTCACGGCAGAAATAGGCGGGGTGGTGGTACCTACGTAGCTGGGCTCACAAAACGCCCAGTCACAATACGAGCTACCTAGATGCGCTTGATGCCGATATAAACATGATAAAAGATCCATTACTATGTGTGTCGTCCGTAGCGAGGCCATTTTGTCTATTAACTAAACCAGCGCACGTGACAGTATGTATATGAAAACATTACAGAAACATACTGCAGCTACTCTTGAGTTGTTAAGTCTCCTTTGGAGGCGCTCGGGTAGGTGTTATTTCTCCGGCAAAGCAGTAATGTTCTGCGAGACTTAGTCGGGTTTCAAGTGGCGGCAATTACGCTGTCCATGTCCATAGACCCTGCTGACCACCTAATAGCAGATGGACCGTAAGCTTATCCACCTTTGTACCCAATCAAACAAAACTTTTGGTCGTCGTTAAAAATACGATTCATTCGTGTACAGCGGTGGATTTACACTAGGGGCAGACGGGGCAAGTGGCCAGGGCTGCAAATTTTTAAGGGCGGCAAAGTTTGGAAAGTAAAAAAATTTATGATTGTTAGAAAAAAAACAAATATTTATTTATGTTTTTGGAATATATATTAAACTTTCTTCAATAAATTAGTTATTTTAATTTTGAAAAATTATATAATTTATATAATATATATATTGCAATATTACTTAAACTATAAGATTAAGTAATATTTCAGTATAGAGGCGGCTTTTTTTTTCGGTGTCCAGGAGCGGCATTAATTTTAAATCCGGCCCTGTTCATGTATATAATATATTTTTTAAATTGAACTTGCTGACATCTTCACCAAGCAACTAGTCGAGAGAGATTCCGAACAAGCTTCGATGTTAAAAATAGTCCCTTTCCATATTTTTACGACAATATCAAAAGATCGTTAACACAAAACGATCTGGAATTAGTACACCGATTTCGGCCTTACAACCCAAACGATTAAGCATAAATTTCATTGTCCACATGTCCCGATAATAAAGAGACAGATAAAATAACGATTAGCATAACAATCACTCGAATGCATAAAGACATTAGTTAATCCGCAATAATAATTAAACATTATCAAACGTCAAAAAGGGCACGCGTCATTTTAAAGACTCACAACTTAATATGTCAAGGTTTTTTTTTCCCGCCTTAAAATTACACTACTTTTGCTTTTCAAATATATATTTTTTTTCATTCAGAAACAAGTGTTACGACGAAGGTAACCGGTGTTTCACACCTTGCGGCCTAAGCTAATAACAATTCCAATTAAAATGGCGGCAGTGCCTTAGGAATGAGTTAGACAGAACTAATTGAAAATATCAAAGAGCTATATCGGGATGACGAAAGGAAATCTATTGTTGAATTTACAACACGACTATTAAACATTAGTGACCAAAAAATGTTACAAACAAAAACAAAAAAAACCTAACTCATCTAGCTCCAAATTGATGATTGAATTTAAATTATTAGTTTTATATCAAAAAGCCTGCACGTCCCTATTTTTACTTAAAAATGTTAGTTAAACAAAAACACCTGAAACAAAATTAGAAATGCATATATATTTATTTACAATGACGTATCTAAACGTTCTTAACACTATCGTTGCAGCGCGTATATTGACAAGGAGTGCAGCTTAGAACAGATGTCTAGTCTCTTAGTCCTTCGATACGGCTTTATTTATGTGAATCTAATGAGTTTGAAATCGCCAGTAGCACCAAGAACCACTCATGGCTTGGCTGGGGAGACCGTTTTGCGAAGCATTCCTGAGCTTCCCTTAACATAGCTGTAACTTAAGGGTGGATCGTATTGATAATCTTAAGCCTGTTGAACTTCTTGCCGGATCTTTTCAGTGGGTCGCAATTACGATCTAGTGGTACATTCAAAGATGCACTGCTTTTACAGATGCAACCAAAACAGTCTCTCAGGCTCTGATCCGTAAGCTCACCAGTCACAGTAAAGCCCGAATAGCCTTTGCAAGCTTCTGGAAGATAAGTTAAAAGATCTTCTGTGACTTCCGTTAAAAGTGCGTATTATTTCAGAAGCTTAAGCATCTTATGAGCACTTGGTTCTGTCCTCGTTTATTTTTTAAATCAACTTTACATCTTTTGGCTATGGGCTCATTATAGAATACACCGCCATATTTTTTTTTAAGGGATTTTATGACCTGGTAACTGAGACCTTTAAGTCATGTCTTCATTTTAATTTATATTAATATTTTTATGAAAAATGATATTATGGAGTGAAATGAAATGAAGATGATTACTTTGAGACATCAATCAACTGGGATGAAATTAAATGAGATGATACGGGATGAAATATAATCTCAGTAAAATGGTGGTCATTTACTAAAAATTTTTCAGTGGACTTTTTGGAGGAACCCGAGAAGTTACGTCCAGCGGCTTTGTTTCATTTTCCCACATTTTTGCACTTTAACAGGTATTAAACAGTTAACCACAATTACACATTTAAACCCGAAGAAACACTAAATAGACAAAATATAACAAATAACACAACTTCTCTCCTCGCGTTCCCGCCAAAAAGTCATACACCGCCATCCTTTTTCTTTTTTCCGACCACCGCCTTTTTTATTATGTCTCGTCCCCACTGCTGCTATTGCCTCCACCAACAGTGTTGCCATATGGCATTCCGAAATTTTGCTAATTTTAACATGATAAATTTACATTATTAGTTATACCACCCTGCCTATTTTTTATGCATTGCGATTCCTATTCTATAGATCTCTAGATTTTTATACCCATCTAATATCTTGATCTCGTCAATACACTATATAAGTACGACCCAGTCCAATCTTCTACGTAGATATACGCATTCGTTCGAAATCACCCACCGGCCTTTGATTGGCAATTAAAAACGGTGGCTCGTTAATTCGAAGCGTTCCTTGAACTCAAAAGTGAGAGTGAACGAAAGCTGTAATAGCAACATACGCGAGCGACTAAAGCGCGCGGCAGCTTTGACGGAAGCTTTGAAGCGGTCACCCTTTTTGTGCGGCAGCTGAGCTAATAAGTTGTCAGAGCTGGTTTTAAGTTCTCGCATAAGTCCATATGTGAATCGCAATCGATACCACGTAAGCAACATGTGATAATTTCCCAGAAGCCGTCCTTGAAGTATCCAATAATCATTGCAAATCGAATCAATCGAAGGATCGTTTTTTTTTTAATTCCTTGCACGGGTGTAGCAGTTCATGTCACTTATGTTAAGTGGTCACTGGAGCCCATAAGCATCGGCAACGTAAGCGCCGCCGATATTGAGACCAGAGTTCTATATCCTCAGTTTTATTTTACGCGTTACTGCTTCACGGCAGAAGTAGGCAGGGTGGTGGTACCTACCCGTGCGGGCACATAAGACGCCCTACCACCTTTAGAAATTAGCTGACGTATAAAACACAAATTTTCACATCAAATTAAATAGGCCATAAAAAATACTTAACGTTAATATTTCTTGACATTGCTAATACAAGGCGTTATTTCTTCTTCATTTTTTTCAATATAGCAATCGGCTTGTGGCTGCCAATGTCGAGCTGATAAAATACCCATTTTAAATTTATGCGAACTGTGTCATTTAAAATAGGAATATTGGGTGATACCACTATGGAGTGGAATGGGATGAAGTTGATTTAGTTTGAGACCTTAAAACAATTGGGATAAATGAGATGGGATGAAATGAAAGTCTCAGTAAAATGGTAGCTATTTACTAAGACTTTTAGGAAGAACCCGAAAAGCTACGTGTAATGGCTTTGTTTCATTTTCTCGCATTTGTGGATTTTCACAGACGCTAAACAGATAAACTACCGTCATTACACGTCTAAACCTGAAGAAACACTACATTAAGAAAATCAAATAAACCATACATCTTCAATGCTAACCCCTCTCCCAAAAAAGTCAGGTACTTTATTGAAAACATCCTACGAACATTCAGAGACAGTGAAACGAAAAATTCTGATCACACTTGACGTGTGTACAGTATTTCGTTTGCGCAAAATTCGAAAAAAAAAAAAAAACAAAAAAAAAACTGGTCCCCAAACAGCCCTCGCTACATTGAAGACTTAATAAATTAACCGATCTAAAGGTTAAAACGCCATTAAAAATACAATGTTTATTTATTTCGTTAATTTTCGTGCAAAAAGAAACGCGAGGCACGCGCCATCTGCGCTCTTTAATAGTCTTTGGCGAAAACAAGAAAACTGGGCTAAGATTGTATTTTAATTGTCAGATTAACATTATACTTGTGACGTTCCGAAAACGTTTTTTTTTCTTCGTATTCGGGCAATGGAACTTCCATTTTGAGCGACACTAAAAGTTGGCGAATCTCAAATTGCATTTGTTTTTTTTTTTTTAGTAAGCTAACACGAACAATTTTGTTTACAGCCTACCCGTTATTGAGTGATTTATGGAGCTAGGGATTTTGAAAAGAATGTCGTGTATTTTTGTAAACTTTTGACAATGACAAAATTTGTGGCCCACCTTGAGATGTGAGGCCGAAGCAGCTTTTTTTTTATTGCTTATATGGGAGGTCGAGCTCACAGCCCACTTGGTTGTTAAGCGGATACTGGATCCCATAGACATCTACGACGTAAATGCGCACCCACCTTGAGATATAAGTTCTAAGGTCTCAAGTATAGTTACAACGGCTGCCCCGCCCTTCAAACCGAAACGCATTACTGCTTCACGGCAAAAATGGGCACGGTGGTGGTACCTACCCGCGCGGACTCACAAGAGGTAGAGTATGCAGACTGCACTTATTGCAGAACGCCTGTGTTATCGTTCAATTGGCATGACTGCTTCACGATTAATACACAGGATATAAGTACTTACCCGGGCTCAGAATACTACGAGTACATTCCAAGTTTTTATCAGCTCTAATGTTACAATTATTTCGAAGTGTGATGTAGATCAACGAACAATAATATGGTCTTTAAATAATTAGAACCAATTTTACGACTTTATCGTATCCGCTGGTAACCTAAGGGGCTATTCCAGATTCTTGTGGATGATTGGGTGAGCTCACGCGGTCAACCTGAGAGAATTTGCTAACCCTAGCCCTAGCAAGAGCAGTGCTTCGCAGAATCGCGATCCACTGAGAAGATCCGGCGAGAAACTCAGTTCGCAGTGTCTAAGGGCTAGTTCACTCGTCGAACTCTTCGTCGTTATTGACAAAGGAATTGTTCAAGATGTCTGTGGAAGGAATGAGTCTCTTCCTGTCGAGAGAAGGAATTGTCTGAGGAATTGTTCGAGATGATACCGACATCCCGTTTTTACTATCACACCGCCCGCCACCGGAGCAGAGTTCATCCACACTACCTGGAGCCACTGCGGTCATCTACAGTGCGTTTCCAGAGATCTTTTTTGCCACGTACCATCCGGCTATGGAATGAGCTCCCCTCCCCGGTGTTTCCCGAGCGCTATGACATGTTCTTCTTCAAACGAGACTTGTGAAGAGTATTAAGTGGTAGGCAGCGGCTTGGCTCAGCCCCTGGCATTGCAGAAGTCCATGGGCGACAGTAACCACTCACCATCAGGTGGGCCGTATGCTCGTCTGCCTACAAGGGCAATAAAAAAAGCACCTTTTATAGTTACTTAATTAATTGCGTCTATTCGAATATTTTACAGTTTTATTGGACACGGACGGCTCACTGGTCTAAGACTTAGAAAATAAAAAAAGGAACTAAACCGTTCTTTTACGATTTTTATTAGTACCTACGACTCATGAAGAAGCGAAGAAGAAGTGAAGATCTAAAGGTCAATAGGTCCCAAACTATACTCGCACACAGCGACTGTAACAACACTATAGTGTGCGCTTGCCACAAAGTGACCCTTCTCGTCCCCGTTAAAAGCCAATAAAAATATGCCTCTATCATTTTATCAGGTATACACGTACCGAATAAAACATAAATTATTTAAAAATAGCAGTTTTGTACTTACAAAATAAGTTCACGCGCTGCCGGACACGTTGTCTGTGTGCGTTCTACGTATGTGTGCGTCCCTGCATATAGGATGTTCAAAATACTGATTGATTAATTACTATAGAAGTGTACTTTCTAAAAATTTATGGTCGGTTTTAGTACAGCTGGTTTGATTTTGGGGGGATAGTTATGTGGAATAATTTTTAATGGCTCTTTTTTATTGTTTATTTAACTTTATGCACAAGATTACGGCGGCAGATTTAATGCCTAAGAGATTCTCTACCAGTCAACCTAATGTGGTATAGATAGTGCTGTAGTAGTAGTACTTTAGTACTAGTCTTCTTCTTCTATATATATAAAAATGAATTGCTGTTCGTTAGTCTCGCTAAAACTCGAGAACGGCTGGACCGATTTGGCTAACTTTGGTCTTGAATTATTTGCGGAGGTCCAGAGAAGGTTTAAAAGGTAGATAAATATGAAAATGCTCGGAATTCAATAAAAATAGTAATTTTGTTTTTCCTTTGATGTGTGTTGTTTTAAGTTTATTTTATACATTTTATAAATTATCGATTGAGGCACTACGAAGTCTGCCGGGTCAGTTAGTCAGTTATAAGCTTAATGGAGACATTAATACGAGAAACGAACATTTAGATGTACCGACCTAATGCCAAATAGATTTCTCAAATTCCAACTGGTGAATTCTGGAGAAGGGGACTGACTGGAGAATTGGATTTTTCTAATGAAATACATACTCGACAAATGTTCACGATTGACTTCCACGGTGAAGGAATAACATCGTGTAATAAAAACGAAACCCGCAAAATTATAATTTGCGTAATTACTAGTGGTAGGACCTCTTGTGAGTCCGCGCGGGTAGGTACCACCTCCCTGCCTATTTCTGCCGTGAAGCAGTAATGCGTTTCGGTTTGAAGGGTGGGGCAGCCGTTGTAACTATACTTGAGACCTCAGAACTTATATCTCAAGGTGGGTGGCGCATTTACGTCGTAAATGTCTATGGGCACCAGTAACCACTTAACACCAGGTGGGCTGTGAGCTCGTCCACCCATCTAGCAATAAAAAAAAAAGAATCGAGAGCGTCTCTCTCTTTTTTGAAGTTAGTTAAAACACAAACCCGCCTAAGGTGACTAAAAGGCCAGCGGTCGATATAGATAATTTAGTTTTTTTTCTTGGCTATCAGCGGAGAAAACCAAAAATTACCGCAAAATCGAAAATAAAAATGATAGTTGCCACTTATAGTTGATTTCTGGTTTGGATTTTTAGAGCTTTGCAGATTGCAAACGAAATTAATTTCCTAAAATGATGTAATCACTAGTTTAATTTCAACAGAAGTTGCGTATTAACTACTAGAGGTTTTTGGGGTTTTATCGATCGGACATTTAGTACTTTTTTGTGTGCTAATTCATTTAAACTTGATTGGACTGTTAGAATGACTGTAAGTTGAATAATAAACAAACAATGTAGATGAAACAGATTCAAGAAGTTAAGTCGTGTTTCAAGACCCCGAGACTGGGCACTGGACCAGAGTACAGGGGATTCGTTTGGTGGGTCCGCCTTTATTATCTTCGACCACCAACCCTCTCATATCCCGCGCTCTTGCTATTAATGGGAACCTCGATGGAATTACAATGGCGCCGGTCCGAAAAAAATATCCTTAAGGTCCTGTAATAGAATCATTCTTTTTAGTGAAGTGAGGGCTTTATACCTATGAAACATAATAATAAAAAGTTCGACTCAAAGTAGATAATTTTTTGTATTTTTTTTTATCATGGAACGTGTGTCCTATTATTGATACATATTATTATCTTGTATTTTATCTAGTAGGCGACCCAACCACCCAACGTACCATCTTTTTTTCAATCTGTTTATACTAAGAGGACGCGTAGTATTTTAATTACAGAGCTTAGTTTTATTGTTTTGGCGTAAAACGTACCAGTGTTCAGAAAGTTCTTGAGTGGCGAACGCGCACAGGAAGACGTAGCGTGGGTAGGCCTCCCACAAGATGGACCGACGATCGACTGAGGTTCGCGGGGATCCGCTAGATGCAGGCAGCGCAGGACCGGTCTTCAGTCGGAGGCCTATGTCCAACAGTGGACGTCTGTGGGCTGATATTCTTAAGTACCAGTATTTCAATGTTAGATTAATACACAAAAAATAAACGGGTAATAATACATTGCTGACCAGCCGGATTTTTGTTTTTAGGAAAACCGCGTCAATGCTGTAAACGAAGGAAGTGAATAATTTACAATAATTTACCTTACTATCCTGTCTTTAGCTTACTATACTGAATGTACACGCACTGCCACAAATAGAGAGAGATGGAGAAGCCTCGTAAAAGCCGTAACCAAGCAATAAGACATACATAACCACGACGACTCCGCCAGGAGTGTACGACTAAGAAGAAGAACTCACTCTTCACCTTACTATCCAGCCACAAATAGGCTAGCAGAACGTTTTGTGGAATCATTCAAGTTACGTGTAACAAAAATTGTGTGTGTAATCATTTTTCTATCTATATCTATACTAATATTATAAAGAGGAAAGATTTGTTTGTTTGTTTGTTTCGAATAGGCTCCGAAACTACTGGACCGATTTGAAAAATTCTTTTTCCATTAGAAGCCGATATTGTCCCTGATGAACATAGGCTACTTTTTTTTTTTTTTTTGGTTTCATGTGTATTTTAATGTTTCCGAAGCGAAACGAGGGCGAGTCGCTAGTTTGATTATAAGTGTACAGTCCATAAACCCACATAAACCCCATAAAGCCACAAGCTATATAGACCAGCAAAATTGATGCTATAGCTAGATAGAGATAAGATGTCTTTTTTCACTACTAAGACCAACTACAGCAAAATAGGCAATTGTTAATGCATAATTTTTAGGCGGCGTCTTGGCTCTGCCTCTGGCATTGCTGAAGTCCATGGTTGACGGTAATCACTCACCATCAGGTGGGCCTACAAGGGCAATAAAAAAAGTGTGTGTGTGTGTGCAAGTCACACACGGTAGAAGTGACACTTATAAAGATATAGATATACTGACTATCCTACTATACAGGAGCATACATATGGACAATGTTTAGTAGACGATAATGGGGATGCTACGAAGAGTCGCACAAAGAGGAGACCGAGAACGTCTAATGTGTTCTATCTCATTCTCTCGCCGGCTGAATCCTATACATTTATGTGTTTGTGTCTCTATGGACTTATTTTTTCGTTTCATCGAGTTTGAAATCGCAACAATTCCAAAAAAAAAAGTTCCAAAAAAGTTTCACTTCAAAAAAATAAAAAAATAAGGAGTTTTTTTTTTCTTGGAGTGCTTCAAAAAGCACACACTGTACATAGCAACGTGTTTATGCACATCAATTACGAAGTCAGAGCGCGGAACCGCGTCCGGCGCGGGCCGCGGTGCGCTGCACCGAGGTCACTCTCACTGCACCACACACGCTTACCAGCATACTACTACCAGCGTACTACTTACTACCTATCATCGCTGACACACATTCGCTTACTGCCAGACACGTGCGTTACGTAAGGACGTTACCAAAATCCGGAAACGTCACAGAGTGAAGAAATCTGACGCTAGAGTAGGGACTTATCGCTTTTTTTTATTGCCCTTAGTGGAAGATACGGTTCACCTGATTATGATTGGCTAGCGTCCATAAGAGATGTCAGCAATGTCAAGGACACAACCAAACCGCTACTGACTGCTAAATATACTCCGCCAGACATATTTGTAGAAAGATAAGTTGTTGTTGTTGTAGTCCTAGGGTACCCCGCTGGTATATAGGGCCTTCACAAGTTGTCTCCACTTTAACCTGTCTTGCGCTTGCTCCTTGACATCACTTCAGGTCACGTCGGCAGTCCTCATCTCACTCTCCACGGTGCATCACCAAATGTGTACAGGGCCACCAAGTCTTCTCCTGCCAAGCGGTTGCCACTCAAACGCGATTGATGCTGCGTTGACTCCACTGCGCCGTAGAGTGGGTCCTATCCAACGTCATTTCCGATGAGCAATGTCTTGCACGATGGGGTTTTGGTCACATTTAGTCCAAAGGTCTTTATTAGAGATAGTGACTGGCCAGAATATGCGGAGTATCGACCTCAAGCACTTATTTACAAATACCTGCAGTCGGTTCGTGAGTGTCTTAGTCACTCTCCAGGTCTTACATCCGAACAGGAGAACGCTTTTAATAATGGAGTCGAACAGGGTCCGCTTGATCCGACAAGTCATGACACTTGACTCCCAGACTGATTTCAACTGCGCGAATAAAATAGCAGAAAACACAGTGGAGGCGAGTTCTTTCGCAAAGTCTGATGGTAATTAACAGAAAGATTGCTCGGGAAACGATCTATAAAAGCATTGGAACAACGCCTACCTTACTTTTGGAAGGATCTCACATCACTTATTCAAAATGGAGATTTTAATACAAAGGCAACAAGAACTGATCCTAATACAAGATCGCAAGATATCCTACCAACAATCAAAAGGTCTTATGTCATATAAACGGAGATTTATTTAAAACGGAGATAAAGTGGACAAGCCAAGTCATCGATAAGTCCAACTAAATCCTCTGCATCAATAGACGCGAACGACCATGCTCTCAAACTTTTGGTATCTTAAATGAAGTTAACAAGGACACATGGTTAACAGCCTAAAACAGTAAATTTAAAGTCATTTGGAATAAGGGCTACTTAGGTATTCAGAGTGGAGCGTGTTATTGCTTAGAAAATATGACCAGAGCGTTGGGATCGACCACATGCTCTCAAATTTATAATTTAAAGGCATTAATAACGGAATACTCATTTGAAATGTCGGTAATCATAAACGCGAGCTTTAAGCGTAAAAGCTATTTTAAGACCGAAGAAAATACTATTATACCTAATATAATAAAGGAAGTTTTGTCCAGTTAACATAATATGCGTTCAGGCTTTATGTATTCTAATTCTATACTCAGCCGTATTTCTTAAGACAAAAAACTGCATTTTCCTTGTCGGGGAACGCAACGGGTACACGTCCAAAAAACTATAACTAAATTACCCGTGTTTTTGGTTATCCACACAATTGTCATTGTTTTTTTGTCTGTCTGTGTTTAAAACAAATATATTCTGTCCTAATCAACACGAGCCCATAATAGCACTATTATTATGATCAGACATTAAACTCTTTATTGAAATAATTAAATTTAAATCGGTCTAATTACAACAATTACGTGTTTTAGATCATAATCGTCATTTAGCTGGTGCTTTAATGTATTGTTTGGGCATTTAAGCCTTTTATCTGTATTGCGAATAAAATTATATTAGATGAGTTAACGAGCCTTCAAATAGAACTTTTCATTGGCGGAAAAATGAAAAAAAAAAGCTATAAACTATAAGCTTAGGACTGGGAAGATGTGGCACGACAAGTTCAATGAACCGTTGTATTATTTAGGGCTTTTCAAACTCAATTTGCAGTTGAGAATCTATTATAATTTAATAATATTGAGAGAATAATGAGCGTCGACTTTCAAGTCTTTTAGGGCGTGTAAATATCCTGTTTGCATTAATATACAATTTGTTTACTGGCTGCGAATGTATTCCTAGCATACAATTAAAAGTGAAAAACATCATAATATCTCTACGTCCGTATAGGTATGAAATGAGGATCAACTTTGAATCTTGGACCCAGGGCATCGACGCAGCCCGTTTATTCCAACAACTTAACATCTATTGAGGGCTCGGATACCGTACATATAGAAAGTCCGGTTACCGTCCTCGTCGAACCCGTCGCTTGCGACGAAGGGCTCGACGAGCGAATTAACCCATAGACACCGCCCACTGAGTTTCTCGCCGGATCTTCTCAGTGGGTCGCGTTTCCGATCCGGTGGTAGATTCTGCGAAGCACTACTCTTGCTAGAGCCAGTGTTAGCAATACTCCCGGTTTGAGCCCCGTGAGCTCACCTACACGTCAAGGAGAAGCTGATATAGCCTCTCAAGGCTATCAGCATAGGTAGGGAAAAAAAATAGAAAGTAACAACACGGCCACAAGATTCTCATACGACTAGTTTGTCTCATCGAAAAACTGCGACCCATATACCCGAGGCAGAACATATTAATCAACAGTATATTTTGCTGTGTGGTCGTAATGTTGGTACATGCAACGATCACTCATACCAGCTAAACTAGTTCCCACACGCACACATTCGCGATCTCGTTACAGCGCCCCACGAGGGAGGAGCTACGCGATGATTTAACACGTTTCGACGATACGAATTTGAATATTTCCATGAACTTCGATGGCCAGACGAGGGGTAACTGAAATAAGAATGATGCTAGGGCTGTCTGAACAACGGTTCTGTATTCAAACCTAATTATTGGTTGCGGGAAAGATAGCTAGCCCAATATGGACAAGATCACTAGTATTTTAGACGAGAATTAGGGTTGATAGTAGGCAGGTAACTAAAGAATAAATAGTTGGGATCAAAAACAGAGAAATCGTAGTATTTTCAGTGAACCTGGTTCCATATCCTGTGATGGTTGAACTGAATAAACCATTACTCTGGAAATGGCTTGATCTTTACATACGACACGACCCCAAATTTCAGAACAATCTATCACTATCATCCCAATCATCAATTAAATTACGTAGCTACACATTATGATTTCTAAACTAAATGACTTGTTTCACGAATCCCTCGATCATTAAAACTTCGGTCATTTGTCCTAATAGATCTCTCTGCCATCAATATTAATGTCTCCCAAAAGTCCGTTGCAAAAATTATGCAACAAAAGCAAATGGGATAACGATAAGATGCCCTGTAGTGAATCAGCATGACACTGAGCAGACATGAGCTGATAAGCTAAATCAAACTCCTTACAACGACATTAACATTTTTAGTGCCTGACCATAGGTTCCTGTAAATCTTTATAGAGGCTGTAGCATATCAGCTGTCCTGGTTAACGCCGATCCAATCTGTGAATCTTGAATGTTTGATGAACCTAAAATGTAGTTTTAGTTCTATTGTTCAGGTGTTTTGCCCAAGAGTAACGCAGAATATTGATGTAGTGGCTTTTTCATAAAAAATAATATTGCATCGATTATTTCTCCCAAATATAGCTAATGGACCACACCGTCTCGAACGATTTCAATCGAAGCGTCAATTGTATTGTATAATGACTGGTCGTACAAATAAGAACACATAAATTAGTGACAGAATCTTTCACCGAGAAATCGGCATGGCACGATAACCCCCTTATTGTAGCCGCTTCGAATTACATACCCGACCCAGACGAAGGGTGCAGCCGCCGCGCCAAATATGTCATGTCAGATCCCCTCGATCCACTCTCAATGCCTTTAAGGAGAGAATATATTTTTCCTACCTAATCGTTGGTAGCCTAAGGGGCTATTCCAGCTACGCACGAACCGGTAGGTGAGCTCACGGGCTCAACCTGAGAGAATTGGTAACACTAGCCCTAGCAAGACCAGTGCTTCGCTGTATCTAATAACGGGTCGCAATCGCGACCCACTGAAAAGACCCAGAAAGAAACTCATTGGGTTCTGTCTGTGGGATACGAGTAGTTCGCACGTCAAACTCTTCGTCGAAGTCGACGAACTCGACGAGGACGGCGACCGATGCTTGAAGAGCCTAAAATCAATGTGCCGTATGGTGAATGCTTCATTTTATGGTATGCGGACTAGACTCTCCATCATTTGCCTGCGAGGGATTTTTGAATACTTTGGCCACATTGCAAGGAAAGACAGTGACAGCTTTGAGAAATTGGTGGTCACTGGAAAAGTCGAGGTCAAGTAACCAAGAGGCAGCAACCCAACCTGTTGCACTCAGCTGCAGATAAGAACAGATGGCGGTGCATTATAAAAAACAAACTGTTTCAAGGCCATGACCACGACCCTCAGTAATGAGGAAACCAAGGCAAGGAGGAGGAGAAGGTATGTTCCATGGGGAATGCTCTGAGAAATTATTCGAGATGATCCCTTCACTTCCTTTTTATCATCACACCACCTACCATTGGAGCAGATTTAATCTATATTATCAGGAACCGCTGCGTTCATCGATTGTGCGTTTCCAAAGATCTTTTTTACCACGTACCATCCGGCTTTGGAATGACCTCCCTTTCACGGTGTTTTCCGAGCGCTACGACATGTCCTTCTTCAAACGGGGCTTGCGGAGAGTACTTAATGGTAGGCAGCGGCCGCCCCTGATTGCTGACGTCCATGAGCGACGGTGACCACTTAGCATCAGGTGGGCCGTTTGCTTGTCTGCCTACAAAGGCAATAAAAATAATAAATGAATAGATAAACTTACGAATTTTGTTTATTAATAGTCCACGGACGTCGATAGCTGGACACGGGTCTTTCTTATAATTACTGTAATTCATATTGACAGCGACTTGCTAATTCATTATTTTTTTTATAATTATGTTTTGCGAAGTAAATCTTCGTTCGTATGAGGCGTATCTTTAAGCATATTCAAGTACGCACACTGAATAGGACCTGATATGCATCGACTCACCGACTAATTATATGTTTACAAACACTGCCGCTATACGACATGTTGGCTAGTGATGGGACCGTTATCGATTTTTTTTTAATTTTAATTATTGACTATCATAACGACCAGGTGCGAGGGTGAACTGGCATGTATTGAAAAATATCGTAACCTTTATGGACAGTTCATCTATATAGAGCTCAATCACTGGTTTTGCGTAATTTTAAAAAGCTTTCGCTGTTTGGGTTCGAGTTTTCAAAAGGTATCGATAATACGTACCCCGTTCTTAGCGCAGATATTTCTGGGCACGTATACGGACGGTATTATCTGAATAATGACAGATCTCAGCTCTAGTACGTGAGGTAAAAAGCCGCAGCGAAACTCCGTAATACAATTTTCTTGAACAACTAAAAATACAAGCTGTTTTAAGTCTTAAATCGATACACGTAAAGAACATCATTATGTACGTAAAAGCAAAAACGCATTTAAATCATTTTTTGCTTTGAATTTTATAATTTTTATTCGACATTTAACTTTATTGCGATCGGAATAAGAATTTTAGAAATATTTGGTGGTGGTTACGAATAATGTTGTTTTCGCAAAACATCTCACCGCAGATGGAGCGTTGAAGGAATCAATTTTGAATCGTTATGTTTTGATAAATAAAATGAAAAATATTTAATTATTATTGTAAGAAACTTGTATACTATAAACATTTACCAGATGATACTTTTTTTTTTTTAAAACTAGTCATAACATTTGAACAGTAATCAATGTATACTCTCGGGTGGTAGCAGTCGCCCACGGACCTCAGCAATGCCAGCCAAGCCATTGCCTACAAATTGCCGTGAAGCAGTAATGCGTTTCGGTTTGAAGGGTGGGGCAGCCGTTGTAACTATACTTGAGACTTTAGAACTTATATAATATCAAGGTGGGTGGCGCATTTACGTTGTGGATGTCTATGGGCTCCAGTAACCACTTATCATCAGGTGGGCTGTGAGCTCGTCCACCCAACTAAGCAATAAAAAATAAATAAAAAACAAACAAACATAATAAAATATTTTATTTTCTGTGTGCCCACACCTTAAGGCCTCATAAGGCCAAATGAATTTGTGCCCCCTGTCTTTTTGGGCTGAAGCTATCATACCTTCCAACTTTGAAAATTCGACCTCATGTACCAAGGTTCCAAGGTTCCAGGTCAAAGGAAATTGTGTAAGTTACCACCGTGAAGCTAATCCCATTTGCTCGCTTATAAGGGAAATATAAAAAAAGTGACATTAAAATTTCTATAATTTTAGATTTTGAATTACCAGGAAAACATAATCAGTTGGAGATTTCTCGTTGCTTCTAAAAAACTAGTTATACCGGAGAGATAACAATCGCCAAAATTATTTTCGATATTTTACTGAAGTACCAGGGCACCATAAGCTAAAGCCGGTAGTGGTATTCGCAATCTGCTTTCTCTATAGTTAAATTCGCATCCGCATATCCTCCAACGGTTTTGTTTTCCTAATAAATATAATTATTATAAAAAACTTTTTACTCTAAAAATGTGTTTGACGGTAATTCTTGATATTTAAGATATTTTAAAATGCCGTTTTTTTCATCGATATTCAAATTTTTGTTTGCTGTCTATTTGTTCCGGCTAATCTTTAGAACGGCTGGACCGATTTGACGGGACTTTCACTGATAGGCCGCTGATGATTTATGGAGTAACTTAGGCTACTTTTTTTTAGACTAACTTTGCCCCGCGGTGTCACCCGCGGTACGACAATAACTGCGGGTAACATCGAGGGGCTCAGCTAATGTAATTATAATTTTTTAAGTCATGAAAACCGCAAAAGCATTGCAGTTTCAGTAATATCTTGTAGTATCACTGTAGTTTCAATAGTCTAACAACCAATCAGTTAAAATTAAGCTACATATTATATATTTTTTCTCAACTTTTTTATTTATTCATAACGTTAGCATCAGGTCGCGTGTTGGCTGTGTCCCTGACATTTCTAATGCGCACCAGCGACTGTAGATACTTATAGTCAGATGGGCCGTATGCTGCAATACCTCTGTCTAGATTAGAAGTAAAAGAAAAACAAAAATATCTATTCAGTGTTTGAAATATAAAATCAGTGAATACCAATTCTTAGATATAATTTATACATAAAAAAACAGCTGAAACATCTTTGCCTGTAATCATAAAAACTTTAAAAACAGCACAGCAACACTGTATCAAAACAATAAAAATGAAAATAGTATTTCTAAGAACTAGGTATGTACATGCGTAAAAAGATAATAATTAAATACGCGGTAATTACAGACAAAATAAAAAATTAATAGAATACAATTAAAATAATATTTTTAAATATCATTATTTTCAGCTTCATATTATAAAAATCTTTGTATTTTAAGACTCTTTTATTAACTTGTGTAGTAGTAGTAGTTTTATTCTTCCAACTGGAAAGGCAAAGGTGTCATACCATACAGTCTAATATTTTATATATTATATATATTTTTTATGAAAAATAATAATATGAAGTGAAATGAAATGAATATGAAACGTGGCATGAAATGAAATGAGATGAGATGGCATGAAATATAATCTAAAGTATATGACCAGTAAAATGTTGGTCATTTTTACTAGTTTTATGACCTCTTGAGAGTCCGCGCGGGTAGGTACCACCACCCTGCTTATTTCTGCCGCGAAGCAGTAATGCGTTTCGGTTTGAAGGATGGCGCAGCCGTTGTAACTATACCCGAGACCTTAGAACTTATGTCTCAAGGTGGGTGGCGCATTTACGTTGTAGATGTCTATGGGCTCCAGTAACTACTAAACACTAGGTGGGCTGTGAGCTCGTCCTCCCATCTAAGCAATAAAAAAAAAATACTGAGACTTTTTCAGTGGACTTTTTGGAGGATCCCGAGAAGTTACGTCAGTTGACTGACTTCAAAACGTCTGATGAACTTGACAATTCAAGAACTGATGACAATACAATAGTTTAGTCCATGTGACGTGGAACCACTGCATTCATCGACAGTGCGTTTCCAAAGATCTTTTCTGCCACGTACCATCCGGCTTTGGAATGCGCTCCCCTCCACGGTGTTTTCCGAGCGCTATGACATGTCCTTCTTCAAACGAGGCTTGTGGAGAGTACTTAACGGTAGGCAGCGGCTTGGCTCTGCCCCTGTCATTGCTGACGTCCATGAGCGACGGTGACCACTTACCATCGGGTGGGCCGTATGCTCGTCTGCCTACAACGGCAATAAAAAAAAAAGTTTCATAATTTCGCTCTAAAATCCTGACCGTTACACAAAAGATGAGAAATAGACGAATTGTTAGTTCGATTTGCTATCTAAGCGTGTTTCTATTAACTTTTGAACTATTATCACACTAGTTTAATTAATATTTTATGTTACTTATGACGACGCTTGCAGCTGAAAGCAAGTATTGTACTTTTTGACGAAGCATGTTGCTGATAACTTTATTTCTGTAATCTGACGAAGCGTGTTGCGGATAATAACATGTACTTTTGGGTTAGGAATATTGTGTTCTTTTTTTTTATAATAAATAAATCTACATATATTAATACGTGAAGCAAAAACTTTGTATCCCTCTTTACGAAAATTGCGCGGCCGGAGGAGTATGAAATTTTCACACACTTATAGAGAATATAGAGAAGAAGTGCACAATGCCAATATGTTTTTAAAATAATGCGTAAAAGATACATTAAATCAATAAAGAAAACATTACACACACTACATATCATGTATTTGACGCACACACGCATGCATACTATTTATTGTCAAACTTTTGTTCTTGACGTCTGTTGTCAAATTGAGAATAGATTAAATATTTTTTGTCTTTGTTAATATTTTTTATAGTGTAGTCTTGGTGAAATTTGTAATTACAGAAGTATAAAATACAATCACAATAGTGTACAAACTTACAATTCCAATTAATTATAGTCGAATTTCGACTACTGCGGGACCTCTAGTTACACTAGTTTAATTAACACAATGAACTGAAATTCATAGTGGTAATAGTTGGTACGCATTCATTATGAATACAGGATTTAAAGACAAAAATGTACAACCATGATAAACTTGTAGCATTTTTTTTCGATTCAATCACCTTAATTCCAGCGAATCTTATTACGGATTCATCACGCAACGCTTAATATGGACACTAAATCGTTCGTATTTCAATTCGTATTTAATTATTTTTTTTCACCTAAAACACATCTCCGAATATAAAATGCACAAAAAGTATGTTATTACTGTTTTAAATTTGGCATTTGTGTTGTTTTTTTTTTGTTTTTTTGTTTTATTTTAGAATTATTTGAGGAAACTTAAGCAAAGGTGTCTGAAGTTGGTTTGACATAAAATGACAGTCTATTTAAATAAAAATGAATTGCAGTTCATTAGTCTCGCTAAAACTCGAGAACGGCTGGACCGATTTGGCTAATTTTGGTCTTGAATTATTTGTGGAAGTCCAGGGAAGGTTTAAAAGGTGAGAGAATATAAAAAAAGCTCGGAATTATATAAAAAAAAAAAACAATTTTGTTTTTCCTTTGATGTGTCCCCTTGATGTGTCTTTTATTTATTGATTGAGGCAATACCATAGACCTATATAGTAGGGACACGACATATTGTTCTATACGTACAATTGCTTATATAAATAGCACCCATTTTGAAGGCACATACATAAACATATATCTATCTCGTTCTTACTCAGCACTTTAACTCGCAGGAAAACAATATAACAGTATTTCAGTGCGTACATAAAATGAAACATGAATATACGTAAATGTCTCCGTCTCCGTCTAATGAGGCCGAAAATCCGCCATGCTTAGCGCGCCAAATGTCATTGTCACGTCAGTTCGGCCGTCTGTTTTGGGTTGTACATTATTTATTGACTTTGATATCGATTTAACATGATTGCTTATATAAAATTTCTTATTTTATCATGCTTAAAACATACAAAAATAATAATTAAAACATATTTTATAGGATCTCAAGAAAGTCGTCGGAACTATTTAAATACAATAATTTTATAACACTATTGTCAACTCGTTAAATATTTAATAATTAAATGATTTTAGAGAGGAAGTCACAAGGAATGACGTTTGTAATTTTATTAACGAATAAATGTTCTGTAGGTGTTTTTTTTTTATCAGGCGGTCCCTTGATAAGTTTAAAATTTGAATCACTCTCAAGTGAGAGTGATTCAAATGGTGCGGCGTATTCCTTGAGGTGCGCTGCGGTAGTGTGTTACGGACTTTAGAGTCAGCAAAACAATTAAAATAGATTGTAATAGTCTAAGAAAAACACGTACTCAAAATACGATAACATTCAGCATGCTAGAAATGGGCAGATGGCACTGTACTACGCCATATCTTTATGTTTTGCGGCAAATGACAACTTTATAAAATCAGTGTAGCAAATTTTAAAAATCGTCATATCGTTTACTTGGCAAATTTGAAGCACGAACTCGTCTTAGATTTCACATAATATCTAAATCACATCATCTTTGCACATAACGTATAAAGTATAAATTCTACAAATACATTCACTCAACAATATTTAAAATAAAATGAGCCAAGAACGTTTATCGATAAAACCTACTAACATTAAAATCTTCTGGGCAGCACTAAAACCGCCATGTTTTGTGGCCAGATGACGTCACAGTGGCACGAATTTTTGTTGACGTTTCATTTCCATAGGTTTCCTACTTCAGTGGGCAATACGAAGTCTGCCGAGTCAGCTAGTACAGAATAAAAATAAGCGGGAGTTTTTTTTTTTTTTTTTAATCAAATGATCGTGGCAAACGTTGCTTACGAACGCAGACGTCCAAGCAACGAATCGCATTATCCACGCCACATCCTAGCTGTCAGTCGTGATGATTAATAGGAAAATATCGAGTCGTAGGTGAGGCGACTGACTTGTCAAGGGCATCGCAAGATTGATTGTGCCTAGCATTAATGCGCTGAGTCGGAACTGTGAGTGGCTATCTACCGAGAAGCAGTAATACGTACCAGAAGGTTAGCTAGCCTTTTTGTGAAGCTCTTAAATTTTTAACTTTATGTAGGAGTTTTTTTTATTGTTATTTTAAGTGGTTACTGGAGCCCATAGACGTCTACAACGTAAATGCGCCACCCACCTTGAGATATAAGTTCTAAGGTCTCAGTATAGTTACAACGGCTGCCCCGCTCTTCAAACCGAAACGCATTACCTACTGTTTCACGGCAGAAATAGGCGGAGTGGTGGTACCCACCCGTGCGGACTCACAAGAGGTCCTACCACCATCGCAGATATGCCTCCATTCTGCCTAGTTCCACCACGCTTTTAACTCTGAGCCGCGGCATTATACCATATCCCAAAGCAAATGTGAAATCTCAGCCTTATCGTGTGTCGTCAGGTCATCTAAAATACATACTAGGTATAAGCCAGATAATAGCTTCGAAAAAAAAAAAAAAAACAACAAAACAAAAAATGGAACGTCGACACTCACACGATTAAATTTGAAAAAAAAAAAGAAAAAAAAAAAAACATCAAGGAAAATAGACAAAACAAAAAAATTGTCACCCGTTCTTAGTTCTATGCATTCTCACGGTTACCTACCTACAACACAAAAGTTACGAATATACAATTGTGGATGTAATTTGAAAATAATTATGGCCGCCACTTCCGTCTCCGGGAACTGCGAAAGCCATCTTGCGTGACACGAAAAAACAATGCCGCCAAGAAATAATAATATTTTATTTGAGCATCATTTTTTTTTAATACTGTTCTGGTTTTTTTTTTTTTTTGTTTTTTTTTTTCATATTGGTAACTGGTTAATTTTATTCGATATTTCAAAATATAGAACTACAAAAGACGCTTAGTGTTTCGCATTGGTATTGGTATTATTACATTTTTCTTTGAAATTATCATACGACGCGAGCTCTCACCTATTACCACGCGTTTGTATGTAGGTACCACGCGCATCAAGGACCGCTGACAATAACGATAATATTATGAAATCGCTCTTTTAACCTTTTTTTTTTTCGGGCCGGGGGCCGAATCTCCTACGAGATCCCCCGCATACGGGGCGCGCGTTTTATGTGAGACTCAACGATCTGCAGGTGTTCACAGAACAGATCGCGGGCCCAAGGACCTGACCGGTATATAGTAACTTACGTTTTAAACTAAATAACTTTTACCTTATTATATTGTACTAGTGGCCCCAGATTAGTCGAAATTCATCATCATCATCTTCATTTCAACCTATCGCCGTCCACTGCTGAACATAGGCCTCTCCAATAGATTTCTAGTGCGACCGGTCCATTGCCACCTGCATCCAACGAGACCCAGCGCTTTTTACTAGGTCGTCGGTCCATCTAGTAGGTGGCTGTCCCACACTGCGCTTGCCAGTACGTGGTCGCCACTCCAGGATCTTTCTGCCCCATCGACCGTCCTCTCTTCGTGCTATGTGGCCGGCCCATTGCCACTTCAGTTCACTAATTCTAAGTCGAAATTCGACTATAATTAATTAAAATTATAAGTTAAACATTATTATGGTTTTTTTGCCACTCTATTGTGAAAAATTATTATACTTCCTTAATCACAGATTTCGTTAAGACAAATAATCTTATAGACAAACAATATTAACCTATTCTTAATTTGATCACAGATTTTAAGCAATATTAAAAGCTTGACAGTAAACAAAGAGTATATATATGTCTGTGTCAAATACATTGGCACACGTCATTTCGGTTCCTCCCGATCCACTAACGGTGCTTTCGGGTAACTCAAGCACCGGTCATCGTTCTCGTCGAACCCGTCGCTTGCGACGAAGGGCTCGGCGAGTAAATTAACCATCAGACACAGCCCACTGAGTTTCTCGCTGGATCTTCTCAGTGGGTCGCGTTTCCGATCCGGAGGTAGATTCTGCGAAGCACGGCTCTTGCTAGGGTTCGTGTTAGCAACGTCGTCAGGTTTGAGCCCCGTGAGTTCACCAACTAGTTAAGGTTACGCTGAAATAGACCCTCAAGGCTCTCAGCTTAGGTAGGATTAAAAAAAAACCATGTAGTATGCGTAATGTTTTATTTATTTATTTGATGTATTGTTATGTAATGCATAATTTAAAAAATATTAGCATTCTGCGCTCCTTCTCTATATTTCTCTATAAGTGCGGGAAAATTCATACTCCTCCGTCCGCGCAATTGTCGTAAAAAGAGGTACAAAGTTTTTGCTTCACGTATTAATATATAGATGTATGGCTTTGATGTAAAGTTGTGTTTTTGAATTACAACTCCACAGTCATCCGTCGATGTCCTCTCAGACCGATACAATTGAAATGTTAAAAGGTTTTTGGCGGAGATAAAAGGAGCGAAGCTGTGTAAGCTTTTGTTAATTTAATGTTCCTTCAGGCTTAAGCATGTGATAATGGAGGCTTAACAAATGTTTAGCGTCTCCGAAAGTGCATAAATGCGGGAAAATTAATCAAAGCGGTTGAACTTAGCTTCTCGGACTTTTCAAAATGTCTCAGTAAATAGCCACTATTTTACTGAAACTTCATTTCATCCTCACTCATCTAGTTTCATTTAATTACATCCAAATTGATTAAAGACTCAAATGAATGCTTGCTTCGCAGAGCAGAAATTAAGAAAAAATGAAACATGGCTTAAAGGTCCCGTTACCTTTTTTTTATTGCCTAGATGGGTGGACGAACTCACAGCCCTGGTGCCTGGACTTAAGCTCGATGAAATTACAAAAAAAATATATATATATGATTGTTTCGAAATTAATATTTTCATTTAATTTTGTTTAGAATAAAATTTAACAATACAACACCACCCATACACGCTCTATCCGTATATCTAAACAACCCTCTACAATCCGTTTTCGGCCGTAAAGACTCTCCTTACAAAATAACGACGCAACATGAAACCGTATCAAATTATTGGCAGCGAATGTCTTCATTTGAAACTGCTATCTTGAGCCGACTTTGAAGAAGGGCGGTAACTAGCTTAAAGACACCTTCGAACCGCAGAGAAGCTTTCAAACATCTGACATCTTCACCCACCCGAGCATGTAACTTGTGACCTTAGAACTTATATCTCAAGGTGGGTGGCGCATTTACGTCGTAGATCTCCATGGGCTCCAGTAACCACTTAACACCAGGTGGGCTGGGAGCTCGTCCACCCAACTAAGCAATAAAAAAAAGCATCATATGATGGTGAAAATTGCCCTGAATTTCAAAGCTCAATATGGTCTCAATCCAGGGAATTTTGACAGTGAATTCTTGAGACTACTATTTAATTATTTACGCTCTAGAGGGGCAGATGATGTCAGCTCGCTTGGCATTAAGTGGGCTACACTTGCGAATTGCCCAAAGCGAACTATCCGTTTTCCATGACGTAGGCGAATTGAGCCTTCATTTCTCAAAGTGGGTATCTACTTAACAACGGATGAGATGGTCGTGGGGCCACCAAGCATCATATAAACATGCTTTTACTCCTTATACCTCGCGTTCTGAGCCCGCCCGGGTTGGAGCCACTATCCTGCACAATTCTACCGCGGAGGAATCATGCGTTTCAACTCGTAAAGCAGACCACCATATAAAAAATCTTAAACTTCAATGTCACATCTTAAACTTGGTGACGGTGTCGATGTGCTCCGACGACTTACGGCACGGCGGTCCATGATCACGTTCGTCCATTTGTGTAACACAAATAACTAAAATTTACGAAAACAACGCTTCATTATCCACAAATAGATAAATCTGACCGAACCTAAACGTATTGTTGATATAATCATAACAATTCATAACCCTGCCTATCCCATAAAAGACTTAACGAGCGTGAACATAAATTGAATCCCGCAAACAACCGTAATCACATCTTGCCCCTTAGCTAATAAGAAGGGCTGCGCTGAACACAATCCCGCCGCTAATTGTAATTGACGGGATCGCAGCAGCTTCGACAGCCCTAGGGCGACTCCATGGCGACACGAGAGCTTTTAATGTTTCATTACTTAAATTCAACTATGGCCCCACTATTAAATTTATAGGCCCAGTTCGGATAGGTACCACCGTCATGTCTGTATATGCCACAAGACATTTCGATTTGCATTTTTACTTTTTTACTGGTGGTAGGACCTCTTGTGAGTCCGCACGGGTAGCTACCATAATCCTGCCTATTTCTGCCGTGAAGCAGTAATGCGTTTCGGTTTGAAGGGTGGGGAAGCCGTTGTAACTATACTAAGTCCTTAGAACTTATATCTCAAGGTGTGTAGCGCGTTTACGTTGTAGATATCTATGGGCTCCGGTAACTCATGAAGTCGTCGTGGCCTAAAGGATAAGACGTCCGGTACATTCGTATATAGCGATGCACCGGTGTTCGAATCCCGTAGGCGGGTACAAATTTTTCTAATGAAATACGTACTTAACAATTGTTCACGATTGACTTCCACGGTGAAGGAATAACATCGTGTAATAAAAAATCAAACCCGCAAAATTATAATTTGCGTAATTACTGTATGTATGTATGTATGTAATATATTTATTCATAAGAAGTTACACTTACATTCAAAACATGCCCCGCAAAACTGCTTATGCAGTTTGACTGCAGGTAACTCGCTTTATACAAACATAGCGTATAAACCATTCAACTAGCTTATACTATAATAACACAATTAATTTACGTAAATGGTTATAACGTATTTAACAAATGTTTTTTTAATAAGCTTTTAAATTTAGCAAGTATAGGCTCACGTATACTCATCCTACTGGTGGTAGGACCTCTTGTGAGTCCACACGGGTAGGTACCACCGCCCCGCCTATTTCTGCCGTGAAGCAGTAATGCGTTTCAGTTTGAAAGGTAGGGAAGCCGTTGTAACTATACTGAGACCTTAGAACTTATGTCTCAAGGTGTGTGGCGCATTTATGTTGTAGATGTCTATGGGTTCCAGTAACCACTTAACACCAGGTGGGCTGTGAGCTCGTCCAACCACCTAAGCAATAAATAGAAATAAAAACATATTTTGAGCATGTCTTTGGGTTCGTGTCATAACTTAAAAGCAGTCAGGTAACATGAGCTGCCGTAATGAGGTCATAGTCTAAATACTACGGAACAGTCCTCCCCTTAGAACCGGATCCACAAATGCTTGGTGCCAGACATAAGCATGACGGTAATAATAACCCGAGCGAGTTTAAAACGCTCGACCATTTAGTAATATACGCAAATTCATCCTCTGTCATTCGCTCTCAATGATAGTAAGTTTATAAATATGCAAATAAAACTGTGAATAGTGATGTGGGTACACCCGAATGGAAAATGTATCGATAAATGATCGATAGATTTCGCGCGAATGCGACACATTGACGTGTTATTCCGTGACTCCGAGCTAAGGTTGGCGAAATGGCTTTTACTGAGGCGATAAAAACATATTTCGACCATATTGTACTGGAGGTTGGACTTCATATCAGTTCGCACGGGTAGGTACTACCACACTGCCTATTTCTGCCGTGACGAAGTCATGCGTTTCGGTTTTAAAGGCGGGGCAGACGCTGTACTGTAAAAACTGAGACCTAAGAACTTATGTCTCGAGGTGGCTGGCGGCACTTATGTTGTATATGTCAATTGGAATTCTAAAGATCAATTTCAAATTTAATTCTCAGAGGCTAACAGGTGCAGCGTATAGTTACGTAACCAAAAACCGATGAAGGAATGAGCGTCGAGTTATTGAATTCGGATTGTGAATCTTGCACAGCCAAAGTTATCATCCACGTTATTTATCAAGGTTCACTTCGGCATTCACTTTGAGATGTCGCTAACACTGGCTGGCGCAAGACCACCAGTTGCATGCAGTAAATTGCTGGTGGGGCAGCCGTTGTAACTATACTGAGATCTTAGAACTTATATCTCAAGGTGGGTGGCGCATTTACGTTGTAGATCTCTATGGGCTCCAGTAACCACTTAACATCAGGTGGGCTGTGAGCTCGACCACCCATCTAAGCAATAAAAAATAAAAAATTGCATTAAGGTTTCAACACTCGAGCTCTTTCTCCAGTCTAAACATCACACTTGTCATTTTGGGTCTCAATCGTAAACAATAAAATGATTTAAAATCATTAATGAGCCGTGGCCCAGCGCCGGCAGACCGCCAATGACAGTTGAACTTTTAATGACAAAAAACAAAAAACAACATTAAACTTTTATATTATGAATTCGCGTAATAAATTCATGATCGCTTAGTGAGGGGGCGATCCGATATAAAATCAATGTTTATATCGATTTTGCAATTACATACTTAAAACGATTTAATTAATCCAATTATTTAAGTATCTTATTATTACTATATACTTATCTAAATTAATTAATTATTTAAATAGTAGTCAACTGTATGAATACAGAAGCTTAAGTTGTAAATTCTTTCGTTATATTATAATTTAGTTAAGTTTTAAATTAATCTCTTTTTTATTTTAAATTAGGTGTTTTGTTCAAGTTGCATATCAGTCTGAAAACATCACATACTTTGCAATAGGGACATTCATTACTTTTCTTTTTTCTTTTTCAAAAAACGACTTTTTCGATTCATTGCAACAACAAGAAATGTCTACAGATAAAAACAAATGTAAGTGTGGTGTAGATCAAACTGTGGTACACTTCTTAGCCGAATGTAAAGCATATGACATAGAAAGACAATTTTGTAAACTCCCTGATAATTTAACGGACTGTCTGACTCAAGATAAGTATAAGCAGAATCTTAGTTTTTTTAAAGATCATCGATTTGTATTAATTGTAATTTAGTATGATCTTGAAGCCAATATAACTTAAAACTATACTGTAAGCTGTGTTCGTTAATGAACCTAGATGTTAAAAAGGTACCGTAAATTAATAAATAAATAGATAAAATAAAAATAAAATCTATTTAACGTATTGCACTTGTAACTATACTCGAGACCGTAGAACTTATATCTCAAAGTGGGTAACGCATTTACGTTGTAGATGTATATGGGCTCCTTATTACTTAATACCAGGTGGGCTGTGAACTCGTCCACATACCTAAGCATTAAAAAAAAAAAAAAAATTGGTAACCTGCTTCTAATATGTTGACTATGTTAATAGCATTTCTAACTAATGCGCCGAGTGGAAGTCTGTAAATAATTATGTTACATTAAAAAGAATTATTGTAAGAATATTGTATATAGAATATTGTACTTTTACAATGCATTATAAAGGATACGACTCTTATTTTTTCTGCTCTAACAGAAAACAGAATTAAGCGACAGTATTTTATCACGCGAATCTGGTATATATTAGTAAACTCAAATTATGAATTCGTCACAATTTTTTTCCATAATATAACCAAAAACAAAGTTCCATTCGAACATCCGAACATAAAAGCGAATTAATAAAAACTAGATGATGACCGAGCTTTGCTCTGTTTTTTTTTTTGATAACGCCATCTTTTTGTGTCTTTAAAGCGGCTAGTTGCCCTCAATTAAGAAAAATAGTATTATTATTCGCCAATAGATGTCGGGAAGAGCTGATTATCGAAAACACGAATAAAACAACATTTTCTAAAAATAAATCGTAGCTAGATCGATTTATCGCCCCCGAAATCCTATATATACTAAATTTTATGAAAATCGTTGGAGCCGTTTCCGAGATTCAGATTATATATATATATATATATATTAATATACTAGAATTGCTCGTTTAAAGGTATAAGATAAATAAAAACAAGTAAAAAGGATTCTATCGATAAGCCGTAGAGAAAACCCTTTGGCATTTAAAAAAAAGCCAGTAGCTTTCGTCGAGGTCTCAATTAATGTTATTCGACACTTTATTTCGCTCTTGCACAATACTCTGGAAAAGATTTTGACATTTAACTTGACGTTACTGTGTCAGTTTCGTGTTGTCGTTGTCTTTGGATCTTTAGTCTTGACCCTTTTGCCCGAAACTCGTTTATAGTTTGTAAATAACTTCGATTTGATTTTTAAAAAAAAATACCGTACCGAGATTCGTTCGTAACATAATAATAAATTGTGGTTATTTCATCTTTTATAACTGACAGATCGTTTTCGACCTTCCCCAGACATTTTTTTATCACGTTATTCATATAAATCATTGTTTTAACCTCGGTACTTGTTCAAGGTCGATTGAGAAAAATAGCGTACCGAATACAAGGCGCAAATTGTTGTCTCAAAAGGACTAAAGTTGCAAAAAAAAAAAAAACTATAAGCACAGACTCCACATCATTCAGTGTGCGGACAGTGGCATGCGGCTCGAAGCCGCTACTGTTTTTTGGTCGGCTTCATGCAACACCGAGCAACGCATTAATATTCATTTAATTTTAATTAATCGCTCGTATATCTTCTTTGAGTACTCGAATTGAGTCGTTTTCGCGTTACAATTTATTATATTTAGCGTTTCGCTTTTCGGTTTTATTATTAAGATTATTTTTTTTCATATCGTTTCGTCAATTAATATCTGATTGATTTACTGTACTAAAGCATTGTTAAGTTTGTAATTCTATCATTCATTCCACGTAATTAACTTTTAAATGACTAAAACGTTTTTATAATACGTCCTCTTCATATACCTTACTGTTTAAAAGTGCATCGGGCAAAGGATTAACAGGATTAACATTGACAGCTTGTACCTGGAAATTCAGAAGAACTGTAAGGCTAATAATACCTTTTTTTTTTTCAATTTAATTAATACCTTTCTCACACTCAATACTCTCTAAATATTCCCATTTATACCTTGTTGCTATTTAAAATTAACGTATTATATATTGTTTTTAATCTTTACTTCTTTTTTTGTACCTATGCTGATAGCCTCGAGAGGCTATTTCAGCTTCTCCTTGAGGTGTAGGTGAGCTCACAGGGCTCAAACCGGGAGTATTGCTGACACTGGCCCTAGCAAAAGCAATGCTTCGCAGAATGTACCACCGGATCGGAAGCGCGACCCACTGAGAAGATTCGGCGAGAAACTCAGTGGGCTATGTCTATAGGATCCTTACTAATACACTATTAGTAATGTATTTATTTTAATACTTTTCAATTCATCAATACACTGTAACAATTTATTTTTAATATGTACATCTTTTCGTGTCGTAAATGCAAATAATTAAAACTATTATTACGAATTAATCTCGTGTTTATTTATAACATCAAATAATTACGAACAAGATCACATTCGTGACCCACGGATACTGTAAAAGTGTAAAGCATGCGAAGCTTCAGAAGTTCTATAACGCCTGTAAATAATAACGTTTATGATTCGACAGTAAATTGAAATTGTAATTGCAATTAATAAAATTTAACGGCCGTCTGGTGTAGTGGTAAGTGACATGGTCACTACACAGGGGGGTCGCGGGTTCGAATCCCGCCAAGGGGAGATATTTCTATGATAAATATATATGTATTTTCCAGGGTTATGGATGTATATTAAATATATGTATGTGTATAATAAAAATCTCACATTTATTTCCGTTATCTTGTACCTGTAACACAAGTTATTTACGAACTTATCACGGGACCAGTTAACGTGACGTGATTGTTAGTTAATATTTATATTTATTTATTATTTAATTACTTTGCTGTAATATCCGATCGACTAGCGACAAGAATGCTCATTTAAGCTTCGCTGTTTAATTATGTTTGTTAATACTGTATGCTCAATCAAAATATGAACATTAGAATTTTATTGTAATATTGTAATGGTAACACCTAAGTCCTAACTAAGTTGCTAATTTTAAGATTTGTTCTTGGCAACCCTCTCTTCCGTTCCAGCTTTCTAGCCCCATGCATGACAAGTTGTAATCAAATTAAAAAAAATTTAGAATAAACGCGAATATTCATTTTACAAGCCCGTATTTTATTTATACACTGTAGTTGTTGTTATTAAAATCATCGAATCTAAGTCTCAATAGGCTTAAATAACTAAATCCGTTGACGAACGGAATATAGCACCTGACATATTGCATAAACCGGTCCATGGAAGTGGCGGAATAGTTGTATACGCGAGGGCACCAAGTTTCTCGGTGCTATGCGGCCCACGTCGGACATCTCTTTGTGGTCGCCGCCGTGCGTCGCCATTTTATAGGTATGCTTGGATTTACTGCATACCGTCGTCCTGACGAAATGGTGACCGCTTAGGACTTCAAGCGGTTTCATTATATCACACACACACACAAAAAAAAAAAAAAAAACAAAAAAAGTTGCATTTCGAACTAGAGTCATGTTCCAATGACGTTGCTTTTCAATGCTTCTGTTGTTTGGGGTCAATGAATTCTTGACAGGTAACAAACAAAAAATTTAACCGCTTTGTATATAGTGTATACAGAATGTAGAGATACCATATCCTCAACAGATATGCCCTTCCGAATCTCCGGTATTCTGATCCTACTGGTGGCAGAACCTCTTGTGAGTCCGCGCGGGTGGGTACCACCACCCCGCCTATTGCTGCCGTGAAGCAATAATGCGTTTCGGTTTGAAGGGTGGGGCAGCCGTTATAACTATACTTGAGACCTTAGAACTTATATCTCAAGGTGGGTGGCGCATTTACGTCGTAAATGTCTATGGGCTCCAGTAACCACTTAGCACCAGGTGAGTGTGAGCTCGTCCAATCATCTAGCAATTAAAAAAAAAAAAAAAACCCCGTTAGGGCGAATTCGAAAGTCCTGAAGCGACTTCGGTTTTCTGTGTTCTATAACGAAAGCTCTAGATAAAATGCTAGTAATATTTCTATTAAATGACCTGACTATATCACTTTTACCATAGATCGCTATCTTATCCAGATTTTGGAATGGACCATCCGAATCCAGAATGAACACCCACTGTTTTTAGTGATAAAATTATATTTCCTCATTCAAACGTTGTTGTTAACATCAAGTGAGTCGTGGCTATTTAAATGGTAGTTAATGAAACGGAAAATTAACTTACTAAAACATCGACATAAAATATTAATATATTATTAACGAAAAATTGAAATACGTAAATTTCCAAGACAGACACAAACATGCTATATATAACAGAGTTTTAAAATTAATAACAAACATAATTAGTATGTCCATGGGCTCCTATAACCACTTAACATCGTGTTGACCCGTGTGCTATACAAAAATATTTTTCCTCCTAACAAAGCAATGTATTATCCAAATCACCGAACTTTATCTAACAAGAACTTTGTCATAATATACATACATATATACATATGTACATACAAACAATGACTAACACTACTATATTATTATAGTAATTTTTTGTGACAATAACAAAAAAATCCATATTAGCTGCAGATCTTTAGACATGACGGCGACTTTTGTGGGTTTAGAATTAGATGCATTAATTAAAACTAGAGGTCCCGCAGTAGTCGAAATTCGACTATAATTAACTGGAATTGTAAGTTTGTACACTGTTATGATTGTATTTTATACTTCTATTATCACAAATTTCGCCAAGACTACACTATAAAAAATATTAACAAAGGCAAACCATATTTAATCTCAATTTGACAACAGACGTCAAGAACAAAAGTTTGACAATAAATAGTATGCATGCGTGCGTGCGTCAAATACATGGTATGTAGTGTGTGTAATGTTTTCTTTATTGATTTAATGTATCTTTTATGCATTATTTAAACAAATATTAGCATTGTGCACTTCTTCTCTATATTCTCTATAAGTGTGGATAATTACATACTTCTCCGTCCGTGCAATTTTCGTAAAAAGGGATACAAAGTTTTTGCTTCACGTATTAATATATAGATACTATCTTATACAATGACATTACAGCTGACATTCCAATACAGATCCTCATTTCACTTATCTCCGCATTTGTGAGGTGTCTTTAGTACCCACCCGATACTAATCATAATTACTTTTACTTATAAAAAAACTTTAATTTCCTTCGGAAAAAATTGTGACAAAACGTTTAGGTAATATCCGAAAGAAAAAAAGATTTCGTTACAATTCTTTTAAAAATTCAGTATGGCGCTCAAGAAAAAATGCTTTACTCCGTCACGTAGAAAAAAATAGTCATTATGAATGACTTTTCGGCTATAAGACCCACTTATAACTCGAAGGGACGTGAGCTCGATTATCCATTCTAAAAAAAACATAATGTTTAATGTTGACATCTACATGTATTCTTTCACTTCTCATTGGTTGAATAAATCAAGATCTGAAGTCTGAGTTCTAAGTCTCAGTTTTACAGTAAGGGTGGACGAGCTCACAGCCCACCTGGTCTTAAGTGGTTACCGGAGCCCATAGATATCTACAACGTAAATGCGCTACCCACCTTGAGATATAAGTTCTAAGGACTCAGTATAGTTACAACGGCTTCCCCACCCTTCAAACCGAAACGCATTACTGCTTCACGGCAGAAATAGGCAGGGCGGTGGTACCTACCCGTGCGGACTCACAAGACTCCCTACCATCAGTAAAAGAGCATAGCTAATCGTATCGGTTATTTAAAAATGAACTTAGCGGTAGGCATCGGCTTGGCTCTGCCCCTGGCATTGCTGAAGTCCATGGGCGACGGTAACCACTCTCCATCAGGTGGGCTGTATGCTCGTTTGCCTAAAAGGGCAATAAAAAAAACAAAATTGTTGTCACATCCAAGCCATTGAAGCAATTCCGATGAAATTCGATATGGAAATATTTTTCAGTTTGCGAAAATCTTCTCTTGTCTCATAGCTGAATCCGGATCACTAGATGACGAAGGCGAAACTGAGCACGGAAACCTGATCCCAAAACGAAATAAAGAAACAAAACCATATTTAAAAGGGTTAACAGAATAAAATACCAATAAAACTACTTTCGTTCAACGGGGTTAAGTTGTACGTGCCTTTATGACCTTACTAATCGGGGTGGGGTGAAACGTTAGAACCGAAGAGATGGGGCAAATATTTTGGAACATCGATATCGATATTTTTGCTTCTCTTAATATCGTAAACGCAGACGATCTTGGAACTTGATAGGCTGGTCGCAGAACTCAATGTGTGGCTTCTCTTTTCCGTGACGTAGTAATATTGGCTCCTATCATCCTGCCCCTGAAAGAAATATAGCCTTGTTGCTGACAAGAATCAATAGGGAGTTATAGGTAGCGATCTGAACGCAAAGGTATAATATATATTAAGGAGATCAGGGATCGCGTGATTCTATGCGGCTACCAACTTCCATTTTGTCTATAACCTGATTTCTGGCATTAGAATAACATTATAAGCTACATCTTAAATGTGAAAGAATCATTACTTCGTATTGGCAATACGAATTTTTGTTATGATTTTGTAAATATTTATTTTGTCTTGAAATATGTTACTTATTTTACTATCTAAACCCATTACCAAAACTACCACTATTTCACTAAAAATGAGAAATTTACGAAACCTAATTTAATCCTAAGCAATATGACAATTCTTTAATTACTCTTTTCTCTCAAGAAAAAGCTCTTCTTACAAACAAACCCGAAAGAAAATGATGATGAAGTGTTAAGAAGAAGAAAAAAGCTCACACACATAAACATAACAACGTAAGTCGGGAATAAAGCCGTAAAGCTCACAAAGTATATTAAAGAGCTTATCAAACTTCAACACAATCGTCGACTTAAAGCATATTTACATGACAATGAACATTGTTAAAAAAAATTTTTTTTTTTACTGCTTTGTTGGATGGACGAGCTCACAGCCCACCTGGTGTAAAGTGGTTACTGGAGCCCATGGACATCTACAACGTAAATGCGCCACCCACCTTGAGATATAAGTTCTAAGTTCTCAAGTATAGTTACAACGGCTGCCCCCCCCTTCAAACCGAAACGCATTACTGCTTCACGGCCGAAATAGGCAGGGTGGTGGTACCCACCCGCGCGGACTCACAAGAGGTCCTATCACCAGTAAAGAAAAAAAAAGCGTAAACAAAATCATAACGAAACGCCACGAGCTGTTTTTTGCTCGGCAAACCTTATGACATAGAACAGGTTATGCTTTTATAGCTAGTTGCCACGGCACAAATCGATCGGTTATCAATAATGTCAGTTGTCATGCGAGACCAGACAAGTCTCGATCTTTCCGTTCGCATCGACGTGCGCCGTAATTAGTCTTAAACTGCGTTAACTTAAACTCCGTATAATATAAATTGACGGATATATTATCGTTAAGAATCCTGATATTACATTTGAACGGATTTAATTTTAATTAGCACTCATATGCTGCTCCGTAATATCAGCTTCGAAATGAGAATCCCTTTTTTTGAAGTGAGACTTCTGATGCGACTTCCAACAAGGTTGCGTTAAACGTTTAACGATTCTGGGGAGGGGGGATAGAAAGAGACAGAGTGAGAGTGAGCGTGGCACACGAACGCATGCGCGTAGTATACCTGTTACAGGCCAGCGTTAGCAACGAGTAACGTCAAATATTTTAAAGAAGTATTTAAAAAATACACACATTTATTTTTCTATCTATAATTTAGAATATATATAATATACGTGTTGAAGATGTCGCATCACTTATACACAGCATTCCCTATTACAAGAGCAATCTGATTTAAGAATGAAAAATGAAGAAAATCACAATACGACACATCGGAAAAGAAGTTTCACTTCATTCACGTGCGCCAAGTTGCATGCGTACCGTTTTTTTTTTTTATGAAATACATTATCGGAATTGGTTTTTCGATATAAAATAATTTATCGTTGTGTCGCATCACTAGCGCGTGTAACAGTACACTAACGGTAGCGCGCCCCGCACTGGCCCCGCCTACGCGCACGCTACCCCCCGTGTACACCCGCTTATATTCTATATACGCCCTTAGGTATCGAAGATGAATTAACAAATTGACTACAGGGCTTCTGAGTATTGCGACTGCAGTATGTAGTCAACTTCTACTACACCTGTTCAAAGACTCTGGACTTTTTTCTTTTCAGTCGGTCTAATCACGTCCAATTATATACCAATCACAATGCGTATTGCCATTTACGGTTACCTTGTATGATCTATGGTTAACGCGTCATTAAATTAGGCAAACGGGGTCACACATTATACATTAGGCAAACGGGTTTACTGGTGGTAGGCCCTCTTGAGAGTCCGCGCGGGTAGGTACCACCACCCTGCCTATTTCTGCCGAGAAGTAGTAATGCGTTTCGGTTTGAAGGGTGGGGCAACCGCTGTAACTATACTTGAGACTTTAGAACTTATATCTCAAGGTGGGTGGCGCATTTACGTCGTAGATGTCTATGGGCTCCAGTAACCACTTGACCCCAGGTGGGCTGTGAGCTCGTCCACCCATCTAAGCAATAAAAAAAGTTATAAAGCGATTGTATAATCATCGGTCCTTGACGCGTACACGAATTGTCAAGTTAATGGGACGTCTGCATGAAGTCTCTAAAAATAAGAATCCGCTACATACAAACACACATGCCAAACTAATAAAATCGTCTTAAATATACTTAAATGTTGATTTCAGAAATATCAATTGGAGTCTTTGTCGATTTTTTTTTTATTGCTTAGATGGGTGGACGAGCTCACAGCCCACCTGGTGTTAAGTGGCTACTGGAGCCCATAGACATCTACAACGTAAATGCGCCAATCACCTTGAGATATAAGTTCTAAGGTCTTAAGTATAGTTACAACGGCTGCCCCACCATTCAAACCGAAACGCATTAGTGCTTCACGGCAGAAATAGTCGGGGTGGTGGTACCTACCCGCGTGGACTCAAAAAAGGTCCAAGCAATAAAGAAATAAAAACTAAAACTGTAATTATCTATATATTAATACGTGAAGCAAAAACTTTTGATCCCATTTTATGAAAATTGCGCGAACGGAACATTATGAAATTTCCCAAACTTATAGAGAATATAAAGAAGGAGTGCAGAATGCAATTTTTTTTTTATCATGCGTAAATAACAGATTCAATCAATAAAAAAAACATTACTCACACTACCGTGTATTTGACAGCATACAGAGCAACATTTATAAATCGATTTTGTCTGGAACAGCGTTTAACATCACTATTTTTATTTGTCAGGTGAAGATATGGTTCCAAAATCGTCGGAGCAAATACAAGAAGATGATGAAGGCAGCCCAAGTCGGAGCTCCCCCGCCCAGCCTGGGTCTCCCACCCGGAAGCCCACCAAGCAACAACCAGCTCTTACATGGTTAGTCGCAGACCTGGTTTGAGAAGTAGTAATTGAGGTTCTAGAGAAGAGCTTAAGTATTTTACAAAGCCCACTGAGTTTCGCGCCGGATCTTCTCAGTGGGTCGCGTTTCCGATCCGGTGGTAGATTCTGCGTAGCATTACTTTTGCTAGGGCCAGTGTTAGCAACACTCCCCGTTTGAGCCCCGTGAGCTCACCTACACGTCAAGGAGAAGCTGAAATAGCCTCTCAAGGCTCTAAGCATAGGCAGAAAAAAAAAATTTTTAGCTGTGTTTTTGGCATTTTGCCTCGGCAACGGTAACCAACTGCTATTCGATGGTCAATAAACTCAAAGACAATGAAATTTAAGGTTAATATAACAGTTTAATTTTTTTTTTTATAACAGGTGGTGGAGGAAGTTCCAGTGGCTCCCAGCATTCACCTTCAGCGTACCAAAGCGGAGGACCGACACAGGCTCACTCGCCCACACCCAGTTCGACACCCGTGTCGGAACTATCCCCCGGACTGTCCCCCACTGGTACCCATTGGGACGTTAAGCAGCCCCCTCAAGCTTCTTGGGACGTAAAGGTCGGATATGTAAGAAACACTTCATTATCTTACATAGAGTAAACATGTCGATGTTTTTTGTTAGATAAATTAAACCACATTCATTAAATACTAGCTGACCCGGCAGACTTCGTAGTGCCTCAATCGATAAATAAAAGACACATTAAAGGAAAAACAAAATTATTTGTTTTTATTTAATTCCGAGCATTTTTATATTTATCTACCTTTTAAACCTTACCTGGACTTCCACAAATAATTCAAGACCAAAATTAGCCAAATCGGTCCAGCCGTTCTCGAGTTTTAGCGAGACTAACGAACAGCAATTCATTTTTATATATATAGATAGATATAGACTGAAATTACTTGGGCGTCGCCTTTTGAAGATTAATAGCTCTATACCAAAAATCTTGTTTCAAGCTTCAACGACTGTACAGATTACATAATTAAAAAAAACATCCAAACAATCGCTTTTATTAGAGAAACCATAATGTTATTATTAGGATATGTTAGGTGATTTAAGGACTCAAATCGTGGTATTGTTACAGCCGACTGCGGGACGCTCCCCTGATGGGAGCTCGTGCGACGTCAAACCCCCTCACCAGCAATCATGGGACCCCCGAGTGGGATATGTGAGTTAATTTACTAGCAACTCAATATATTTGTTATGCTTTTTTTTTAATTGAAATTTATGGGTGACAGAACTCACGGTCCGCCTATTCATGAGTAGTTACTGCTGCCCCTAGGCATCAGAACGTGAATGCCACCTTCAAACATGAAGTCGAGGCTGCAAATGTATTAGTCGAAGTTGTAATTTTATTAGTCACAGCTACAAATGTATTAGTCGAAGTTGTAACTTTATTAGTCACAGTTGCAAATGTATTAGTAGAAGTTGTAATTTTATTAGTCACAGTTGCAAATGTATTAGTCGAAGTTGTAATTTTATTAGTCACAGTTGCAAATGTATTAGTCGAAGATGCAACTGCTATAATCGAAGTTTCAATTGCTTTAAAATCCAAAACTACGTCTAATTCGCTGTAGAAATAAGAAAGACTTAATCGACCGAGTAGCATTACCAGAATTTTCATAACTTTCTTTATACAACTATCCCAAACTAGAATTTCGTCTTGTATTGCGATCACCCTACACGATAACAAAAAGTAAAACATCAATAGCCATGAATCCTGAACAAAAAAATTAAAAAAATACCCATATCCAATCCATATCGGGTTTCAAAACCGGGATCCGCTATTCAGTGACCGGTCACAACACCAAAGAGATACCCAATTATCTGTTTGAAGATTCCCCGAAATTAAGTCAACGTACATATACATATATAGTAAAATTAGACTAATGAACGCTCACGGATGAACACTATTTTAATCATTTCATTTTCAAAACGGTAATAAGCTACCCTAACATAAGCGAAAAACATTTGTACCATTTGTAATGTTTGGGGTTAGGCAAACAATTCGCACCTTTAAAATTTATGTGGCTTAATTCAAAATTCTTATCTTTTGGTAAGCGCCATTGTGAATTGAAGAATTCACACTTTTTTTTGTTTGTCTATGGAGATAGTTTGTCTATTAAAGGAGACTATTTAATAATAACCAACTTATAGAATACATCTTCATAGGCCGTTCAAAGTATAACACATTGTCTTAAAATTTTAAGTTAAGTCACTTGAATTCTAAAACTGCGAATTGTCCTTCGACATTGTCCTTTAGGATCGTTTGGGACTTAGTAAATTATCACATTGTTTAGCATTAGAATACTTATGTATAATAATGAATGTAGCTTTTGTTTATGACGAAACTTAATGTAACGCGAAAATAATGCAAACACATCAGATCATACCGACACTGGTGGTAGGGGGTCGTGTGAGCATGGATAGATACCACCACACTGCCTACTTCCTAACGCATTCCGATTCGAAGGGTAGGGCAGTCTTTGTACTATATAGCTGAGACTTAGAGCTTCCGGCTCAAGCTGGATTACGATGTTTAGGTTTTTTTTTATTGCTTAGATGGGTGGACGAGCTCACAGCCCACCTGGTGTTAAGTAGTTACTGGAGCCCATAGACATCTACAACCGTAAATGCGCCACCCACCTTGAGATATAAGTTCTAAGGTCTCAGTATAGTTACAACGGCTGCCCCACACTTCAAATCGAAGCGCAATACTGCTGCACGGCAGAAATAGGCAGGGCGGTCATTTATGGACTCCGTTAACGACTTGATATCAGATGAGCGCGTCCGCACGTCTAAGTAACAGAAAAGTCATCGATCAGCGTTCAACTTGACTTTAACTCCGCTATTACCGCTCAAATAAAAAATCATTAATACAGAAATTTTCGTTAAGGAGTTTGTTATTCTTATCGCATTGTAATCGTCAGCTATGCCACTTGTCTAGTCTCAGCCAGGTTGTCTATTTCACTTTCTTAAATTTCCTGTTAACTGCTTATCGATATCATTAAAAAACAACTATGTATTGTAAAATATAAGGTAGATTTTAGCACGCAACGGAATACAATTAAAAATGTATGACCGCGCTTTTTTTTTCTCATACCTATGCTGATAGCCTTGAGGGGCTATATCAGTGTTACCCTAGCGTGTAGGTGAGCTCTCGAGGCTCAAACCGGAGGCGCTACTAACACTGGCCCTAGCAGTGCTTCGCAGAATCTACCTACCATCGGATCGGAAACGCGACCCACTCAAAAGATCCGGCGAGAAACTCAGTGGGCTGTGTCTGTGGGTTAAAACGCCGCGTGAAGACATCTGTACCTTACGCCAGCAAAGATTCCCTATCGACTCCATATTTACAACATTAGCGTACTTGTAAATTTCAAAATTAAGCAATATAATTCGCTGAATATTAGTAGCAAAACAAGTTGGTCCCTATGAAAGGTGTGTGCTGAAGTAGGTTTTTTGCCGTAGGAGGGTTATTTCGCTCAAACGGAGGACATTGAGGGCTCCCCAAGCGTGGACGGAGCAAGACGACCGATGCCCTGGATGTTAAAGGTAAGACAACAGTCGGTAAAACATACCTTTTGTCAGCAAAATTCATGGCTTGAATTAACCGGGGGCAGTTCGTAAATGCTACCACGGACATTCTAAACTAACAAAGGGAATATATTTGAAAACCAAATCCACATATTGATACGTGAAGCAAAAACTTTGAAAACCTTTTTACGAAAATTTCCCGGACAGAGGAGTATGAAATTTCCCACACTTATAAATAATATATAGAAGGAGAGCAGAATGCTAATATTTTTTAAAAAATATGCAATAATAATACATTAAATCAATAACAAAAACATTACACACACTATCATGTATTTGATACATACACATACATAATAATATATATGCTCCATGTTTATTGTCAATATTTTGTTATTGCTCAGTCTGTGGTCGAATAGAGAATAGTTTAATATTGTTTATATTTAATATTATTTGTTTATAGTGTAATCTTGGCAAAATCTGTGATTATAAATAGAAGTAGAATAGCCTTTGACAATAGAACTTTAATAATGTTCAAACTTATAACTTAAATTAATCATAGTCGAATTTCGACTACGGCGGGACCACTAGTCTAGATAAATCATTACAGAGCTATCAAAATATTGGTGCATGTCAACTCTTATATTTATCTATGGATCGAATGACATTCGACACAAATCCGGAAGGGATCATAGAGAACGTAACTTGAGCATTTTTTTTTTCTTATTTATCGACAAAAGGCACAATATTTAAACAATAAACACTGCTATTGAACATCAAGACATAGATTATTAAAGTCATCGAAAGATTGTTTTTCATGCGATGTTATTGTGAGCGCAATCTTCGTTTATCACTGCCCTAGCCTTCGCTGATACGCGTAAAACACCCAAAATAAACTGTACCAGTGATCCCCGGTAGTCGAAATTCGACTATAATTAATTAAAATTTTATGTTTGTACACTATTATGATTCTATTGTCAAAGAATTGACATGACAAAGACATATTATATACTTCTATAGTCACAGAGTTTGACAATAAACGAAGAGTATATGTGTGTGTGTCAAATACATGGTAGTGTGTGTAACGTTTTCTTTATTGATTTAATGTATCTTTAATGCATTCTTTAAAAAAAAATATTAGCATTGTACACTTCTTCTCTATATTCTCTATGAGTGTGGAAAATTTCATACTCATCCGTCCGCGCAATTTTCGTAAAAAGGGATACAAAGTTTTTGCTTCACGTATTAATAATATACTAGAGGTCCCGTAGTAGTCGAAATTCGACTATAATTAATTGGAATTGTAAGTTTGTACACTATTATGATTGTATTTTATACTTCTATAATCACAAATTTCGCCAAGACTTCACTTTAAAAAATATTAACAAAGACAAACAATATTTAATCTATTCTCAATTTGACAACAGACGTCAAGAACAAAAGTTTGACAATAAATAGTATGCATGCGTGTGTGCGTCAAATATATGGTATGTAGTGTGTGTAATGTTTTCTTTATTGATTTAATGTATCTTTAATGCATTATTTAAAAAAAATATTAGCATTGTACAATTCTTCTCTATATTCTCTATAAGTGTGGAAAATTTCATACTCCTCCGTCCGCGCAATTTTCGTAAAAAGGGATACAAAGTTTTTGCTTCACGTATTAATCTAATATATAAAATTCTCGTGTCACAGTTTTCGTTGCCATACTCCTCCGAAACGGCTTGACCGATTTTGATGAAATTTTTTGTGCTTATCCGGTATCTATGAGAATCGGCCAACATCTATTTTTCACCCCCCTAAATGTTAGGGGTAGTCAACCACAAATTTTTTTTTTTTAATTTTTAGACAAAATTTTTAATTTCTATTTTTTTATGATACAACATACAAAAATACATACAATCCTCAATTTTCACCCTTCTACGATCAACCCTTATTTTTTAATAGCCATTTTAGTAATTTAATCATTTTTCCTCTCCGGTCGAAAACTGATCAATCGTCATTTAATTAGTTATCCCCGCCAGATGTCTACAGGTGTCACTTCTGACCCAGTAAACAGCACGGAATAGGGATGTTACCTCTACAGTTTTCGGCTATTATTAGTGTTTATGCTTCAAGCGTAGTAGTTAAACATTTTTAGTTCATCGCCTTGCATGTCAGATGGAAAAAGTACAAAAAAATTCCCTGAAGATTTCACTAACGATACAATCACAAATGTCGACGGATATCCAATATATCGTCGAAGGAATCCAGATAATGGCGGACAATCATTTATTATAAACATCAGCAACACAGACATTGATATTGACAATCGTTGGGTCGTGCCATATTCGCCCCTGCTGAGCAAAACATACAATGCTCATATTAATGTTGAGTTTTGCAGTTCTGTGAAGAGCATCAAATACATTTGCAATTATGTCCATAAAGGCAGTGACATGGCGGTGTTTAGAGTGGAAAATATGAATGTACCATGGCACACAAACATTCGCTTGAGGCGTTGAACAGGATATTGAAAGATATTAAAAATAACGACAAACTATTTGGTGGCACTCTGTTAGTCCTTTCAGGTGACTTCAGACAAACACTTCCCGTCATTCCACGTTCAACATACGCTGATGAAATCAACGCCTGCTTAAAATCATCGACATTGTGGCGTAATGTTGAAATAGTACAGCTGAAAGTAAATATGCGCGTTCAAATGCTTCAAGATCCATCCGCTGAAACAGTCTCTAAACAACTATTAGATATCGATGATGGAAAAGTCACTATAGCTGAAACTGGATACATAAAATTAGCGAATGATTTCTGCACTATCATTGATTCGCAAGATGCTCTCATTGAACAAATATTTCCCGATGTACACACGAATTACATAAATCTCGAGTGGCTTGCAGAAAGAGCAATGTTAGCTGCAAAAAATGTGGACGTTGACATTTTAAATCTGAAGATACAACAGTTATTGCCAGGGGACTTGGTATCATATAGATCTATTGATACAGTTTGCGATGGCACTGAAGCTGTAAATTTTCCAACAGAGTTTTTGAACTCACTGGATTTGCCAGGCATGCCACCACATAACTTACAATTGAAGGTTGGATCTCCAATTATTTTGCTTCGTAATTTGAACCCGCCACGGCTACGCAACGGTACGCGATTAGTCATTAAAAAAATAATGAAAAAAGTTATCGAAGGCACCATTTTAAATGGCAAGCTTCGAGGTGAAAATATATTGATACCACGAATACCTATTATACCCACAGATGTGCCAATTCAATTTAAGCGGGGTAACAAAAAATATTGTTCACGCTGCAGCATTAAGAGATTAATATTATGTAATGAATTAATTATATATATAATTATTACTTTTAATAAATTAAAACAATTAATGTTTGGTGTTTTGTTATTTTTAAACAACATTCCCTCATCGTTCACAGCGCTCCAGGCCTTTTTCACTCATATTCCACATCCTTATACACTTCCAATAAGTTAGTATTTTAGAAATTCTCTAGAAATCTTATATATGGCAAGACACCGTTTGCCGGGTCAGCTAGTAATATATAGATATAAGTGAGAACGGCATTTAGCAAAAAATTGTAATGTAAAAATAAAAATATCGTTGTAATTCGATAGACAATCGTTGTTTTAATATCGAACCGTGGATAATCGATTACAAATCTAATTTGCTGTATCAAAGAAATTAATGTCGCTTCTAAGAACCCTCCGTAATAGTTGAGCTCCAATACAAGGATAGTTCTGAATAACATATTTTTTTTTTATTGCTTAGATGGATGGACGAGCTCACAGCCCACCTGGTGTTAAGTGGTTACTGGAGCCCATAGACATCTACAACGTAAATGCACCACCCACCTCGAGATATAAGTTCTAAGGTCTCAGTATAGTTACAACGGCTACCCCACCCTTCGAACCGAAACGCATTACTGCTTCACGGCGGAAATAGGCGGGTTGGTGGTACCTACCCGTGCGGACTCCCAAGAGGTCCTACCACCAGTGATTACGCAAATTATAATTTTGCGGGTTTGATTTTTATTGCACGATGTTATTCCTTCACCGTGGAAGTCAATCGTGAACATTTGTTGAGTACATATTTCATTAGAAAAAATTAACTTGTGTGTATATACCGTAAAATGTGTATACATATCGACGCTTGAAAGGCAAACGTGACTAAAGCCTTGTTCGGACTAGGTGAGTATTTTAGTAGAGTACCGAGTAATTTAGTGGCTAAACTACTCGCTGCTCGCCCGAAAAAATAGAACAAAATGGATTGACTTGACTAAATTATTTACAAACCTACTCGACTAAATTTTTGGTGCTCAGACACATTTAGCTACTAAATTACTCGGTACTCGACTAAAATACTCACCTAGTCCGAACAAGGCTTAAGCGACAATGCGTGAACTTTACAGTAGACTAATTAAAAGTTGAAATAACTGAAAACAAAATTTATTTTAACGAATCTAGCTGTAGCAGAATCTAGCTAGTAGCTGTAGGATTGAAATGATTTTAATAGACCTAGAAATTTATATTTTTTGCGCATCGAATATGGTTATTGCCTATCATTTATGTACAAAGCAGCTATTGTCGCTTAGTCACGTTTGCCTTTTAAGCGTCGATATGTACACATAAAATTAAAAAATGGTACTCGTGAAAGAAGTGAAACTTCATTTGCGCTGTGTAGTAATCTGTTTCTTCATTTTTCATCATCATCCTTAAATCAAATTTATTTTGTAATACGGAATGATGCGTATAAGAGAAACGACCTAGCTCAATTTATCCTTTTCCTCACTCCACGGTCAAGTGGTTCACAAGACGCTCTGTCTATTTTCTCACTCTGGCTCTTCCTAAATTGTATCTTTTCGTAAGGAATCCTTAGAACCGGAGAAACCTTAGAACTTATATCTCAAGATGGGTATAGTTACAACGGCTGCCCTACCCTTCAAACTGAAATGCATTACTGCTTCACGGCGGAAATAGACAGGGTGGTTAGCGAGAATGCGAGGGGCCAAGTAGCGTGAATTGTAAATTTTTGGTAATTTAGTTTTTCGGCAGTTTCAAAAGTGTAATAACAGTGGCTTATTGGCTTATTAACCGTGGAAAGTGGAACAAAGCCGTCGGACATGGATGCTCCCATGAAATCTACTGAAGTCTCAGTAAATAATCACAGCTACTTAAACAATATTATATCTCAACTCATTTCATTACATTTCCTTTTTTCATACAACAGAATATGGTTGTGTTGACAATGGCAACAATGACATCGCAAAAATTCAATTGCCATACTTAAAAAAGAACATTGCCTTGGTATAGAACAGGCTAGGAATAGAATAAGCTTCAGTTCAGCTCTCAAGGTAGCAAACATTAAACAATTTTGGGGAAAAATATAAATAAACAATACCAATGTCGTGTACTCATTTGCCTAAATTGAGTGAAAGTCTCCCATCTCCCATTGGCAGTTCCATAGTACTACACCATAAAATTAATTACGTATTCATTAAAGTAATGCGTCTAAAGGCATTGAATGTGGCCACGCCTGTCCACTTACTAATAACTTTGAACATCAAACGTATACTATATGTTAACACGCAACAATTTTCAGTGAGCACCACCCCTAAAATATTGCATTTACCACAAAAAGTATTTCGATGTGACGTAACGAACACCAATATTCTAATTAAATTTTTTTAGGGCTGTCCAAAATAAACGCTTTTACAAAATTCGCTTCGGGTTGTCGCGAGATATAATTAAAATTACTTTTACTGAATCAGGCTTTTTATGATGATCGCAAAACTATTTATGCCTTTATTTTTAAGCTAATGCATAGCTTTTATGGCGGGCTTTGAGCGCGGCGACTGAATCAAGAAATTCCGAAACGAAAATAACCTGACATTAAGCCTACTATGTAGCTCGCGTTCAACACATTCACACGTTGCGCTGGTGTAGTGTTTGTGAATAAGCGCGCGGCGTGACGTCGCACTGCATGAGCATCATGAAAAGTCTGCCCATCTCTCTCTCGCGCGGTCTAGCTTATGAGTGTGAAGGGGACAGTCAATGTTTTGCTTTTGTTAATGTTTATAAATATAGCGTGGTCTTATTTTTGTTATTGTTTTAATATTAAATTATTATTGTCTAATTGTAATTGCATAAGTTGATAAAAATTGCTTTGCAATAGCTTTACCGCGGCAATCCCCGAGTGCCACACGTGTTTTTTTTAATATTATTATCATCTATTTACATAATATATATTTTCATGTTTAAGCTTCTTCAATTTTGTATGCAAATTAACATAGAGCTATGCATTTATTTAAGGCTGGAAATAAACACGTGTCAAGTAGGTATGAGTTGAGAAAAATTGGTATGCAATACCGGGATTAATATTGTGACGTCACTTGTTACGTGTACACCGGGCGTCTTACCCATAAAAAGGGTCACGCCTCTTGTAGCTTACAAATAAAATATGTATACAAATAAAGCTTACACTTAACAAAGCTCACAAATGGAAACTGCAACTGTAATGCCGTGTGCAAATGATACAGGTTTACAAACATCGTCTTTCTGGATTATATCGAATAAAAATATATATAATAATTTGTTCTTTCACACAAACAATTCTCGATTTATAACCATCAATAAATAAAAATAGATAAAACGTATTATCGTAAGATTTGTCTGTGTTTTTATCGTGTCTTTAAAATTAAATTATTATTTTTAGCGTCAATCGTCAGCGGCCCATTAGCTCAGTTGGTTAGAGCGTCGTGCTAATAACGCGAAGGTCGCGGGTTCGATCCCCTCATGGGCCACTCTGTTTCTTACCGCTATTTTTGAATTAGATCGGGTTTCGGCTGTCTTGAAGCTATGTGATTACCGAAGACTTCACAAACGAAATGCCACCTTCAGATACGAGACTCAAGTTTGAAATTTGCTCGCGTTCAACAGTGATAGTGCCTTCATTGATATCAAATTTAACCACCTGTTTCTATTGTCGTAGGGCGCGCCTCCTGGTCCTTGGGACATGAAGGGCGCGCATGCCCACGCTCTCCATCACCAGGGAGCCCCACAGCCTCACCCACCATACGTACCGCAGTATTCCTGGTATCAAACGGACGCGAACCCTGGACTTCTAACGTGAGTATTAAAACAGTTTCTCAATACTTATTGTGTTCAAACAATAGAATCTTTAGTTCGTCTCAATTGTGATCTATTTAAATAGCATTAAAATCTAATTTCATTTTACAACGTTCCATTAAAACTATATTCATGTTATAATAATTGAATAACAACAACAAAAAAAACCTATTGTTTATTCACCGTTTTAATAATTAAGATATTAAAAGCTTTAACGGGACTTAAAGCGGATATATTTATTAATAAAACAGGCTTTACTCGCAGGGTATGGCCGGCAGTTTAGCACATTACGGACACAGAAACGAGTGACAAAGTGAAATGACATCGCGGACACGCAAAATCCATGATAAAAGATGGCCGGCTCAACAAAATGGCCGCCTCAACAAGATGGCCGCCCCGAGACGCCGTTCTCCTTTCGTAAATGAAAAAGGCACAACCAACTTTTTTGAAATAAGAAAAAATAATTTAAACATTAAAAGACCATTGTAAATTTTTTTTATAATTAATTAAAACAATAAAAATAAGATTTGTTCATAATGTAATTGTAAATGTTATGTATTGAATATTGACACGGAATGCGGGATGTGTTCGTATATCTTTAATTGAATACTGCCAGCTCTGAATTATGTTTCAAAAACAATTGACTGTTTTTACATATTTTCCTAACAGACAGTGTTGCAAAAATATCATTATTACAGCAATTTATATGAATTACCTTTTTTTTTTAAATCACTGCAATTTTTTATCAATGAACATAATTAATTTATGAAGGAAATCATTTATGTAATTGTAAGCTTTAATTTATATTATGTCGTTTAGAAAAATAAATTATAAATCTTAAACGGAAGCACAAAAAAGTTTATTGTGATAAATCATTTTTAAAAGTTTTAAACCAAATTTACAGGTACTGTGAAAAATTGATAAATTAAAATTCGATGATACCCTTTGCCTCAATCAGTTTTATGACAATTGTAAAAAAAAAGAAGCTCAAATCAATATTTCTATGATATTAAAATCTCTCATATGAGTATTGAACAAAAATGTATAATACTTTAGATCACAATCAATATTTCTAAATAAAAAATGGTCATTGAATTGTCAAAAATACTATCGATAAGTAAAATCGATTAATAGCAACGTTACCCTTTTTTTTTTTTGTTCTCTGTTCGAAATAGCAAAGTTCCTTTTGCACATTTTTTTTTTTTAAATTTAAAAACGATGCATAATCTGCAAACAAAATGTATTCTATTTTATTGCAATATCTTTATTTGTAAAGTAAAGTAAACTATTCAAGCTTACCGCCTATGTAATTAAAATGTTTTAGTTCCAATTATCTTTTTTTCTTTTTCTTTTTATCATGAATCTGTCGAAGCGGAAAACGTGAATAGATTACTTTATTTGAATGAATATGCTAAAAAGGGTGTTACGGGATGTTTTAAAAATAATAAATTGTGTAAATAGTTTTTTTTTTTTGTAATATATAGAAAATATAAATATAATTAAATCTCTAGATAGCATAAATTACTTTATAATTATATTGTATGTACGCTGTAAGGAACGTGGAAATAAGAGAAAAAGTGAATTAATTTTTTTTTGTCAAATAAAAAAAGTAAAATATCTTCTTTTGGTATTTATTTTTTCCCAAATCCGAATACATAATATTATAAAGAATATTTAATACGTATGCGACCAATTCATTTTTTTTTTAATTCGGCCCACGGAACTTTTAAAACAGCCAACACTGTATATTTGTTCCGTATGTTCCATGGGGAGTGCTCTGAGGAATTGTTCGAGATGATACCAACGTCTCGTTTTTACCATCGCACCGCCCGCCACCGGAGTAGAGTTCATCCATACTACCTGGAGCCACTGCGGTCATCCACAGTGCGTTTCCAGAGATCTTTTTTGCCACGTACCATCCGGCTATGGAATGAGCTCCCCTCCACGGTGTTTCCCGAGCGCTATGACATGTCCTTCTTCAAACGAGGCTTGTGGAGAGTATTAAGCGGTAGGCAGCGGCTTGGCTCTGCCCCTGGCATTGCTGAAGTCCATGGGCGACGGTAACCACTCACCATCACGTGGGCCGTATGCTCGTCTGCCTACAAAGGCAATAAAAAAAAAAAAATTAATTATCGAAAGAAATGAAAAAAAATATTGAAGACCAACACTAAAATATTTTCAAAATTAGAATATCATTATAACATTAGATAATTTAATATAGACAACAGACGACAAAAAATCAGAAAGTCCTAGTAGTATCTTAGACCGTTAGGCCTAAATTGCTACTACCAGTATACTACCCAGCTACCGGTGTAGCAGCACTGGTATGCCTATAAACACCACAACATAAAAATTCTTGAATTTTTGGCGGGAATCCAAAGCGTCGTACGAAATGTTTTACTATGACAATTAAATTCTTCGGTGGATGCAAAATTATTAAAATTACAATAACATCTATACATATAAATAAAATTGGAGTGTCTGTTTTTAATATTGAAATAACCGCTTTTTACCATTTTTGTCGGTCTGTTTGTTCCGGCTAATCTCTGGAACGGCTGGACCGATTTTTATGAGACTTTAACTAATAGGTAGCTGATGATATAAGGAGTAACTTGGGCTATTTTTTTAGACTAGCTTCGGCCCGCGGCGTCACCTGCGGTACTACAACAACCGCGGGTAACATCGCGGGACTCAGCTATCAATAATAAAATTTAATATTTCCGAAGCGAAGCGAGGGCGGGTCGCTAGTTACTAATATAATTCGCGCTTATGAAGTGTTAAATATAAAAAAAAAGATAATTATCTTCGTGTAATAGAAAGATTTTTTTAATTGTCTTGTTAACAATATCCATTATAGTTTGTTAATAGTACGAAACCACAAAATGCCTCTGCCATATCTCTTTCAGAATTGTTCTAAATGAAGACGGTTGCCTGGGAACAATAAAACCGCTTACAAATTATACCTGCCTATTGGCTTACCATCATGTGCACTATATCATCACTAAATAAATAAATAAATGATAATAATAACGGGGAACATATCACACACGGTCATCCAGCTTCAATGGTGACGTCACACTTTATAATACCACTCCGAGGTCCGAAAGACTAATGGTAAGCCCTCGTATATTCCCAATCGGTTCAGGACTCCAACGTACGACCCACATGCCCTCAGGCTGCGCGACAAAAACCTGACTCCTTTCGCGCTGATACCGTCACACAAAAAGCAATCGAACCACAAAGACATTTCAATAAGGGCGCATCGTAATTGTCAGCGGATCGCGATTTTAATTACCGCCGCCGCTCTTTTTCTCGCTCGCGTCCGTGGCCTAATGATCAAGACGCCCGTGTGACGTGCCGCGATCCAAACTCTAAGGCAGACTACGACTAAGAAGTTTTCTGTCTACTTTCATTTCGTCTTGTGAACCACCCTAAGAAGTCGCTTGTTTTACTGGTGGTAGGACCTCTTGTGAGACCGCGCGGGTGGGTACCACCAACCCGCTTATTTCTGCCGTGAAGCATAATGCGTTTCGGTTTGAAGGGTGGGGCAGCCGTTGTAACTAGACTTGAGATCTTAGAACTTATATCTCAAGGTGGGTGGCGCATTTACGTTGTAGATGTCTATGGGTTCCAGTAACCACTTAACACCAGATGGGCTGTGAGCTCGTCCAGCTATCATAGCAATAAAAAAAAAATTGGTCGAAGACATAGTTCGCTCGCTCGACGAAGCTGGCATAAGCCGTCGAGGTTACCAGCATAGGTAGGAAGAAAATCGACCTTTAGAAAGAGACAATCAGCTAATTTCGGTTTCGTATGGCGTTATCTCTGTCGCACGCTACCTAGTGTGTTAGCAAATTCTCTCAGATTAAGCTCGTGAGTTCTGACCTACCCATCAGGGCGTTGTTGAAGGGCCAGAGTATAACTTAATAGAGACAAAAAAAGATCAAAACTGTATCCTCTGCCGTCAAAAAACGAAGAACACAAAACAAAATTCATTAATATCACATTATAATACCGTTATTTTTACTAAACTAACAAAAAAAAACCCAGACCATATGCGCTAAAACGCAACGCCTACATCTTCAAGTGTCACATTCAAAAATGAACAAAAAAAAATTATTAAAAAAAAAATTAATTCAAAAAACACTCGCGCACAAAATAGCTTGGAGCCGTGTAAGTGAATAAAGAACGGAAACGCAACGCCCACGGAACCCTTTTTAAAAAAATAATAAAACAATCTTTTGTGTAACGAAGGGCCCGTACAAAGGTATTGATACAATGGAATCTTACGTGAAAAAGTCCCTTTTTAGGGCGCCATCTGCCGTGTTCGTTTTCAATTCAAACGTTTTCGTATTTTTATTTTGTTGCTTTTTAAATATGGTCAGTCGATGTTTCCTTATTCAAACAACCAAGCCTTGTTGTGAACATCAGAAAATGTGCTATGATCTCTCTCTCTCTCTTCGATCGGTTCCTCACTGCTGAGGATCGTGACTCCGTCCGATTTCGTCAACCAACTGTCTCCATCGATCCCGCCCTGCAGCCCGGTGGAGTGCGTCGCTGATAGGCATCCCCAGTTCCTCCGCTATTTGGTTCGACCATCGTTTGGGACCTCTACCCCTAGGCCTTTTTCCCTCTATTTTACCGGTCACAAGGCGTTCCAAATTGCTGGTATCCCTACGTGCAACATGACCAAAATACCGCAATATTCTTTGTAGGCAGATTGTGGATAGACGTTGAATCTTTTCTATTTTTAACTGCCTGAGAATAGATATGTTGGTGCGGCGGGCCGTCCATGGTATTCGTAGCATACGTCGCCAGCACCACATCTCAAAAGCGTCGATTCTCTGCCTATCTGCGGCTTTGAGTGTCCACGTCTCTGCACTATATAGAGCAATGGAGAAGACAAGGGTGCGGACCAGATGTGCTATGATATTATGAACAAATTTGCTAAAAATCCATACGCGCCATATGTTGTTCGTTGGTACAACAAAAAGCTTCCACGAATTATATGCAGCAATTGCACAAAACTCGAAGTCAACTGATGCTATATTTACCAACGCACAGACAGTCTAAATAAATTGTATTTTGTATTTGTCTTGCCTTGAAAAATATATCTATACTAATTAATATACAAATCTACAGTGGTTTTTACGGATGTTCCGTTATAACTACTGAACCATGCATCCGATTGACTTGAAACTTGGTATCCATGTAGAAAATACATCTACTTAATGGATAGTCTAATATTTATATGAGTGTTGGACTGCCTATTAATAATGACAATAAATTTTAATAATAATGTTAATTTTAAATGCCTAGCGAAGTGGGCGAGTACGGCTTGTACATATATATATATATATATTGGTTGTCTGTAAAGTCGGTTTACGGACGATATTTTTACATGATAACATCGTAAAGAAACATTGATGAAAAATTGCATACTTTTATGAATTGAATTAAATCAGTGAATTATCAATATTGTGTATAATACAAAGAAGGAGTTAATTGAAAACAAATTTTTTTTTCGATAAATCAACGCTTGAGCCGATCTTGTCTCTCTATCGCTTGTTCCGCCCTCTCGCTTGCACGCTCAGGCTCAGGCGGAACGTGACACTTTTTCGTGCGTGCAACCAGTGTTCATCGATATTTTTTATTGCTTAGATGGGTGGACGAGCTCACAGCCCACCTGGTGTTAAGTGGTTACTAGAGCCCATAGACATCTACGACGTAAATGCGCCGACCTTGAGATATAAGTGCTAAGATCTCAGTATAGTTGCAGTATAGTCGATTTATAAGACACTAACCGTACTCGCCCACTTTACTGGGCATTTAAAATTAACATTATTATTTATTGTCATTATTATTAGGGAGTTCAACACTCATATAAATATTAATTAGCCTATCCGTTAAGCACACAGTATTGTCTACATGGATACCAAGTTTCAAGTCAATCGGATGCATGGCTCAGTATTTATAACGGAACATCTGTAAAAACCACTGTAGATTTATATATTAGTATAGATATAGATTATCACGTTAATAAAATTAAAATTCATATCTGTAGATAATGCAATAAGTTGCTATCAAGCCATCTTCGTTCTTAAGCTAAACCGATCAACGTACATATTCCTATTCTTGGTTTCCTAATATCTCGTAATATACTTCATTCGTTCCAAGAAGAACTCACTCAGAATCGTCGTGGCGTAAAGGATAAGACGCCCGGTGTATCGACAGATGCGACTAAGTCAGTGTTCGAATACCGCAAACGGCACCAATTTTTCTAAAGAAATACCTACTTAGCCCTCGTTCGAATGACTACCACGATACAGTAATAGCGTCTTGTAACAAAAATCACGTCATGACCTATAGCTCATACACACATGAACTCTTTCCAGTTCATCCAATCCTGTTTCTGCAGAATAGCCGTCGGAGCACCCTGGTATATGAGGAATGTAGATCTTCACGACGACCTAAATCTAGAACCGATACGTAAGTATCATTGAGAAGCGTCAGAACGCTACTTTGAATAAGCAGTGCGATATGATAACCCTCTTATTGTGGCCACAGTTAGCTACATATCCGACCAAGACGACGGGGAAAATCAAAGCCACCGTCGCCCAAAACATGTCTTGTCAGATCCCCCGGAACAGGGGAAGAAAACAAATCGGAAAAAAAACTATACAATTATATCTCAATAATATATATCTCAAGTGTTCAGATGGCTAGAGCATTTACGTCGTTAATGTCTATGGCCGCCAATTAATTTCATCATTGGTCTCGACTTCAGCGTACGCGATGGTAAGTCGACACTGGTTTTCCGCCATTGTCGTTTGCCTTCGAATCAACTTACTAACCACCACGATCCATTGTATCACGACCTAAGAAACTTTTTCGTACGCACCGAGTTGCAGGAGAGAATTATTTTTGTAAAAACCTTTCTCTCGTCACGTGGAGATACGCGCGGCTATACTCAAAGCGTTCTTTCGTGGGTGTACATTGAATAACGAATCATGGATGCGGCGTATTTGATTAATTTAAAAAAACAACCTTAAAATGTCTGAATATGATCACACGTTTTAGGGCTGTCACGCGTATATTTTCACAGTATTATAGTATATTAAATAGGGCTGCAATCGCTGAGAAAACTTTACTGTAATTTCTTTTTATTAGTAGGGTCTAGTTAGCATGCAAGGGTGTTGTTTATAATTTTCTTTTTCGCTAATTCTTTCTTAAGTTCCAGAGACAATGCATATACTACTTGTGGCGCGTAGCCATCATACAACACAAGATATTTGACAGATGCTCGAATCTCGCTTACGACATTTTCAAGATAAGCTTGCTTATATACAAGTTCCGAACAACAACATTCGGACCGTCGGTCTACCGAGCAATATCACCCGTTCGGTGGAAAATATATTCCCCGTCTTTTTTTCCCTACCTATGCTGATAGCCTTGAGAGGCTGTTTCAGCTTCTCCTTGACGTGTAGGTGAGCTCACGGGGCTCAAACCGGGAGCGTTGCTTACACTAGCCTTAGCAAGAGCAGTGCTTCACAGAATCTACCACCGGATCGGAAACGCGACCCACTGAGAAGATCCGGCGAGAAACTCAGTGACAAAGAATAAGTCATTATTGTTATTTTTTAAGGTTTTTAGGATTAGGTTCTTTTGTTAGAGTTGATTGCAGCAATATATTGTATATTTCCAATTAATTTAATATAATTTGTACCTTAAGTACCGCACACAAGCACACACAAGAAACACCCGCACACAAGAAAACTAACTTTGTAAACTTTACTATCAACTTTATTGTCATTATTATTGACGAAGCATCACAGTTTAGTTTGCAACCGCCCAATCAGCAAGTCTAATAAATAAACCACGTAAATTACCACATCCGAAATACATTTATCGGACGCGTTTTTCACTATCCCCGCGTATGTGTTTACGCCACAATAAATTTTATACTCCGAAACTGGAATTACAGTTCGGCAAGAATACGGTTTTGCCTACCCTGTTATTTTGCTATACAATGTGCAACATACAGACACTCACAGAGAGAGAGAGGGATAGGGATATGTAACATATCTCGTCTTTAGAATTGAAGTGGCCTAACTACAAAAAATACGAAAATGAATTTTACAATACTACGAACGACATATGAACATGCATTCTATGAGTTTATTAAAATCAAACAAACTCTTTTAGTCCAGAAAAGGACAAACGTACCGTTTCCATCTCTTTCAAAGCAAGCGTCTCTCAAATTTCAATTAAATTTAATTCGATCATAGCTTAAAGTATTATAGTCGAAAAACTAAAAAATGATAATTCGTTAATTGCATTTTTTTTTATTGCTTAGGTGGGTGGACGATTTCACAGCCCACCTGGTGTTAAGTGGTTACTGGAGCCCATAGACATTTACAACGTAAATGCGCCACCCACCTTGAGATATAAATTCTAAGATCTCAATATAGTTACAACGGCTGCCCTACCCTTCAAACCGAAACGCATTGCTGCTTCACGGCAAAAATAGGCAGGGCGGTGGTACCTACCCGCGCGGACTCACGAGAGGTTCTACCACCAGTAAAAAATTTCTTGCATTTACCAAAAAATAAGAATCTAAGATTAAGCCACTTTAATTTTAAAGGTGCGATATATATTTAAAGTCAGCCTGTGAAATGGACATTTTTTTTTCTTTAACTTTTTGATGCTTCAACACACGACCCATATGATGGTGAGTGATTACCGTGAGTCATGGACATCAGCAATATCAGAGACAGAGCAAAATCGCTGCTTACAAGTAGGTAATATTTTTTCACAAATGAGTTTGACATTAAATGACATTTGCATCTTTTCATATTACCTATACTCTAAAAGACTTTCGCATAAAGACTTCTTAGTTAAGTTATACAGCTAATTACGATATAATCGAAAAACAATATCAGCTTAACATCAAAAGCCGATTTGACCTAATCACGATCAGAACAGGGGTGAGCTGAGTAATTGTAATAATTTTCAAATAACATTCACAGCGGGAATGAAACACCCTGTACACGGCACGAGCCGACTGCTAGTTAATTTAACACCCCGTATTTAGAAGCCATTATTAGTTTTGTCAGGACCCTGAAACTACGATACTTTGAGACAAATATTTGTTTGTATGGAAACTAGCGACATCTTGTAGCGGATGCCCCTAAACTTATATGTTGTTAATGTTAAGGCATTTAATTATTGTATAACGAAACACATAAAATAAAAAATCATACAAGTCTTTATTTGTTATAGACAAAACCATTGTGGTTTCTGGAAATTTACAAAATCCTTCATTAAAAATAAAATATAAGATAGGTAATATGTTACTGCCATCTACAGGAGCAATGAGAAACTAATCGAAGCGAAGCCATCTAGTGGCCGACGCCCGTATACATTTTTGTTAAGTGCTTGAATTGCTTATCTATAACTAATTTATGTGTATTATCTATCTTCCTTTTCTTCCTATTCGTACACTCTTGACAGAGTGGTCGTGGTCATGCATCAGTCAGATACGACCTGCTCATGACTCTCGTGGGAAATTAGTGCAGTGGTTTCCCGTTGCCTTTTGCACCAGCATTCTAGGGGGTATTTGATCCCCAAGGTTTCTGACGCCTCTTCCGTACAAGTTGTTCTGACGTGTGTGTATGGTTATGCCACCATTGCTCGGTCGCCATTGCCCCGTTCGTTCTCTAGTTCTCTAGCAGGGAGCACCACGGCAACCTGTTGGTCGCCGCCGCCATCCGGCGCGTGCAGGTGGGGTTGACAATAGGGCCGGTGAAGATAGCATTCCGATCTCCCCTTACTCCCTATTATTATCTATAAGTTTTGATAAATACGAATTGTAACTCGATATGCGCTCGTGGTCAGTCGCCGTGGACTAAGGGATAAGACGTCCGGTGTATTCGCGATGCGCTATGGGACTAGGTTCGGATCCTGCCAGCAGGTACATATTATTTGTTTTTTTAAGACTATACGTACTCAGCATGTATTCAAGAACGCTCTTTCGTATTGGGTTTATAATTTTTTACTGAATTTAGTTGTATTGAATTTATATTTTAATTTAATAATTGATACTTTGAGCTCATGTCTCAATAGGTCTAGTGGTGTTCACATTGCTTGTCTAGGGACTTCAGTATCTAGTTAACCGTGAGCTCTTTCAGAAATATAGTGCAATGAAACATAGTAAAAACTTATAATCTTCAATAAAAAAGTAATATCATCGACAAAAGCAAATCAATTTGAAATTCGGTTTATTTTAAATCTTTAAGCGCGAATCGATAGATCGACTCTCTATTAATGCGTATAAAGTACGGAGCGTCGCAATACCGACTATTGCGCAGTTTGATTATAGGTACAAACGTGTCTTAGTTTGCGCATGTGTAAAGTTTTTTTTAAATAATTTAATAACATAACCGTTAAAAATTATGTTGTTGTGAATTTAGTATCGATTTTTGTATTTTTTTGGAGTTTCGAAAATCCTTTAGCAATTTCTCTAAAAAAATTCAAAAAAAAGATTAATCAACGAATCCCAAATATTAATTTCATTTCAAAAAATTTTTTTTTAATTTATTTATTTAAGGTCGTTTTTTAACAACTAGGCTCATTAACGACCACAGTTTACAGTATCATTTTATGTTACATTGACCTCAACATTATACTAAATTATACAAACCAATGATCTTTAAAAAACTAAGGGTCTGCTTATACCCATCTTGAGTCAGACAGTCTGTTAAATTATCAGGGAGTTTACAAAATTGTCTTTCTATGTCATATGCTTTACATTCAATTAACAATTAAGTGTACCACAGTTTGATCCAAACCACACTTACATTTATTTTTATCTGTTTTGGTAATAAGATGTATGTGAGTTAAATTTGTGTGTCCAATCCGCAATCTTGTAAGAACCATTTGGTCTTTTCTTTTAGTTAAGGAAAAGGAAAGCTTATCAAAAATTGAATTTCTAATTTTAAATAAAAATGATGTGTTCTCAAATTTCCAGTGATGATCCCAAAGAGTTTTAATTTTGAACTTATTTTATAAATATTTAAAAAAAAAGACATTCCAAAACGCTCAAAAAGTTTTCATAACGAGAAAAAAAAAACAAAATGGCAACCATTTATTTGAGTATCGTGTTCGCACGTGCCCCGACTTATAAAACGCGCGTAATTACGTAACGTAATTACGGTTTATCAAATTACATTACACTAAAGAATATTTTGATTCGTCTCGGATTCTATTTTTAATAATGCAATTTGAAAATCGACAGAAAACTATCGAAAATGGTTATAGCAGTGAGGACTTTTTGGCGGGAACGCGAGGAGTGAAGTTGTGTGATTTGTTTTATTTTGTCTATTTAGTGTTTTTCGGGTTTAAATGTGTAATAAGGGTGGTTTATTAACTGTTTAATATCTGTGAATGTGCACAAATGTGGGAAAATGAAATAAAGCCGCTGGACGTAACTTCTCGGGATCCTCCAAAAAGTCCACTGAAAAAATCTTAGTAAATGACCACCATTTTACTGAGATTATATTTCATCCCGTATCATCTCATTTAATTTCATCGTAGTTAAAGTCTCAAATTAATCATCTTCATTTCATTTCACTCCATAATATCATTTTTCATAAAAATATGAATATAAATTAAAATAAGACATGACTTAAAGGTTTCAGTTACCAGGTCATAAAATCCCTTAAAAAAATTATAGCAGTGACATATAAACAGCTGAGATAGAGAGTTTTGACAAAACTTTGAACCAGCTGTGGTAACTATACTTGAGACTTTAGAGCTTATATCTCAAGGTGGGTGGCGCATTTACGTTGTAGATGTCTCTGGGCTCCAGTAACCACTTAACACAAGGTGGGCTGTGACACTCACTGCTGAGCATATAGCGATGACATGTGCTTTTCCTCCATAGTGTTCTATCGTGGATGGCACGTGGATGGACTGTCAACATCCGCTTTCTTTATTAAAACTGACCATCTTTTAAGTATGCTTCAATGATACTATGTACATATATTATGCACTTGTTGTTGTTGTCTGAAATAAAATAAATCATTCATTCATTCATTCATCCATTCATTCATTCAAAGACATCAATCTTGTTGCTGTCACGGATTTTCATGTACCATGTCTCTACTATATAGAGGAAAATAGAAAAAAAAAATGCAAGAAATCAGATTAGATTGTTATAAAATTTACATAAAAATAAAACGTGGCCCATGAGGGGATCGAACCCGCGACCTTCGCGTTATTAGCACGACGCTCTAACCAACTGAGCTAATGGGCCGCTGACAAATCGAATAAAATTGTAGATAGCACGATAATTGTGTATCACATATTGTACAAAATAGCTTTGATAATAAAATAAGTCTTTGATCTTTTTTTTATAATACAATATAATAAATTATCAGATTACAGAGATCTATAAAGCTACCAGATAAACAAAATATTTATAACTTATTTATTTATTAGGCACACAATACACATTTGAACCTAGAAAAAGAAAATATGGACAATAAATAATAACAAGTAAAAAAATTGGCAATATACAAATACAATACAATACAAAAATCAATTTACAAATATAAATTATATCTAAAATACTATTTTTACATTATTATTGTAGAAACACTTCAGAATGACCAATAATACTACTGGTAAAAGCAAAACGAGTACATACAAGCGAAACTCACATTTATCACAGGGGTATACTCATCAAAATAGAATATTCGTTTAATTAGCACTTACGACGTTTTAACTGACTCGCAAATCTATTTCAACGGTAGTACAATCACAAACAAAACACAATAACGTAATAATACACCGCTCTTCCTCCTATATTGTTCGCGAATGTACGGCATGGGTGTGGCCAGTTAAAAAAAAATACTCTTTCATAAAGCACTTTTTGTGTTGACCGTACATTCTGGCTTTGAATAGAGTATGAGTCGATTTAAAAAAAAAAAGGTGCCGTTCGCAAACTTGATACCTATTTGGCGACATTTTAAACGATTTTTATTTAAATTCCGAACGGAAGTTGTTTGTTTTTTTTAATTTAGCGTTTGACAATGAAATATTAGTTCGATCAGCCAAATTAGCCCAAGCTTTCTGCTTTAATATCAGACCTCAGACCTGCCTATTTCTGCCGTAATGCGTTTCGATTTGAAGGGAGAGGCTGCACTGTAAAAACTGAGACCTAACAAGTCATATCTCAAGGTAGGTGGCATTTACGTTGTAGATGTCTATGGGCTCCGGTAACCACTCACCAGCAGTTGTACCGTGAGTTCGTCCACCCACCGAAGCAATAAAGAAAAACCTAGTATTGAAATTCAATAAAACTGTCCAGCTTCATAGTTCTGTTTTTCCCGTGCGATAAGTTAAATAGACTCTATTCAAAGTAATTAATCTGAAGAGGAACTGATTAGTTCTTCGTCCTCAAAATCGGCGGCATTAAACTTAATATATCGTCTTTTCGCATTAAAAGTGTATAATTGTAACTAGTCGTAGGACCTTTTGTGAGTCCGCGCGGGTAGGTTCCACCACCCTGCCTTTTTCTGCCGTGAAGCAGTAATGCGTTTCGGCTTGAAGGGTGGAGCAGCCGTTGTAACTATACTGAGACCTTACAACTTATATCTCAAGGTGGGTGGCGCATTTACGTTACAGATGTCCATGGGCTCCAGTAACCACTTAACATCAGGTGGGCTGTGAGCTCGTCCATCCTCCTCCTCCTCCTCCTCGCGTCGTTTCCTCTCTGCTGAGAGTCGTGACCATTATGATTCGACATGATTTTACTCCTTGTGATGTCCCGCCAGCGCCTCCGATCATTAGCCGCATGAAGGGCGTCGTGGAATAGGATCTCTAGTGTGGTGCGGATTTGGTCGAACCACCTTGTCGGACTGCGCCCGCGCGGTCTCTTTCCCTCGATCTTCCCTGTCACGAATAGTCTTTCTAAGCTATCCGGTGTTTTCCGAGCAATATGACCGAAGTACTCGAGTGCGCGGCGAAGGCAGAGTGTGGATAGTCTAGTCTTGATCTGCAGTTGATCTAAGATAGACTGATTGCTTCTCTTCGCTGTCCAAGGTATCCGGAGCATTCTTCTCCAGCACCACATCTCAAAAGCATCCACGCGTTTGCGATCAGCTGCTTTAAGGGTCCAGGTCTCCGCTCCGTATATAAAAATGGAAAAGACCAGAGTGAGCACCAGTTTTGTCTTTGTTTTCTGGGTAATGTTATGGTCCTTCCAGATTTTACCGAGCTGGGTCATGGCTCCCTTTGCCATTCCAATACGCCGTCGTACTTCAAGTTCGCTGGATCCAGTATTGTTAATGTTGGAGCCTAGGTAAATAAAGTTGTCAACAAGCTCAAGATTTAGTGTTCCACTAAGCTCCAACTTTTTGTGCGATTAACGACCATGATTTTAGTTTTGGATCTGTTGATGGCGAGTCCCATCTCCAACCCTATGTGCTCCATCCTGTTTAGAAGCTCTGACATCTCTGCTTCTGTTGTGGCAAGCAGAGTGGTGTCATCTTGTCTCGTCCACCCAAATTGAGTTAATATGCGGAATCGTTTGGTATCACCAGTATTTTTCTCATAAATACTGTCAAAAGAGCGTAGTTTAGTTTTAGTTTTTTTTTTTTAGTTTACTTTACCTATGTTTTGACTATTAATAACAAAATTAACACATAATTTTATTTTACTTTAATAGACAGATAATTTCATTGATAATAAATAAAAAATTAATGTTGCAAATATGATTACTATTAAAAATATTACATGTTAAACCTTTAAAACACTCTCCTGTAAAATTAGTAAGTTTTGAGATTATACAGTTTTAATGCGAGAAGACGATATAATATCGTAGTAAGCACTCGCAAATGTTTAAACAAACTACTACCACTGAGCTTTATTAATGGAGATAGCGGTACAATAGCCGTGAACACCTTTCGGTCACAGCGGGACATTGTAAATGTACAACGTTATAGACTTGTCCACAAAAAGGACAACCCTTGGATTTTGATTGGGCCAAGCCACGGGAGGATGCGTTTTCGTTTAAACCGCTGTTTTCGATAAAGAACAATTATATGCAACAATTTTAACTTTTATTAACTGTCGTTTTAATAATTGCTCACTTTCAGAATCAATACTTGCTGTTATAATTGCTTTTTTTCCTTACCTTTTTGCTGGTAGTCTAGGGGGGCTATTCCAACAATGCCCGGACGGGGATTACTATGTTAGACTCGAAGAAGCTACCATTAGATATGAAGTAGCTATAGATATGTCTATAGCTGAATATAGCTCAGATCGCTCTACCATAGCTTCCTGATAGCTGTTAGATCTTCTGAATTTGACATCCTTAGACAGCGGATTAGCTGTGCTTAACATCCCTTCTATCTTGGCAATAAATAGGGAAATATATAAACCTGTATAATAATATAATACGCACCAAATGTGCATTAGTTTCTTGAATAAAACTGAACAAGCCAATAATACATAAAGTACTTTTTATAAATTTTTACAGTAGCCGCCGAAATATATTACAAGACAATTATTCTTCGAAAGAATCGTGCGTCTCATTTCAGCTTCTTAAAGTGTTATCTCTGTCACACGAAACACTAACGGCCGTTTTCAATAACCTATCTATCCCTAGTTTCGGTTACTAAAGATAGACAAATCTATATTTTTGTCCTTACTTACGTTCCAATAACCTATCGACGGGCAGCAGTTCCTATCGGATTTATCTATCCATCGTCGGGAGGACGGATAACCTGCTAAAGATAGAACGCTCATACAAATCGTGCTTACTTCCGTTTCAATATGAGTTTTAAGTAACTCTCCGGTAGGCGGCGCTATCTCTAGTATGGGCATTCGCTTATCTGTCAAAATCGGCCGGTTACATGTTTATCTTTCGAAAGTAAATCGCTATAATTTAATAATTGTTTCTCTTCATATTGGCATATTGTAGCAGTGATGATAGTGATATGGAATTATTTCAAATGATAATGGATTGTGATGCAGATAGTGATAGTGAGGCCGATATCATATGGTTAGGAAAATAAAGATCGTCTGAATTACATGGCGAAGATCAATAATTACGAATTTGACTATAGATTTCTGAGCAAAGGTATTGTGAATGAATTGATTAATTTAATGAGACCATATTTGAGTGTAACGTCAAAAAGGTAAGATAAATTTTAACCATAAAAGTACTCGTTATTACAACTTATATTTGTTTATAGCAATAGCAAAATTATACCTAATTTTGGTTGTGTTACAAAATCACACTCAACAGGAATTCTATAATACTGCTGAATTCCCATGATGCCCTAAATGACATTCATATACTAATACTATAACCTGGTAGGCTATTTACCTTCATTCTTATTACACACTGATACCTCTACATTTTATATTTGTGTTACAGATTCAAATATAGGAGAGGAATTTAGAAATAGAAAAAGAGTATTTTGAATGTGTAATTTGTGTGCAATGCATCATTGATGTTTCAAAATGTTGTTGCTTGATGGCCCGGGTCTACTCATGATACAGCTATAATTAACCATTCCGATTGAAAAGGTATTTCTTATTTATATTACCTTATTTATATTATTATTATTATATATTATTATTATATTTTTATTTATTTATATTATATATTTAGATGTTTATATGAATTTTATATGACACTATTATAATAAATTATCTACATATCAAGAGAACATTGATAACAAGGTGGACTTGGAAATTGCTATTTGCTTGCCGATAGAGGCTATCCCCACAACCCTATCTTTTAACGTGATTAATTAACCCACATACTCAATCGGAACGATTTAAAATGAATCACATATTAAAACAAGAAATACTATAGAGAGGTAATCTTTTTTTTTAGTTAAGAGCTTGTTATACTGTATTGTAAAATAATTTAAGCGAATAATGTATAATTTTCAGATGCATTGGTGTTTGTAAAAGAAGACTCCCTGTATATCATTGAAAAGTAGATTAAAACTAGAAAATATGCAAGCTGTTATTATAGCTGCCATGCTGCATAATATCGTCAGAAGTATGAATTTAGAAGAATTAGAATCAGAAATTTCAGTCGCAGATACATTACAGGAAAATAATATAATTGTTCGTAACAATTTTTCAAAACTTACATCTGAAATACAACTATGTACTTATAAATAATTGCTTCCAAAGATAATTTATAAAATAAACTCCAAAGATAATTTGACTATTTTTTATTTTCCAAAATGATAATTACATGGTAGTTAGTACATGCAAGATTTTAATTTAGAATTTGTACATATACTTAAAAAACTATCTAACATAAAATTATTATTGCCTACTTAATTTATGAAATTTAATATTCCTTTTAAGTAATTTTTAATTTTTTAAATTATCTAAATCTAACTTAACTTTTGCTACAACAATCTCCTTTTCTTTATTTTCCAAGTCAAGTCTCTTTTTTGCTATTAGATATTCTGCTAATGCATTGTCCCTATGCTAGCCTTGCATTTCTTTTCTCCCATCTTGTTTCCTGTTGTAAAAGTAAGCTTGGCTGTAAAAGTGTTAAAAATATTATATGTGACCTACAACAATGTGCATGCTTTATCCAAAATTTCATCTGCAATCCTTACCACCTCCAGCCTGTAACAAAGAGCATAATTATTTCAAATACTACGGCAACCTGAAGAAAAAATCATGTTTATCAATGTGTTATTAGAGACAAACAATCAACTAATTATACTAACCTTACTAAGGTTGTTTCTTATGTTGCCGTAGCGTTCTTTAAGTTTTCCCATTTTAGTCGAAGCTGCGATGGAGTTCGTGGGAAACGACGAATCGACGAATTAAAATCATTTACAAGGGTTTGCCAAGCCTGCTCCTTCAATTTATTGTTTGTGGCATTTGTTGCCTTATTATTGAAATGTTTTTTCGCCGCCACAAGTTCTGCTAGAATCATCGTCTCATCTTTTGTCATGGGTGCTGCCTTTCTTGACTGAAAAAGATACATTTTCTAAACTTGAACTCAAAGTTTTCAAAGTAAAATTATTATTATCAATGTAGTTCATAGATACTTACAGAATTCATTTTATTTCACTGTAGCTCTTTAATTATAAACACACTTAGAATTATAAACGAAAGTTTTAAAACGTTTTGGAGGTAAGTCATCATCTAATATAGTAGGTAAACAATAGAAAAACAAACAAAAGAAACTGATCACTGCTTATTGGCAAACGGACTGTCAAAACGTTTCGTTTCATAATTTCGACTAGGATAAAAATAGCAATACGTCCAATTTAAAAAAATCTACATATGTTTTTATTACTTTTTGTTATAAACAAATGTGTGTTATCGAGCAACACTTCCGGCCTCTAACTTATTATTGTCTTATAATATAATTAGTAATTTCATAATCAAGTAAATAGTTCATTCATATTTCTTTATACTTATAATATTTTATTGGCGCCTTCCGCTTGACAGCTTCCGGCGCAATAAACCTTACGGCGCAATAAGCCTTAATGCTATTTATGTTACATAATTCGATATTATTAAATAATAATTGTACGTAAATAATCAGCAGAATAATTAAGATGAACAATGTTTAATATTACCTACTAAGTTTGTATTAAAATAGGTCAAGATGATTGTATAAATACCGGCGGTTAGCATATCTCGACGGCATTCGTATTCTACCCACCGTAACGTGTACTAAAGGGAATATAATATTTCGTGTGGATGTAAATTGTCTCAATTGTCGCCGCCAACCTGAGGATCCGTTTATACTTCAGAAGCGGGATTATGCCAGGCCCATGCATTGACGGATTTGAGACCGCTGAGAAACACAGGCGATACAAAATGCGACGTGTCACCCAAACCGATGCGGAGGTTATTCCAACGTTCCGGCCGGATGAAAAATCTAGCAACGTCAAGGGATGGCTGCACAAGATCGACCAGTTGGATCACGTATATGGATGGGACAACAAAGACTGCCAGTTCATCATGCAGATATGTCTTCGTGGGTCGGCTAGGGATTGTGCGATACACCACCGCAACTATACTACACATCCGCGAATGGCTACCACATGGAGAAGAGAAGGTGCTGTTGCTCCAGTTGCAAGAGGGACCGACTTTCAACCAAAGAAATGTTACGCCTGCCGAAGAGAAGGTCATGAAACAAAGAACTGCAAAGCGCCGCGCTGCGAGGTGTGCCATCGCCCGGGACACACGTCGGTCAGGTGATGGTATGCGGCCAGCTCTTCACACCCAAAAGTGAGTAATATCTTATTTACAACATACAGCGTATGCATAGATTTGCAAAAAAAAAAAAAATAGTGTTAATTAATGGCTTTAGTCTCATTGCATACATAGATATTGGGCAGCAAATTAAATATTCTGTGTGGCATATGCTGATAAGTTAAAAAAATTGAGAGGTTTTGGAGGCTCATACTCGTCGACCTTTTTAGGAACATCCCCGTGAATGTTCATATAGACAACATTATTGTGGCTTTGTGGAAATAATGAATTACGACATCGCTGATATAGATTTAATAATCGGAGAATCAATGATTAATATCAATATCACAAAATTCTGTTAAATTCGTGGGTAGTAGTGAAACTTTTAATAGTATTCTTAGTGAAATAAAATTACAGACAGACTTGTCCAATGTATTTAGGACACAGCTGTATAATATCACAGTAAAGTGCTGCTTTGGTACAAGTTTATCTCAATATTAACACTAATGAAACATTTCTTATGAATTCTGTATATTTTGAGCTGGGCTGCATGTCCTATGTACTTTTGGGTGGACTTGTAAGGTCGAAAGATTGTTTTTTAAAAATAATTAATATCCGAGACAAAATCATTGAATGGAAACATAATTGATTAATAAGCACGCGTGGAAATTATTACTAATAAAAATGAGTCTACAAAGTAGTATGAACGTTATGATACTTGACCAATCTACTGACTCAGAATTGCAAGTATCTGATAAAACAAAATCAAACTATTTTAGGATAGAGGCTGCATAAGTTAACAATAAAAGCTGTGTGATGTACAAAAAATAAAAGCTGTGTTATATACAACAAATAAAAGCAGTATGATATACAACAAATAAAAGCTGTGTGATATTCAACAAATAAAAGCTGTGTTATATACAACAAATAAAAGCTGTGTGATATTCAACAAATAAAAGCTGTGTGATATTCAACAAATAAAAGCTGTGTGATATTCAACAAATAAAAGCTGTGTGATATTCAACAAATAAAAGCTGTGTGATATTCAACAAATAAAAGCTGTGTGATATTCAACAAATAAAAGCTGTGTGATATTCAACAAATAAAAGCTGTGTGATATTCAACAAATAAAAGCTGTGTGATATTCAACCAAATAAAAGCTGTGTGATGTACAACAAATAAAAGCTGTGTGATGTACAACAAATAAAGCTGTGTGATGTACAACAAATAAAGCTGTGTGATGTACAACAAATAAAGCTGTGTGATGTACAACAAATAAAGCTGTGTGATGTACAACAGGTAAAAGCTGTGTGAAATCCAACAAATTGTGATCTATGATAAATAAAAGGTGTGTGATGTACGACAAACAAGAGGTGTGTGATTTAGATAATAAAAGATGGAATTACTGCTTAAACATGTAAATTTCAGGTGCCAAAGACCAGCGACAAAGCAGGCGCCAATAGCAGCGCTGATCGCCGTGGGACACGGCATACACAGGATGGCCGAATGTTATCGAGCAACACTTCCGGCCTCTAACTTATTATTGTCTTATAATATAATTAGTAATTTCATAATCAAGTAAATAGTTCATTCATATTTCTTTATACTTATAATATTTTATTGGCGCCTTCCGCTTGACAGCTTCCGGCGCAATAAACCTTACGGCGCAATAAGCCTTAATGCTATTTATGTTACATAATTCGATATTATTAAATAATAATTGTACGTAAATAATCAGCAGAATAATTAAGATGAACAATGTTTAATATTACCTACTAAGTTTGTATTAAAATAGGTCAAGATGATTGTATAAATACCGGCGGTTAGCATATCTCGACGGCATTCGTATTCTACCCACCGTAACGTGTACTAAAGGGAATATAATATTTCGTGTGGATGTAAATTGTCTCAATTGTCGCCGCCAACCTGAGGATCCGTTTATATGTGTTTATGATAGTCTACAATATGCTGGTTAAATTATAGTTATAATTTAGAATAAAATAAAATAAGTCTTGAACCTGATGTTGTTTCGTATTTGTAGTAGAACGAAACGTATCAAGAGGCTCGGATAAATCGGAGGGAAGAAGCTATCTACTGTTGGTCAAAGAGAGATAGCACTTATCCGTGATTGTGAAACGCAAACTAAGGATAGATACGCTCTTGCTGATATTCGGAGATAGCTATCTATCCGAAAACTCAGATGCGTTATTGAAAACGGCCGTAAGAGTCGTCCGCACATTACGGCAATTGAGTAACGACTGAAAAACATAACATACATAGGTAGCGTGCGACAGGGATAACGCTCTACAAAGCCGAAATTAGCCGACTGTCTCTTTCTAAAGGTCAACCTGTGCTGGTAACCTCTAGGGCTTATATCTTCGTCGAGCGAGTAGGTGAGCTCACGGGGCTCTAACCTGACGAGTTTGCTAACACTAGCCCTAGTAAGAGCAGAATCTACCACCAGATTGGAAACGTGACCCACTGAGAAGATCCGGCAAGAAAATCAGTGGGCTGAGTTAAAGGTCGATGAGCACTTTTTATCGCCCTGCGTGGAATTATAAATGTTGGTAATCATAAATCGCTGTTAGACTATGCTTAGAGCAAACTATAAAGCGATGTTCACACGTCGCCCGCTGCGCGTATTAGCATTGTTCTGATAAGCCGGCGCCCCGCTGTCTCATTGTGGACGAGGCCTAATCGCGATTTCAATGTTCATGACTTTATAAAGAGCATTATTATATCACGTGTGATATGGTTCTGTATAAGATTGTAAGGCCAAAGTAGCTTCGAACGGACATCAACTTGATCTGATGTTCCGATGAACATTATTGAATCTCCCTTGAGTTGTTTGATCTTCATCTCTGGGGTATATCTTGATACTTCCAACAAACACCTATCCAAATGTGTTCTGGAGTACAACTTCTAGTGGACTATACCACTTATGCTGTTTTAAAAGAGTCAATGCATATGATAGTTTCGTAATTTAATAAATTTTACTTCATTCTTGGTGGGAGGGTATTGTAAGCTCGCATGAGCATCAAAAATTCAAAACAGTTATGATAAATTTAAAAACTGAAACAACCTCATGAGACATGAGACACGAGGTTGTCTCAAATGGCGACGTTCCCGTAACAGGAACGAGCAGTACCGCCTTCACACGCCCAGCTTAGTTCCGGAAATCATGAACGGCTCACCTAACCATCCAAAGGAACCCTATTTATGTGATAAAAAAGACAGTCTGCTTCTGTTTAACTAATATACCCTTGATGGATCTCCGGTCGCGTTCGTATAAAATAAATTTATCTTCGTACCCTGCTGGAGCTGTCGAAACTCTTCGGCTATCCAAATTTGGCATGCTCCACTTACAACCTAGGTTTTCGTTGCATTTTTTAACAGACTTAAAAAAAAGAGGAGGTTGTGAATTCGACTGTACTCTTTACCTCAAAACTATATTTTTACTATGATTCACAAAAAAGAAAGTCCCTCATAGAATCATATATTCCAGAATATATTATTATAGAATATATATACTATAGAAATAGAATTATCAAGACCTCGGCAATGTTATTTTAGTTATCCTTAATGATGCAATTTTAAGTGATTTCGACACTAATACGTGATACGTTATTAATATCCTCATTTCATTTTATTGAAGTACCTGAGTGCACGAGATAACTTGGTACCATTGCCTTAATTGGTAAAACTAAAAATTTAGTTGTTCTGAAATCGCACCACGCATATGTTCAGCATGTGACAGTAATATTATGAATTTGACATAACTATACAGAGATTGCTATAAAAAGAAAATGTAATTGTAATTACGGTCAGTTCATTGGCTTTTCTGTTCGTCGGTTGCTGAGCTCAGCCTCCTCCAATATCCAGAAACAGGAGATTTAAGCTATCAGTGTTTAACATATTCTACCAACTATTCACAACTAGGTTCCTACTAATTTCTCCCGCCATAAGCCTGATCAGATATTCGAAATCTAGTACTTTGTTTGGTTTTCACCAGAAGTGAACATAATTAAAATAACTTTTACAGTTACACAGCTTAATCAATCAATCATACAGCTCAAGTCAAACAGCTTAATCAATTTATACAGTTTAATCTCGCGTTTTTTGTTATTATAATGTTATTGTCGACGTTACATAAAAGCAACAAGCGAATCGTAAAAGTTTTTTACTGGTGGTGGGAACTCTTGTGAGTCCGCAGGGGTAGGTACCACCACCCTCCTATTTCTGCCGTGAAGCAGTAATGCGTTTCGGTTTGAAGGGCGGGGCAGCCGTTGTAACTATACTTGAGACCTTAGAACTTATATCTCAAGGTAGGTGGCGCATTTACGTAGTAGATTTCTATGGGCTCCAGTAACCACTTATTATCAGGTGGGCTGTGAGCTCGTCCACCCATCTAAGCTATAAAAAAAGTGATTTTAATTACGCAACTTTATCTAAATTGCATTTTAAAACATTTAAGTCCAAAACAAAATGGTATTAACACAAAGGCGTCAAGTGCAACACGACACGAAGGTCATTTTTTCCATATTTCCTTTTGTATTGTGTTTTTTTTTTTTGTAAATTTCTTCTTGTTAACTTGATTTAAAATTAGCCCGTATCCGGTTATAATTAACTAGGTTGCTTAGACAATACTGCACTATTCATCAATCGCTTCTGTCTCACACAATCATATCAAAAGGTGAAAAGCTGTTTCGTTTAAGAGACATTTTTGCAACTCAAGAGGAGAGCTATTTAAAATTTAATATTTTGGAAATATATCAGTAGCTCCGGTAAGCAACAAATTAAAGAGCGGACGGTTAGCGTGGTATGGACATGTGATGCGTAGAGAGAAGATGCATGTGACTATGAGATGTTTGGAAATGGTAGTGCAAGGTAGAAGAGCAAGAGGTCGACCGAAGAAGACATGGATGGAGTGTGTGAATGACGATATGAGAGAGAGAGGAGTTAGTGTTGAGCTGACGGCTGACAGAAGAGAATGGAAGAGAAAAATTAGCTGTGCCGACCCCACCTAGTGCGATAAGGTGGAGAAAAAGAAAAAAAAACGTGACCAAAAAACTTTTTCAATCATTTGAACGGGGTAAACATAATTGAAGTTTAATTACAAACATCGAATTGTTGATGCAATGCCAAATAAAACGGACCTTAAATACAAAGATATTGAGCGAAATATCGCTTAAATCACCTTTCATCGCTCGATATTCTGTATTCTGATCTTTTTTTTATCGACATCTCCCTTTGACAATCGTAGATTGAATTATAACGATTAAATAGATAAATAGACACCACCACTAATTCCTGTTAAAGACTAAACAAAGATAAACGAAAATTTATGAAGTGAATAAAATTATCCACATAACGTGTATATTATGTATTAGTGTTTTTATTATTATTATTATTATTATCTACATATTAATACGTGAAGCAAAAACTTTGTACTCCTTTCTACGAAAATTTGGGCGGACGGAGGAGTATGAAATTTCCCACACTTATAGAAAATATAGAGAAGGAGTGCACAGTGCTAATATTTTTTTTTTAAATGTGTAAAAGATACATTGAATCAATAAAGAAAACATCACACACACTACCATGTATTTGACACACACACGCATGCTATTTGTCTATAGTGTAGTCTTGACGAAATCTGGGATTATAGAAGTAGTCTTTGACTATAGACTATAATAATGTTCAAAATTGTAATTTCAATTAAGTCGAATTTCGACTACTGCAGGACCACTAGTTATTGTATCAATAAGTAAATTGATTAGATTGTACTCTTCTGCCCACTTATGTAAAGCTCACCCTCTTTAAGAACTGTTAGCTGGTACATAACTCAATTGTTGAGTTAAGCTCGCCATTTTATAACTTTTCGCAATTATTGTATTGTATTAACTGTGTGTACAATAAACAATAAAGAAAAAAAACCTTTTACACAAACATTTTAACTATTGCATGTCGCACGATTTAAGTAATACCGGACTTATTGACATTGCAACCTGAATACTGTCACCAACTTTGAAACAACAAGCCAAAATCTCTATTGGATTCGCCGCCAAAATGGATCGGATTCTGGTACCGACCCACGAAAGCTAACAAAGCAACCAGTTTATGATCGAACGTTAGTTATTCAGCGTAGAGCTTATCCGTCCGTCGCCGTCCTCATCGAACTCATCGATTACGACAAAGAGATCAATGAGCGAACTAACCCAATCATTGTAAAGGTGCATATTCTTCTTATTAGTCGAATACTTCATTGCTGAAGGTCGTGTCCTTGAAAGCCCTTCGTGGCTCTTTGTACCCTCAGCTTCCATTTGCTTCGGTTTTCGGCTTCTCTCAGGGCGTTCGCAACAGGGAGTCCAGTGAGCGCAGTTATCTGATCCGACCAACGGTATGGTGTCCGACCGGCGGGTCTTTTCCCTTCTACCTTGCCCACCACAATCAATCTTTCATATATATTGCATAGATTTATATTTTCAATTTGCCACATCATGATCAAAGGCGTCTCTAGCCCATGTAGTTGTCGTGTGCAATAATTACCTCAGCACCCTCTAGTAAACACGCTCTCAAAATGGAATAGATACAAATTTAACAGGTTCATTGAAGGTGCTGAGGCTAGCGTACCCTAAGAGCACTGCGCCCACACCCTGTACCATTGATAAAGCTGCCTCTGATCATAAACAGCTGTGGGTCAGAAGATCTAATGAAGTTCTCTTTATATTCTCTGTCACTACATTAGTGGTATCCCATAGACACAGCCCACTGAGTTTCTTGCCGGATCTTCTTAGTGGGTCGCGTTTCCGATCCGATGGTAGATTCTGCGAAGCACTGCCCTTGCAAGGGCCAGTATTAGCAAATTCTATAAGATTGAGCCCGTGAGCTCACCTACTCGTCCGGGCGTGTCTGGAATAGGCTCTTAGGTTAGCTGGAATAACTGGAATTGTCTCTTAGGCTATTCCAGCTTAAGCTTAGCGAATAGGTAGGGAAAAAAAACAGCCTAGAAATCCTTTATCCCTGAGTGAGGCTTATCGTAGTACCCGAGATTGGATGTTGCAGTGCGATCAGTAATATTCGTACCAATAATATCGAGACCCCTTTTATTGGAACCACAAACCATACGTCCCATAATTTTATTTGTGTTCCATGTGATTCTACAGTAATCGTGCAGCTAAATTATTAGTTACAAAACAGTACAGTCGAACACACAAGTGCTTACGGAAATTCAATTGTTTGATGCTGATATGATGTCTATTCATTGTACGTGTAATGAATCAGAGCTCTAAGCGGAGATTGATATGATGTCATCTCTAGCGTTAAGGGAGCCCCAAAATAAAATAAGTTTAATTTTGATTTGCTACTGAGCATGTAGCAAAGTTAGAGCATGTAAAATATTTCTTATGTGTTGCCTGCAGCAAAGCAATTATGCGTTGGAAGTTAATTCAGTTTTCCTGCGCATGAAATTGAGAAAGTGAGTTAGTATTTGCGTTATAGTATAAATTGGCATCGGCTATGATAAGGCGGCTCGTGAATTAGACAGCACTTAGTAAAAGTTCACCCCGTACCAGTCTTCAATTTAAATAAAACTATTGGCTTCGTCAGTACCGCTAACAAAATCCTGTCTCTACATATTTTTCGGTAGAGATCACAGCTCTACATTGTAGTGCACAACAATAGCCAGTGCTCGAGTGAACACGAATCGTTATATTTTACCTTCTCTACAATGCTACCTGTATTGTAGAGATCACATACATCGTGTTTTAATTTTTTTCAATTCCTCTTTAAACATAATCCAATAATTTTTAATTAAAGTACTAATAAAAATCTTTTATACCTCACGTATTATTCTGTTACAAATATATTTAGTGTCGGTAGCCTCGATGGCTAAAGAAGAAATAGAGTGGTGATTAAACTGTAAAAAGCAATAAAGTCTTAAGTCTCACTAAGTTAACTTAAAAACTGACTTTGTGACACTAGCGCGATCTTTTTACCATTTAATACAGATCCTCCGCTCTTGTGCCTCTAATTTAAAGCAGCAAAAAATTATCTATAAATAGCACTATGAATACGCAAGAAGCAACCTGGTCTGTCTGTGTGTGTAGACAGCGATTTGGCTGTGCACCTAGTGCTGGTGACGTGCAATAGCAACAATAAACAATCACCATCATATAGACCGTATGCTCCTCTGCCTATCCTCCTCCTCCGTGCGTCGTGTCCCTCAGTGCTGAGGGTCGTAACCTTTACGGAGCACTTTTGTTAGGACCATGTTCCTCCATTCTTTCCTGTCCTCAGCGCAGTGGATAGCGACATTGATGCTGGAGCTCAAAGTCGTCTTAATCTGTTCGGACCAGCTCATGAAACTACGTCCTCTAGGCGTCTTTCCTTTCACTTTTAGGGTAGTTCTTCGAAATCGTCACCTATAAAGGCAAATAAAAACAAGAAAAACCCAAAAGTTGTTATTGCAACAAAAAAAAAAAACAGAAAAATATTTAATTATTTAAAACACCCTGTATGCGCTTCACGGTCCCTTTGCCGTTGGACCGCAAATATTTTACAAACATATTATAAGGATTTACGTATTTGTTCGAATTTATAAATCATAGGCAGATTAAATGTGACATTTTTGAACGAACGAATATAATATTTCGAAATGTTGATTTGGTAGGATTTTTTTTGTTGCTTAGATGGGTGGACGAGCTCACAGCCCACCTGGTGTTAAGCGGTTACTGAAGCCCATAGACATCTACAACGTAAATGCGCCACCCACCTTGAGATATAAGTTCTAAGGTCTAGTATAGTTACAACGGCTGCTCCACCTTTCAAACCGAAACGCATTACTGCTTCACGGCAGAAATAGGCGGGGCGGTGGTACCTACCCGTACGGACTCACAAGAGGTCCTACCACCACTAAATTTAGTTAAGTTACTTGCGTTTCCCGCCTCATCTGACAACATATCTTCGTCGTCTTCTAACATCAAACTAAGCTATTTACAATATGACTTGGCTTCGGCTATTTATAATAACTAGAGGTCCCGCAGTAGTCGAAATTCGACTTTGATTAATTGGAATTGTAAGTTTGTACACTATTATGATTGTATTTTATAATCACAAATTTCGCCAAGACTACACTATAAAAAATATTAACAAAGACAAACAATATTTATTCTCAATTTGACAACAGACGTCAAGAACAAAAGTTTGACAATAAATAGTATGCATGCGTGTGTGTGTCAAATACATGGTATGTAGTGTGTGTAATGTTTTCTTTATTGTTTTAATGTATCTTTTATGCATTATTTAAAAAAAAAATTAGCATTGTGCAGTTCTTCTCTATATTCTCTATAAGTGTGGAAAATTTCATACTCCTCCGTCCGCGCAATTTTCGTAAAAAGGGATACCAAGTTTTTGCCTCACGTATTAATATATATGTAGATGACTTGGCTTCGCTTAGTCGTCGATATGGAAATGGTATTTCTAGTTTATCTATAGCTCAGCTTATTCTGTACTGGAAGACGTAGCGTGGGTAGGCCTCCCACAAGATGGGCCGACGATCTATTGAGGTTCGCGGGGATCCGCTGGATGCAGGCAGCGCAGGACCGGTCTTTGTGGCGAGGGAGGGCTTGAGCGAGACCTATGTCCAGCAGTGGACGTCCATGGGCTGATAAGAAGAAGAAGAACAACTTATTCTTAATTTAATTTATCTGCAGCCGGCTTTACTGGATAACTCCTCTGATCCAATACTGTTGAATGTATTTTTGTCACCAGGCTCTCACGCTCTGCAAATCTTTATGAAATATTATTATATCTGTCTACTTACCATCAACATAGGAGTCTGGTCAACAGACACGGTCCGCTTATTATCACGACATTCTTCGTAGTGTTTCGACGTTCACCCCTTTTCCTGTATTCCACGGCGAAATCCAATAAGCTACAATCACCTTTAAAACAAACCTCGTTAATGACTATATTCCCCTGAGCATTTTCTGTGGTGTTATGTGAAATGTTATAAGTACCACATAACAAATAGTACGGTTTTAGTTGTTATCCATTTGGGGATAAGAATTGAATTCCTTTGAATTGAAGCCAAATTTAACGAAAGGAAACTTCAATTACGGTCAATATCTGCTAGTTGCTTCTTGTAAAAATTTTGATTGTCGATGTATCTGACCATTCTATGAACATGTACATATGTGGGAATATATTGGGAGTGCTAATCTAGTTTGTTTGTCGGATTTAAAAGAAATCACTAAAGAGAATCTGCTGGAGCTGGAGATATAAAGCTATTTCAGATTAAGCTATTGCTATTGCAGACATGCTATTAAGATATTAAGCTATTGCATAGCTTTTATCGCGGGCTTTGAGCGCGGCGACCGAATCAAGAAATTTTGTAACGAAAATAACACCTAACGCCCCTGCTGCACAAATGTTAAATAATCGACGTCGCCCAAAACACGTCATTTCGGATCCTCCCCATCCACTAGCGGTGCTTTTAGGTACCTCAAGCACCGGTCACCATTCTCGTCGAACCCTGCGACGAAGGGCTCGGCGAGTGATATAAACCACAGACACAGCCCACTGAGTTTCTCGCCGGATCTTCTCAGCGGGTCGCACTTCCGATCCGGTGGTAGATTCTGTGAAGCACGGCTCTTGCTAGGGTTCATGTTAGCAACATCTTCAGGTTTGAGTCCCGTGAGCTCACCTACTAGTTAAGATTACGCTGATATGGTCTCTCTAGACCAGGGGCTCCCAAACTTATTTTGTCTACTACCCACTTTGAGAATAAATTATTATTTAGCGCCCCCTTTTTTTAACCTACTTAAAAACCACTATAGCGAGAGCTTAGTCGGTGTCTAAGAGTTCTCCTAAATGAAATTACAAATCGCCTGCCAAGCGTCTACACAACACCCCCATTTTTTTCTGGGTCTCTTACCGCCCCCCTTTAGGCTTGCAGCGCCCAGAAGGGGAGCGTTATCGCCCACTTTGAGAAAGGCTGCTCTAGACCATTCGCTTAGGTAGGAAAATATATATATATACATATATACGAAACGTATACATGTACAAACAGATGTACGAAAACTCTTTGAACGAATTTCGCAAAACGATACTTGAACATTAGTTATTAACGGAACGACCAGACAATATTCAAACTTATTCCTCGCAACGAAAGTCTGAATTCCAATAAAACGATTTCACAGAACTGAGATATTTATTGCGGTTAATAAAGCTCCTATTCCTAATAGAGATAAAGTCGAAAATATTAAACAGTAGTTTATAAAAATAAAGAACAAAACAATCAAATAGGGGTTCCGAGTTAAGTGCTCTTATTAGTATCAAGATGTTTCGAGTGAACTATAATAATATGTACGACACTTGATACCGCGATGGATCTTTGATATGAGTTGATAACAGGCACTCAATGTTGTAAGTGGCTTGGTTGTTGACATCGGCTTTAGATCGACGACTCGGGAGAATCTATGATGATAATTTTTCGATTCCAATCCGGTAGTAGCTACCATTAAACTGATGATAGGACTCCTTTGGAGGCGCTAGGGCGACTGTTAGTTTTTTTTTAATAGCTTATATGAGTGGATGAGCTCACCTTGTGTTAAGTGTATACAGGATCCCATAGACATTTACAACTTAAATACCGCACTCACCTTGAGACAAGAGTTCTAAGATTTAATTTTTTATTAATTTTTTTTATTGCTTAGATGAGTGGACAAGCTCACAGCCCACCTGTTGTTAAGTGGTTACAAGAGCCCATAGACATCTACAACGTATACACCGCCACCTACCTTGAGATATAAGTTCTAAAGTTTCAGTATAGTTACAACGGCTGCCTCACCCTTCAAACCGAAACGCATTACTGCTTCATGGCAGAAATATGCAGGGTGGTGGTACCTACCCGAAAGTGTTAGTAAATTTGAAAAGCTGTGCCCCAGTGAAAAATGTTTTACACGTTTTTTTTTTTTTTACTTTTAAGTATAGCTTCCTTGCATAGTTACAATATTACCTGTTAACATTATATTAATTAACGTTTTCGTTTGACCATTAAACATGAAAATCATATTTTTGAGTTTAAAACCCATTTCTTTTTGAAGTCTCTTATTTTAAGCCCTACTAGCTACGCCATCTGTTGGCGAAGCGACAAAACTATAAAATTGGTAAGTGTACTCAAATTGCAATACGAACGAACAATTCGAATTGAAGCCAATGGAATTAAGGCAACGTATAAACCTGCCTTTTATTTTATTAATGCTACGAGAAATCCTGTGTTTTTATTTTGAAGAGTAGCTACGTTTTTGTTTAAGGTCCTTGTAGGCAGACGGGCATACCGCCCACCTGGTAAGTGGTTACGGTCATCATGGACCTCAGCAATGCCAGGGGCACACCCAAGATGCTGCCTACAATTGAGTACTCTCCGCAAGCCCCGTTTGAAGAAAGTCATTGTATTATTACGAATTAATTCAACTATCAAAACAGCGCGATACAAATGCATTCCAGGTACCACATAAGACCAGATATAGTATGGGCTAGGCTGTCCGTAAATAGCATAGCATTTTCAGACATTCTTCCGATCTAAAAAAGTCTGGAAGAAGCTGCTGCGATCCATTGCAACTTCCCACAGACGCAGCCCACTGAGTTTCTCGCCGGATCTTCTCAGTGGGTCGCGTTTCCGATCCGGTGGTAGATTCTGCGAAGCACTGCTCTTGCTGCAGGGCCAGTGTTAGCAATACTTCCAGCTTGAGCCCCGTGAGCTCACCTACACATTAGGGTGAAGCTGAAATAGCCTCTCAAGGCTATCAGCATACGTAGGAAGAAAAAAGCAGTCCAATTTCAGAAGCGACATTCCTATGTTTAGCACATAAATAAATTGCCATATCTAACATTAATGCACTCTGTAAAAATTCACGCGCTTGTAGCAATACAGTGATATTCCTACCACCTCTGTCCTCGATGCATGGTGTACATGGAAAACTCACAAGAACATAATATCACGTTCAGTGAAAAGTATTTTCTATTTTTTGACAACGAAACATGTCGTGTTTCGTTGCGAAGTGGAAAAGAGAGGAAAAAGTCGACATCTGTCTCGCTTTGTACGAATTGGCGTGCGTCAAATGGTAGGTCCCACGGTATTTTTGCCGTGGCGCGGACTCAGGAAACATTATTTGACTTTTAATCAAAAATCCTTTTTTTTTTCATCCGGTTTTTTATTTTATTTTTATTGCTTAGATGGGTGGACGAGCTCGTGACTGAGTGTTAAGTGGTTAACGGAGCCCATAGACATCTACAACGTTAATGACGGCTACCTTGCGATATGAGTTCTAAGGTCTCAACGGATTATTGCTTCACGGCAGAAATAGGTACGGTAGAGGTACCTACCCGTGCGGACTCACAAGACGTCCTACACCAGTAATTATGGAACTTATAATTTTGCGGGTTTGATTTTTATTACGGAAGTCATATCGTGAACATTTGTTAGGTACGTATTCCATTAGAACAATTGGGGTACCAATTTTGGGATTCGAACACCGCTGCACCGCAAGATACGAATGCCTTATCCTTTAGGCTACGACGACTTCTCGTTTCTCGTATCAGAAGTTTTCTGGTGGTAGGACCTCTTGTAAGTCCGCGCGGGTGGGTACCACCGCCCTGCCTATTTCTACCGTGAAGCAGTAATGCGTTTCGGCTTGAAGGGTGAGGCAGCCATTGTAACATACTTGAGACCTTAGAACTTGTCTCGGGATGGGTGGCCCATTTACGTTGTGGATGACTATGGGCTCCAGTAACCACTTAACATCAGGTTAAGCTGCTCGTCCTCCCATCAAAAGAAAAAAAAAGCTGTTGTATTCTTTATACGAGGAGCTTGCTTTAGATACAGGTTTTATCACCTAGTTCAGAGGTCGGCAAAGTGCGACTGCGGAGCCGCATGCGGCTCTTTGAACTCTTGAGTGTGGCTCTGGTACAAATATCCTACAGGCTTGCCCAGCCTCTAATATTATCCAGCTGTGGAGGAAAAAGCCGGTTAATACTATGTATGTACGGTCATTTAATATCAGCACCCCAGACTGATGTCGATTATTATATATATTAATCGAAGCAGTATACAATATAGGCATTTATTTTATGATTTGCAATAATAATTTGTTACAAAAAAACGTATTATTTCAAGAAAAATATATCTTTTTAATATTAAATAAATCTTGTGCATTATTATAAATGAAATGTTAACACAAACAATATATTTTGTATTATTGAAAATTGATTTTTATATGAGTTTATTTAAAAATTGCTGTAAATTTTGTATTAACATTTCATCATAATTTAATGAATCTCTAAAATTATGATAAATGCTTACCACATTTACAAACAGATTTGGCTCTCCATTTTTTTTAATCGTTTATATTTGCATATTTGGCTCTTTGGCTAATAAGAAGTTTGCCGACCACTGACCTAGTTCAAGTACAGATCCAAAATAGGATTCTTTTTTTACTTCTGTGTTACAATAAATAAATAAAATTGCATTACCTACCAAAAATTACAATAGCATTTAAAAAATACGGGTCGCTTCACTGAGTGCGGCCCTGTTCGCTGTCGGCTACAGCACGATACTCGGTATCGTGTCGCTAAATTCCTTGAGCAACCGCTTGTATATAATGCACTAGTTGCTGCACGCGGCTTCTCTTTTGTTTCGCAATAACAACTCACGCCAAGACATTTGGCAATCTACTGCGCAGATGTACGTTGCAAGATAACGCGTGAGCTAGACAAGCTATCCGCTTTTACTAGCTTTGTTTTTCAATGACTGAATATGATGCAGCTTATCAGAATGCCGCCACTTACCTTGAGACGTGGTGTCAAAGTTTTTGAGTACCTTAAAACCGAAATGCACTTTATCACGGCATAAATAGACAATAAAGCAATTAAATAGACAAATAGATTAAACATCCGTGATCATGTAGTGTGAAGTATTCGAAATGTTTTTTTATGATTGAATGATTACTGGTGGCCCTTTCGAGTCCCTCCCCTTTCCAGTTTCATTAAGACAGGTGAGCGAGCAAAGGTATGGGATTTGCTAACAGCTGACCGAGCGCCTCTGAAGGAGACCTAACAACTCAAGGGCAGTTGCTTCGCGAATGAATCTACTACCGGATCGGAATCGCGACCCGCTGAGAAGATCCGGCGAGAAACTCAGCGGGCTGATTCATGGGTTAGGTTTCACGTCGACCTCTTTGTCGAGTTCGATGAGTACGGTTACCGGGGTCCCTAAGCCTGCTCCTAGTGTTAGAGCTGAAGGCGTCTAATGCAAAGGTTATTGGATCTGATGGATCCGTAAGGACGTGTCTAGGGCATCGACGGTGACTGGCTCCGGCGTGATCAGGACATGCGTGATCAGGTATTCCAAATGTCTAAAAAGATACTAGAAATAGACAAGCTTACTGGTGGTAGGACCTCTTGTGAATCCGCACCGGTAGATGCCACCGCCCTGCCTATTTCTGCCGCGAAGCAGTAATGCGTTTCAGCTTGAAGAGTGGGGCAGCCGTTGTAACTATACTCGAGACCTTAGACCTTATCTCAAGGTGGGTGGCGCATTTACGTTGTAGATGTCTATGGGCTCACGAACCACTTAACACCAGGTGGGCTGTGAGCTCGTCCACCCATCTAAGCAATAAAAAAAAGGTATAAAAATATTGTATTATCATCGGTCAAGTTAATAGGACGTCTGCATGAAGTCTCTAAAAATAAGAATCCGCTACATACAAACACACATGCCAAACTAATAAAATCATCTTAAATATACTTAAATGTTGATTTCAGAAATATGAATTGGAGTCATTGTCGATGTGTGACCCGGTTTGCCTAATTTAATGACGTGTTAACCATAGATCATACATGGTAACCGTAAATGGCAACAGGCATTGTGATTGGTATATAATTTGACGTGATTAGACTGAAAGATGTTTGAATTGTTACCTTTCTAACTTCTCAGGACCAGCGGAGAGATGGAAGATGTTATTGTAAATCTAATTTTCTTCTCCTACCTATTCACTGGTAGCCTAAGGGGCTGTTTCAGCTACGCCCAAACGGGTAGGGGGGCTCACGGGCTCAAGCTGAGAGAAATAGCTAACACTAGCCCTAGCAAGCGCAGTGCTTCGCAGAATCTACCACCGGATCGGAATAGGGACCCACTGAGAAGATCCGGCGAGAAACTCAGTGGGCTCAGATCTAATGTTTAAATATATGTGATGTTTCCTTCGCAGATTATTCTGTAATATCATATTATACCACTATTCGTGCTATAAAAAAATTGTAACTTAGTTATTTAAGATTTATTTCAAAACGGTGATGTTAAAATGAAGATTTTAACTAGACTTCGTGAAATTATCAAGATAACCGACCGTAATTCTGACATTTATTTAAATTATATACCTAATGTTAGCAATCGATTTGTAATTTTGAAAAAAAAAACCTATCAATTATAAAATATTAAACTAAAATTCAAAAACAGTTAAAAAAACTGAACAGGCTAAAGGTACGCCTGCTGTTATGTGGTTGTCGGAGCCCATTGACATCCAGGAATACTTCCAGCCGCCTTGGGACATGAGTTCGAAATCTCAGTTCTATCAAGGAGATCTGGCCAACCTATTAGCTTCTTTTTTTTCCTACCTAATCTGATAACCTTGAGAGGCTATTTCAGCGTAACCTTAACTAGTAGGTGAGCTCACGGGGCTCAAACCTGACGACGTTGCCAACACGAACCCTAACAAGAACCGTGCTTCACAGAGTCTACCACCGGATCGGAAACGCGACCCACTGAGAAGACCCGGCGAGAAACCGGCTGTGTCTGTGGGTTAATTTACTCGCCGAGCCCTTCGTCGCAAGCGACGGGTTCGACGAGAACGATGACCAGTGCTTGAGGTACCTAAAAGCACCGTTAGCGGATCGGGAGGATCCGAAATGAAGCCTATAAGCTGGAACGCAAGACTGCTTCGCGACCCAAAACACGCAGAATAGAGTTAGTTACCCACCGCAACCTCCAATACGCACGTGTAAATGCAAACACTTCAGTATAGTAAATAGCATTGAAGCGTCGTCTTCTAGAAGTGGAACATCCGAAAAAAAGTTTTTTTTAATCTAATCAAACAAGTTTTTTTAAAAGCTTACGTGGATTTTGGAATATTTTTTTATTGCTTAGATGGATGGACGAGCTCACCGCACACCTGGTGTTATGTGGTTACTGGAGCTCATAGACAGCTACAACGTAAATACGGCACCCACCTTGAGATATAAGCTCTAAGGTCTCAAGTACAGTTACAACGGCTGCCCCACCCTTCAAACCGAAACGCATCACGGCAGAAATAGACAGGGTGGTGGTACCTACCCCTGCGGACTCACAAGAGGTCCTTCCTGCCACCAGTAAAAAGATGTAACACAAAGGTGTTCCAATTAATAATTAAACTATAATTTTGACTTTAAATAAATACATATAATACAGACAAATACCTAATTAATGTCATTAATAAGCTCGATTGATTTTAATAAGCAAAACACTAAATTATCTTTATTAACAAATAAATTAAATCTAAGCAAATTACAAGTATTTGTTACAAATAACAATAACTCATTTAGAAGCCATATTAAATACATGCTGATTTAATAAACACACTCGTATTTCACACCGAACGAGTATTATTATAACGATTTAGCGTTTTATCGCGTTAACATCAATAAATCTAATTTAATTTAAAGCAAATTGGAGTTCAATTAGTACGAAATGATGTATTGCGCTTGGTTCGCGGAGTTGCCGTAGCGTGAACGGGCGCTCGCGTCGTTCGCTTACGCTACTCGACAGTAGATGGCGCTGTAAAATCAACGATGGATCTTATCTATATACTAGCTGACCCGGCAAACGTTGTGTTGCCTTAAATAAGATTTCTAGGGAAATTCAACTGTAGAAAAAAAAAACCTCATTTAACCACATAATACCTCATTATAAACAAAAAAAATATATCCAAAAAGTTAAAATAAAAAATAAATGTTTGGGGTGGACAACCCTTTTCACTTAGGGGTATGAAAAATAGATAGTAGCCGATTATCAGACCTACTGAACATACTATTGATACCCAAATAAAACCAAAAAAACATGGCTGAAAAATGTATAGTATTGTATAGCTCTCAAATATATTAAGTGTATAATCTATGATGTATAGTGAGTAAGTAAGACAGGAGACCGGCTTCGTCCTCACCCCTACTACGTGATCTTTGCTGGATGAGTGGTGACATCTGGCGGGGATAGCTGATCGATTGATAGTTGATCAGTAGTCGACCGGCGAGGGCGGGAGATCAAATTCAATTTAAAAAAAATCATAATTAAAAGAACTTGAAATGATAAACTCTGAATAAGAATTTATCGTACTACAATTATAATATTTGATTGCCATCTTGCAACCTTATTGCGGATCTGTGCATAGAATAAAAAATATATTAATCGGGATGGAAAAATAGGGGTTGATCGTATAAGAGTGAAAATTGAGAAAAATATGATTTTTTAAATTTTAAGTCATGACATATAAAATAAAAATCTTGCCAAAAAAATTAAAGTTTATAATTAACAAATAAAAAATTGGGGTTGATCATAGAGGGATGAAAAATTGAGAGTAACATCAGATTTTTTATTTTAATTTATGACAAAATAAAAATGAAAATCATGCCAAAAAAATTAAAGTTTATAATAAAAAAATAAAAAATAGGGGTTGATCGTAGAGGGGTGAAAATTTCAGAGTAATATTTTTTTTTTATTTTACGTCATGACAAAATAAAAACAAAATTCTCGCAAAAAATTTTAAAGTTTTTAATTAGCAAATAAAAAATAAGGGTTGATCGTAGAGGGGTGAAAATTTAGGGTTGTATGTATTTTTGTATGTTGTATCATAAAAAAATAAAAACAAAAATTTTTGCCAAGAAAATTACAAATAAAATTTAGGGGTGGACTACCCCTAACATTTAGGGGGATGAAATATAGATGTTGGCCGATTCTCATAGATACCGGATAAGCACAAAAAATTTCATCAAAATCGGTCAAGCCGTTTCGGAGGAGTATGGCAACGAAAACTGTGACACGAGAATTTTATATATTAGATTAATACGTGAAGCAAAAACTTTGTATCCCTTTTTACGAAAATTGCGCGGACGGAGGAGTATGAAATTTTCCACACTTATAGAGAGTATAGAGAAGAAGTGCACAATGCTAATTTTTTTTTTTAAATAATGCATAAAAGAAATAAATAATAAAAATTAAATTAAATCAATAAAGAAAACATTACACACACTACATACTATGAATTTGACGCACACAAGCATGCATACTATTTAATGTCAAACTTTTGTTCTTGACGTCTATGGTCAAATTGAGAATAGATTAAATATTGTTTGTCTTTATTAATATTGTTTTATAGTGTAGTCTTGGCGAAATTTGTGATTATAGAAGTATAAAATACAATCGTAATAGTGTACAAACAATTCCAATTAATTATAGTCGAATTTCGACTACTGCGGGACCTCTAGTTTATTGAATTTCATGATTAAAATATGGAAAGAGATGCCACGTACCATCCGGCTTTGGAATGAGCCCCCCTCCACGGTGTTTCCTGAGCGCTATGACATGTCCTTCTTCAAACGAGGCTTGTGGAGAGTACTTTGGAGCCTCTGGGTCTGCGGAGGGACTTCGGTTCCCTCTGTATTTTGTACCGTATGTTCCATGGGGAGTGCTCTGAGGAATTGTTCGAGATGATACCAGCATCTCGTTTTTACCATCGCACCGCCCGCCACCGGAGTAGAGTTCATCCATACTACCTGGAGCCACTGCGGTCATCCACAGTGCGTTTCCAGAGATCTTTTTTGCCACGTACCATCCGGCTATGGAATGAGCTCCCCTCCACGGTGTTTCCCGAGCGCTATGACATGTCCTTCTTCAAACGAGGCTTGTGGAGAGTATTAAGCGGTAGGCAGCGGCTTGGCTCTGCCCCTGGCATTGCTGAAGTCCATGGGCGACGGTAACCACTCACCATCAGGTGGGCCGTATGCCCGTCTGCCTACAAAGGAAATAAAAAAAAAAAAAAAAAAAAAAACTTAACCGTAGGCAGCGGCTTGGCTCTGCCCCTGACATTGTTGACGTCCATGAGCGACGGTAACCACTTACAATCAGGTGGGCCGTATGCTCGTCTATACGGCAATAATAAACAAAAAAAGAGATGTATCTGGCAGATATCACCCGTGCATTCGCATTTATTATAGTCGTCCTATTACTAGTGGTAGGACCTCTTGTGAATCCGCACGGGTAAGTACCACTGCCCTGCCTATTTCTGCCGTGAAGCAGTAATGCGTTTCGAATTGAAGGGCGGGGCAGCCGTTGTAATTATACTAGGACCTTAGAACTTATATCTTGGTTTATTGTCAAACTTTTGTTATTGCTTAAAATCTGTGGTCAAATTGAGAATATTGTTTATCTTTAATATTATTTGTCTATAGTGTAGTCTTGGCGACATATGTGATTATAAAAGTAAGTCTTTGACAATAGAACCATTATAATGTTCAAAGTTACGATTTCAAGTCGAGTTTCGACTATTGAGGCACCCCTAGTTACCTTAAAAAGCTATTAATTAAATGAAATTCTTCTGACACTTGTCATAGGCGATAATATCCCTTAAAACAACATTTTATTCTCAAAGACTTAGAATGGCCGAGTTACAACTGTATTACGAATTCCAGTTCACGCCTCACAAACTCACGGCCCGCGTGATGTTAAGTGGTTACCGGAATAGACATCAACGAAGAGAACGCCGTCACTCATCTTGAGAAAAGTGAATTAAAAGTTTTTTTTTTATTGCTTAGGTGGGTGGACTAGCTCACAGCCCACCTGGTGTTAAGTGGTTACTGGAGCCCATATACATCTACAACGTAAATGCGTCACCCATCTTGAGATAAGTTCTAAGGTCTCAGTATAGTTACAACGGCTGCCCCACCCTTCAAGCCGAAACGCATTACTGCTTCACGGCAGAAATAGGCAGGGTGGTGGTAGGGGAAAGTGGGGGAAACGCGAACGCTGGGTAATGCCGAATTCAATGGTTCTAATATGTTAGAAAGATATATCCTAATTTTATTTGCCGCCATTTCGGAGATCACGCCACCACTGATGCCAGTCAATAACACGGGAGACGCGGACACACGTACTTAAAAAGGTATGCATTTTTCAATATTTTGTATGTTTTAGATGTAATTTTTTGGTAAATTCAAGTTGATGTAACTTTATTTCTATCTACAATAATAATTCAACTTTTACATAGTGGAATAATCACATAATAATCAGCTAAATGATAATGATGTAGTAGGCAAAATAAATTTAACCAAAATTGTTTTTTGACCTTTAATTATTTTCGATTCCGCGGGGTAAAGACGAACACTCCATGTCGGGCAATCTCGAACATTCGCCGTTACCCCACTCCCGTTTGTTAGTACCCCGTTCAACTTTTTTTTAAATATTATTACAGATGCCTTGTACTTACAAAAGAAAGACCGAACTGAAGTATAGTTTAGAAGATCTCAAAAAGGCTATAGACTATGTTGAAACCAAAAACTCTCCCTGCGTAAAGCAGCAGAAACATATAATGTTCCAAAAACCACTAATTTTGACCATCTAATGAAAGAAGTGTTAATACAGCCATGGTTGGATGAAAACCTTTATTTACAGACGATCAGGAAACGTAAGAAATCAAGAAGAAAACGGAAAGATGGCAAAAAAGGAACCCAAATAAAAAGACTGAAATGTAATGAGAGAACACCTTCAAACAAGTATGAAATATTATTAAAGAATTTGAACAATATAAAAAAAGACTTTAGTGACTCTAGTCAAAATACGAAAAAAAAAAGAAAAAAATGTGTGCGTGTACTAGTGTACACACGTAAGAAGTGAAACTTGTTTATGGCCTTATTTTTCGAAAAATGATCTACATGCAACTTTCTAGAAATTGGTTAAATAAAGTTAAATTAGATAAAGTTTAAACAAAAGGATTTTATTATCATAGACATGAATACAAAAAAGTTAAATTAGATAAAGTTTAAACAAAAGGATTTTATTATCATAGACATGAATACAAAACAGATGGCGCGTAACGGAAAAAAGTGACGCGTAACCGAAAAATGTGACGGTAAATTTTTTTCCAACGCCGATAAGGAAGTTTCACTTCAAAAAGCGAAAAAGAAAATAAAGACTACTTTTGTATTTTTTGTAGACATAAATATATAGATCCTCCCGTTGAAGACTAGATTGTGTGCTATGTGTGCAAAAAATGGGCTCACGAGAGTTGTACTGACGGACAGTCAACATCGTTGGGTTTTAAATGTGATCTATATCGTTAATAATGTTGGTTCGTAATCACCCCACTTGGTGTTCGTATTTACCCGACTGATGTCGGGCAAAGCCGAACACTAAGGGTTTTGTTTTTCTTTCATATTGTTGCAGTTTATTAAAAAAATATAAATGATGATTAGTGAATAAGTTAGACAGATAAGTAAACTTTATAATAATAAAAAATTAAAAAATCTGTGATTAAATTCCATTGTTTTATTTAAGTTTTCCCTTAGGTGTTCGTATATCCCCCACTTTCCCCTACCTACCCGTGCGTTCTCATAAGACGAGTTCGGCGACCGGTATTTTGAATAATACCACTAAAATACACAAAAGACAATTAGAATAATGATATTTATCATGCAAATTTTATAGTCTTCATAAGACAAGTTTATCTAATAAAGCACGTAATAAAAACCTATTTATTACGCATTATTACAGGGAGCGTAACTAAAAACTGCATCTAAATACATTTATTTTCATTAATCAATACAGTTTTTATGTAGAATTACGTATCTAATTTTTGTTTTTAGATTTTTTCCGGATTAGATAAGGGGCTGTAAATAATTTCCAAAAAAAAGTATTGCCCTAAAAAGTCTTCGTGGCCTAAAGGATAAGACGCCCGGTACCTACATTCTTATCTTACGATGCACCGGTATTCGAATCCCGCAGACTGGTACCATTTTTTTCCCTACATATGCTGAGATAGCCTTGAGAGGCTATTTCAGCTTCGCCCTAACGTGTGTAGGTGAGCTCACGGGGCTCAAACCGGAGTGTTGCTAACACTGACCCTAGCAAGAGCAGTGCTTCGCAGAATCTACCACCGGATCGGAAACGCGACCCTCTGAGAAGATCCGGCGAGAAACTCTGTGGGCTAAGAAACTCAGTGGGCTAATTTTTCTAATAAAATACGTACTTAACAATAGGTCACGATTGAGTTCCCCGGTGACGGAATAGCATCGTGTTAGCCTGAATTTAGTGAATAACATTACGACCGTCGTTCTACTGGGCAATATCACTGACTCGGTGGAAGATCTAACCTTTGTCGTTACCTCCCAAACTCGTGACGGCTTTGCCGCGGAAAAAAAAGACAATTTGTACTTACGATATTACCATTCTTTTTTTCTATATCCTATGCGTTTATTCCATTCCCGGAGGTCATATTTAATAATGATAATTGACTCGGTGGCGTAGTGGTTAGCACTCTGACTGTAGCGCCGAAGGCCGTGGGTTCGATTCCCACATCAGGCAAACAACATTGATGAACAGGTTTTTTTGCTTTTACTGGTTACTGGAGCGCATAGACATCTACAACGTAAATGCCGCCACGCACCTAGAGATAAGATTTTTAAGGTCTCAGTATAGTTACAACAGCTGCCCCACCTTTCAAACCGAAACACGTTACTGCTTCACGGCAGAAATAGGCGGGGTGGTGGTACCACCCGTGCGGACTCACAAGAGGTCCTACCTCCAGTAATAACGCAAATTATAATTTTGCGGGTTTGATTTTTATTACACGACGTTATTCCTTCACCGCGGAATTCAATCGTGAACATTTCTTAAGTACGTATTTCATCAGAAAAATTGGTACTCGCTTGCGGGATTCGAACACCGGTGCATCGCTAGATACGAATGCACCGGACATCTTATCCGTCATAATATCCTATGAGCGTGATACTTCAAAGCCCAATAATGTATTCTTCTCTGAATACCTAATTCATGTTAATAGTCGTTGTCCAGGACAGATGGGTACCGGCGTGATTATATGTCTAATGCGCCATTAAAACGAACAAGCATAGTTTGTGGACGAAAACAAGGAATTAACATAATGATAACTTGATATTAACTTGAGATCCGGGACAGATTAGTTCGGCGCAGAGAGCGCGGCTTACAATTTTTTTTAATATATTTAATTTTTTTTAATATATGTGTAGATGTGTATGTGGATTGATGATATAAAAAAATTGATTTACTATTTTAATGTTTGAATGGTTTTGTATTTTTTCCCCTACCTATGCTGATAGCCTTGAGAGGCTATTTCAGCTTAACCCTGACATGTAGGTGAGCTCACGGGACTCAAACCGGAAGTGTTGCTAACACTGGCCCTAGCAAGAGTAGTACTTCGCAGAATCTACCACCGGATCGGAAGCGCGACCCACTGTGAAGATCCGGCGATAAACTCAATGGGCTGTATCTACGGGTTAATTCACTCGTCGAGCCCATCGTCGCAAGCGACGGGTTCGACGAGGACGGTGACCGGTGCTTGTGGTACATAAGAGCACCGTTAATGTATCGAAAGGATCCGTAATGGTTACGGCTGCCCCACCCTTTAAACCGAAACGGATTACTGCTTCACGGCAGAAATAGGCAGGGTGGTGGTAACTAACTACCCGTGCGGACTCGCAAGAGGTCCTACCAATATTAATAAATTATTTGCTAATTTAGTCCATAGCTCCTGACTTACCGTTCAAATTGAAGCGTGTAAGGGCTGAGCGATTAATCGACACGGTTCACTGTGATTGTGGCGCTGCTGCGGTCCACGGGCGACCGTAATCACTCACCATCAGATGAGTCATACTCTTTTTGTCTGCAGATACTAATAAAATAATCCACGGATAATTAATGATACTGTTACTAAAATCATTCTTTCTCGATATCTCTAAGCACAAAGTAATCTATGCAGAAAAACTTATTTATTTTCTGTCAACATTGAAACTCAATACTTAACCTATACGTATGTATATGTGTAACATAATCATATTCATACATTCTTATTATCGTGTTCAATATAATATTATGAATATTAAATCCGCCATATTTCGACTGCCTAACCGTATTTTAAATAATAATTTTGTACTCATTATGTTCTGTGGGATCGATAATGATTGTGAAATATTCATACGCGATGCTATGTCATGCGATAGCTTATGCTAGCTAAATGCGAATTAGGCTTTTATTGTCGATAATCCCATTCTCACGGATCGTTTGGAACCGCTGGGTCTGCGGAGGGACTTCGGTTCGCTCTGTATTTTGTACCGTATGTTCCATGGGGAGTGCTCTGTGGAATTGTTAGAGATGATACCGGCATCTCGTTATTACCATCGCACCGCCCGCCACCGGAGTAGAGTCCACCCATACTACCTGGAGCCACTGCGGTCATCCACAGTGCGTTTCCAGAGATCTTTTTTGCCACGTACCATCCGGCTTTGGAATGAGCTCCCCTCCACGGTGTTTCCCGAGCGCTATGACATGTCCTTCTTCAAACGAGGCTTGTGGAGAGTATTAAACGGTAGGCAGCGGCTTGGCTCTGCCCCTGGCATTGATGAAGTCCATGGGCGACGGTAACCACTCACCATCAGGTGGGCCGTATGCTCGTCTGCCTACAAGGGCATTAAAAAAAAAGGCTTGGATGCATCATCGTAATATTTATAAGTCAGACCGTTATCCATAAAGTATAGAAAAAATTTAATGATTGCATGTTAGCGTTGATTCGCATCGCTTCTCTTTGTGTAAAACCAACATGAATATCAACAAACTAAAGCAATCAACTATTCAATACAATAATACATAGTTAATTGAATCTCGTCCTTATACCTAGTCAGGTCATAAATTCTGTCACATGTTTAATATAAAATAATTGAAACAAGTTTATTCATTATGTAACCATTCATATACCAAAATGAACTTAACAAAACATAGATTCTTATGACACTAAAGTTTATTAAAAATGACCTCATTGATTTTGAATACAGGCCTTCAATCTACGCGGCCAGTCGTCTATCGCAGCACTAACGAGGTCCATGTCAATATCGGCGGCTGCCTTAATCAAGGATGTCTTGAGTGACTCCAAATTGGGATGAGGCTTTGAGCACGCCTTTTCCTCCAAGTGTTGCCATATCTTGTAATCTAACGGATTCAAATCTGGACTGGAGGAGGGCCAGTCTTCGTGCCGGATGAAGTCGATTTCACGCGCCGCCAGCCAGTCTTGTGTGCTCTTCGCTCTATGAGCTGGCGCCGAATCTTGTTGGAATACCCAGTGCCTGTTATTGAACATGGTATGAGAAACAGGTTCCACAAGGTTCGTCAGGACTGTATTTTGATACACAACTGCATTCGTTTTTACACTTTTCTCACAAAAATGTACCTCTGTTAAGCCCCAATAAGAAACTCCCAACCATACCATGAGCGAGGATGGAAAATGACCTCGTTGGAAACGCGGAATACGGTTGCTCGCTTCTTCACTACTGTGTGCGTACACCTTATCATTTTGTTTGTTGTAGCTCTCTTCTACGGTAAAAATTTTTTCATCCGAAAAAAGAATTTCCCGATATTTTTTTCCCGCGTACTGCTTCAACAAAGCGCGGCATCTCTTCAGTCTCAGGTCCATTAGACGAGCATTCAAGCGATGTCCTGTTTTTCTTCAATATGCCCGAAGCCCTAAGTCTTCATTTAATACCCTTTTCACCGTGGTTCTGCTTAACCCCATCTGAAGGGCCAACAGTTTCTGCTTACGTTTGGAATTTCTTTGAATTCGCGCCTTCACAGCTTTTATTACCGCTGGAGTCCTAACAGACCGAAGGCGGCCACTTCTTGACCTGTCATCTACACTAGAGTCTTCATTGTATCGTTTGATGGTACGATAAACGAATCTTTTGGTTATATTCAAATTTTTCAGTATGTTAAAAATTTGAATTGGCGCGTAACCGCAACGATGCAACGCAATAATTGCAACACGGTCTTCTTTAAGCGTCCACTCCATATTAAAAAATGAGTAAAATTCTAAAAGTATACATTTTTATTTTCATGAACAATTCGAAATTCGAATTCCATAAACTTTTTTCCAGCCAACATTCTAAAAGAAACGTTTTTACTGTGTGACAATACTTATGACCTGACTAGTTATATACTGGTGGTGAGCCCCTTGTAAGCACATTCGGGTAGGTACGACCAATTCATCCTGAGCTTCAAGGTCGTTGCCTAAACCTAACGCTAATGCTCCAAACAAAGAACTGGAGACGCCATTGATGCATGGCCATCTTTAGGTTGCAGATTAGAAATACAAACTTCTTCATCTGGTATCAGAGTGCATTCACATTTCCGATTATCACGGGTAATTGTTATATTATTAGGGTATCCATGTAGACTTTTTATAGTTATCAGAGCTTAAGGTAACTTAAGAAAAAAAATCCAACAATTAAAAGAGGTTTGCCTATGAAACGTTATTGCTCGAGGCAATAAATACCCAATGAGTTTCTCAGCGGATCTTCTCAGTGGGCCACGATTCCAATCCGGTGGTAGATTCTGCGAAGCACTGCTCTTGCTGAAAGCCAGTGTTAGCAAGTGTCAGGTTGAGCCCCGTGAGCTCATAGCGTAACTGGATTAGACCATTAAGTTACCAGATATATATAATAGGATTTGAAAAACATTAGCAATATATTATATAAAATATATATATAGTTGATCTATAATTTTATCGCTACTCAACTGTGAAACTAGCTTTATAAATTTCGATAAAATACGTTTTTAAATTATCGGCGTCAAACTTATGAATTTGTGGGAAAAACATTTCGATGAGACATTATATCCTCACGCCATAAAAAAATAATTCAGACAGGATCGGATCGGATTATAAACTTTCATTTTGAAGCTGAATTAAAATAAAATTAAATAGCAAATAATATTTGTTATCAAAATTATCCGATTATGTTAATAATATGGTCAGTATGCAGTTATTATTAATTATTATTCTAGTTATTTTTGCAGCTGAATTGAATATGCAATTTCGGAAAGGGCACATCTCTGAAAATGTAAAATGTTCAGGAAATGTAAAAAAAAAACTGATTATTTTCTAAAGCAGTGTAAAATTTAAAATATTAACTTTTGAGATATATTTTAGTGTTAATTAGCAATTGTAAATTACTGCAATTATTATAAAATGAGTGTAGGTAAGCCTCAAAACTACATGTATATGAAAAAACGTATTTGACAACATATGCGACATGTTTTGAAGTCGTCGTGGCCTAAAGGATAAGACGTCCGGTGCATTCGTATCGAGCGATGCACCGGTGTTCGAACCCCACAGGCGGGTACCAATTTTTCTAATGAAATACGTACTTAATAAATGTTCACGATTTACTTCCACGGTGAAGGAATAACATGGTGCAATAAAAATCAAACCCGCAAAATTATAATTTGCGTAATTACTGGTGGTAGGACCTCTTGTGAGTCCGCACGGGTAGGTACCACCGCCCCGCCTATTTCTGCCGTGAAGCAGTAATGCGTTTCGGTTTAAAGGGTGGGGCAACCATTGTAACTATACTTGAGACCCAAGAAGTTATATCTCAAGGCGGTAACCACTTAACACCAGGTGGGCTGCGAGCTCGTCCACCCATCTAAGCAATAAAAAAAATAAAAAAACTGCATCAGACGGGCTGTATGCTCATCTGCTTAAGAGAGCAATAAAAAAAATATATTTCACGTTTACGTCAATCTATACTAATATTATAAAGCTGAAGAGTTTGTTTGTTTGAACGCGCTAATCTCAGGAACTACTGGTCCGATTTAAATAATTCTTTCAGTGTTGGATAGCTCATTCACTGAGGAAGGCCATAGGCTATAACATCACGCTAAGATAAGAGCACCAATATAGAATGTTTCACAATCTGGGTTTTTTTCCCTTTTGAGAGCTTTCGCTGCGTGCGCTGCGGAAACGGTTAAAGTTTCGCTTAAATAATGTATGACAGAATTCTTCCCCTTTAAAAGATCTATAAAAAGTCCGCGACAGCATATGTCTATATTTAAAGGTTGGCTCACTATAACGTTTTTTATGCTAACCAAATTTGTTCTAAAATAAAGAATTATTTGTGAACTTATTCCACGCGGCCGAAGTCGCGGACAAAAGCTAATGTTATATAGTTATAAACCAACCGTTTCGCTTAGTATTCGTGGCGACGAATGAACATGAATCTGAATGGAATCCTTATAAAACAATACACCACACAACACGCAAGGTCAATTTCAAAGCTTCTAAAATCTTATGTAAGATGCACATGAAAGTATTTATAATGTAATTGCAGTGCTTTAGGAACGCGCTACACGACTTGTTTCCCGCAATCCCCCAAATTTAGAGATAATGATAGGAATCCTTAAGCTATGTATCGTCCTGTCGGCTATTATGAGTACTTAAACATTCGGCGCCATTTGATTATCGTCTAGACCAGTCTTTCCCAAAGTGGGCGATAACGCCCCCTTGTGGGCGCTGTAGGCCTAATGGGGGGCGGTAAGAGACCCAGAAAAAAATGGGGGCGTTGTGTAGAGCCTTGAGAGGCGATTTTTAATTTAATCTAGGAGGACTCTTAGACACGACTGAGCTCTCGCTATAGTGGTTTTTGTGTAGGTAGAAAAAATTGGGGGCGCTAAAAAATTATTTATTCTGATAGTGGGCAGTAGACAAAATAAGTTTGGGAACCACTGGTCCAGACATTTAAAATAGATATGTCATGTTTAGGTTGTTTTTTTTAAATTTTAAATTTAACTACGCATCTGCATTTATTCAAAAAGCGCTAATAGTTTGTAATCTGAGCCCCTGAAACAAATCTTTGGCGGTATTAAGCTTTTTAACTTCTTTTTTATGTTTGAAGTATTATTTATTTATTTATTTATAACTTCTTATACTATAAAGTATAAAGGCGGACTTAATGCCATAGGCATTCTCTAACAGTCTACCTTAGGGGAGTGCAGAGATGAAGCTTGGTAGGTGTAGTGTCAAGGTGATATTACTGAAACATAATAATATGTGTATATATAACATACATAATATTTATAGATACAAATACTCGTACTTAAATAAATACATATACATAAATATATAGATATACATAAATATATACATATACGTATCATAAATATATACATATAAAAACATACATAAACAAATATTATCAATTAGATGACTCTGCTAACTCTCTGAGAAACTGATTACTGGTGGCCCTGAGGCCTTTCCAGTTTCGCCAGGACATGAGCTTTTAACTCTTAATGGTTTTCAGCGGCTTAGCTCTGCCCCTGGCATTGCTGAAGTCCACGGGCGACGGTAACCACTCACCATCAGGTGGGTCGTATGCTCGTCTGCCTACAAGGGCAATAAAAAAAAACTATTTTTAACGCGGTAGGATGTATCGTAAGACCACACGGGGTGCTTAATAATCCTTGCTATTTCCGCTGACAGGCAGTAACGCGTTCCGGCTTGAAGGGTGGGAGAGCGGTCGATAGAATTGACAGTTCAACCTTCTTAGGGTGGGCGTTCCACGTGATGTCTGTGGAGACTGGTAACCGATTTATTGCACTGGTCCTCTCATTCACCCAGGGTATTTACGACCGATTTAATACATTAAAAACATTAGTCTGATTTAATATGTCGATGAACATACGACCCTACTGAGTGATAGCTAACGCTCATAGCAAAGCAAGCAATAAAGCCAGCCGTGACTAATCACCACCTTTTCATACTGCGTTATTTATCAAATATTCCTCAGCGTATTATAGATTTTACAATTACAAATTAGCAAATGGGAAATTATTAAGCAACCCAACTTCAGATCTTGGTGAGAAAAGGGCCCCCAGACAAAACCCGTAGACAAAACCACGGCTGAACCACTCTTTCAACTCATAATATCTTCATGGTAAAATTGGACTATATTTGACAATGTTACCTAACAAACTACGTCGAGGACTTGGACAGAGAAAAAGGTCGGTTTAACCCTGAACAAATATTAGTATTTGAGCTATAACAAATGTCATCCAACTTCGGTTTCTTAAGATAATAATAACGCGTAGTTATCTATAAATAATACAGATATAACACGCCTTCATCTGACCAACGTCATTGCCTATATTATGATAAAGCCAAAGGCGATAATTTTAACATATACATATAGAAGATACTAAATATCCGGACACAAAGCAAACAAATTTGTTCGTCACATGAAGAATTTGCTTATCACGAGGTACGTATCCAAAGTACGTGCCATAAACACGTCATTACGGAACCATCCGATCCATTAACGGTGCTTTTAGGTACCTCAAGCACCGGTCACCGTTCTCGCTAAACCCGTCGCTTGCGACGAAGGGCTCGACGAGCGAATTAACCCATAGACACAGCCCACTGAGTTTCTCGCTGGATCTTCGCAGTGGGTCGCGTTTCCGATTCGGTGTCAGGGTCAGTATTAGCAACACTCCGGTTTGCGCCCCGAGAGCTCTACACGCTAGGGTAAAGCTGATACAGCCTCTCAAGGCTACCAGCATAACAAAAAGAAGCTACGACCTGTTAAAGAAAGCACTTTATTGTTTTAAGTTACAAATCTAGTAAGAAGTATTTCATCACACCCAAGGTGAGTTGCAGTACTGCTTGGCGGCAGAATTGGATAAAATATACGCTATATTTCTTATGTTGACGATTACACGGTTCGCTCATGACCTATCGTCTTGTTAAATGACTATTTGAACCTACTAGTGGTCACTTGGTAGTCGAAATTCGACTATAATTCATTGAAATTGTAAGTTTGTACACTATTACGATTCTATTATCAAATAATAATAATAATAAAGACAAACAATATTTAATCTATTCTCAATTTGACAACAGACGTCAAGAACAAAAGTTTGACAATAAATAAAAGTATGCATGCGTGTGTGCGTCAAATACATGGTAGTGTGTGTAATGTTTTCTTTATTGATACAATGTATCTTTTATGCATTATTTAAAAAAATATATTAGCATTGTGCACTTTTGCTCTATATTCTCTATAAGTGTGAAAAATTTCATACTCCTCCGTCCGCGCAATTTTCGTAAAAAGGGATACAACGTTTTTGCTTCACGTATTAATATTGAACCTATAAAGACGACCACGTCATGGTCGAATCGGGCATATGGCGATACGTGCTCGTGTTGGCTCACTAACTTACTAAAGGTCTTCGGATTATCATCTAAGAATATCAACAAAAAAATTCTCGACGATTACATAGTAATCAACCATCAAATTATTGTACTCTTACACTATACCATGATCTGCTTATAATGACCGAAGCTATTATGACATCGGCGCGGGCGTCTGGAAACCGACGTCTGACTTGTGGTTTAGGAAAAAAAAGCGACCGTTTCCGGTTTCAAGGTAAATAAATAGGGGGTGGTTTTTTTCGAGGGTCCAAACCCTCGCGTCGCCAGCAAACTAATTACTGTTATGTAACGAATCGATTACGCGGTGATTCTGTTTGGTTTATCTTATACCTTTAAACGAGCAATTCTTGTATATTAATATATACTAGAGGTCCCGCAGTAGTCGAAATTCGACTATAATTGGAATTGTAAGTTTGTACACTATTATGATTGTATTTTATACTTCTATAATCACAAATTTCGCCAAGACTACACTATAAAAAATATTAATAAAGACAAACAATATTTAATCTATTCTCAATTTGACAACAGACGTCAAGAACAAAAGTTTGACAATAAATAGTATGCATGCGTGTGTGCGTCAAATACACAGTATGTAGTGTGTGTAATGTTTTCTTTATTGATTTAATGTATCTTTTATGCATTATTTAAAAAAAAAATTAGCATTGTGCACTTCTTCTCTATATTTTCTATAAGTGTGGAAAATTTCATACTCCTCCGTCTGCGCAATTTTCGTAGAAAGGGATACAAAGTTTTTGCTTCACGTATTAATATATAGATGTATATAATCTGAATCTCGGAAACGGCTCCAACGATTTTCATAAAATTTAGTATACAGGGAATTTCGGGGGCGATAAATCGATCTAGCTATGATTTATTTTCAGAAAATGTTGTTTTATTCGTGTTTTCAATAATCAACTCTTCCCGACATCTATTAGCAAATAATAATACTATTTTTCTTAATTGAGGGCAACAAACCGCTTTAAAGACACAACAAGATGGCGTTATCAAAAAAAATCATCGGTCATCATCTATTAGTATAAGATTAGATGTAGAAGTCTGTAGTTTTGTTGTTATTGCTTAGCTGAGCGAACGACGTGTACCTAAATGGAACGACATGTGTATGTCACTGTCCATCTTGAGGCATGAGGTCGAGATCTTAATAATATATTTTGAATGCTTCACGACAGTATATGCTTAGTCTCACCCCATAATTGCAGACTCACAAAATGACATACCACCTACCAGTAAAAGTTATCAGTGACATTTTATATAGTAAGGGATTTCATTTGTTTATTTCATTGTCAAAGTCAATGACGGTGACCACGTGGCTTATGTGCTCCTCTGTCGTCAAAGGCGATACACGAAATAAGTTTTTTTTATGTTTTCTCTTTGTCTGGATATTAAATATCTAAATGTAAATACAAATATAATAATTTGTATTTAGAAATCGTTAAATAATTTATCTAAAAACTTTAACCAAGGTACTTTGCTTCTAACATAATAACAATATATTAATAACTAAGTTTAAGTATTTTTATTATATTATTATGAAATCATAATGTAATGCGAACGGATGATGGTAGCCATATAAGGTAGTAATTTCTGACATTTTCCTGAGAATTTTGGCACCGTTAACACGTTCACTCTCCATGACCCACCTGTGGATCATTTTGGGTTGGAATAAGACGTTTTTACGTCCGTGACATACATATGGGTCACTCTGCAAATTGGGGATAAAGGGTCCCCCCCCCTACTTTTATGGCCCTTATGGATCTGAAGTGGTATAATAATATTATTATAAAGGTAATTATCTCAGTATATAAGAATGAAAAACTAAATTGTGAACGTGTTAAATAATTTATCTAAAAACTATAACCAAGATACTTTGCTTCTAACGCCCAGAAATATAAACCGAATTATTTCCCCACGCGTCCTCCGCCCTCCAAGTCTCACGGCCGACTGACCGCGAACAAAGCGTTTTGATTCGCTGCTACCCTCGTTTCGCGCAATTTGCACCGACAATAACCAAATTGGATCTTTTGTTGGGATCAAGACAATTTTACGAATCAAACTTGTGGAAATATTGGCTTGTTAACGGACTTTTTTTCTCTCTCTTTCCTATTGTGTATCTTCTATGGCTAGTGCGCGGGAAGTGTATTGTGGATTGACTCGGAGGGGCAATAGTTAGCTGACTGCTGGACCAAAGGTCGTGAATTTCCACATCGGACAAACATTATATACCGGTAAAATGGGGCGATTAGGGACAAATTCCAACTTTATGACCAATTTTAAGGTAGTTGTTGGTGTATATAATGCTATATCAGGATCGAAATGATTGAGTCTTGAGGGCATCTTTCTTGTCCAATTTAAAACTATGCAATTAGCATTCCAGTGAAAGCAAAAAAAGCAAAAATAGGTGTAATCCCTATTTACCCGAAAATTGCGGTTAATTGGGACGAAATGAGAAATTTGCTAGGGCTGCCACTACTTGGTTTTAATTAATTTATTTATTTAGTTGCACCAACAAAGTGATCATCAACTTGATTACATTTATTTACTAATGATTAATTTATATTTACTTGGGAAATGATCCGCGACAGATTTGTTCTGTAAGTTGTGATACAATTAAAAAAAACATCTAATTCATCACTTAAAATTAGTTCAGCGTAATCGGACAACTCCGAATGAACATTGACGGAGACCGTGGACATTATTGTAGTCCCAAAGGAGAGTAAGCTTTCTTATAAACCGTTTATATTTCTTCGTTCTTGGTAAGTACTTAGGGGCTGATATTTTTATCTGGGTTAAGAGATTAGGTGTGTCGGTTATTCCATGGATTAATCAGATGAATACCCCCACTCTGAACAAATATTAAATATTTTACTATGTATTACTTAGACATTTTTGTCCACCTTGAGATTTCATTGTTCTTGTTAGATGTCTGTGCAAAATCGACTTACTTATATTAAATTGCTTAGCTATTTCAACTAAAGACTTATTCCCAATTTCAAAGGCTTCTATTGCTGTTTTCCATATTAAGGGAACATATCTCTTATGAGGCTTTGCACTCTTTGATACGTACACGCGAGGCATTATCTAAAAATAGAAAACAATACGTAACTGATAATATAAATATTTACCAAACAATAAAATAGCACATTGATAATTTTGAATAAAAGGTCTAGACAAAAACATCATGAATAAACCAGATTTTTACCAACAAATTTAAAAAATATTGTTATAACTATATAGACAACCCTACAAACCTGTACCTATTTATACTTAGGTCGTTTCCATTTCACGTATTCGCATCCCAATTAACCCCTTTTTCGTTGTTATTTGTACCTAGGACGTCCCCAATATCCCCAAAAACAACAGATTTTTACATGTATTTTTATTTCATCAAATACATTAAAACTAATAACAACTGAGACTTACCTTTAATAATATATGATGGTTCAAACACTAAATAACGTTTATAAATCACATTCGTCTTCTATTATTATCAAATAAATAAAAGAGAGCAAAGTTTCTAACACTAAAATAATGACCACCACAGGAAGTTAATTTGAAACGCGATTTTTTATAAGTTAGCAGCTATTATCATGCATATTCAGAGTTGTTTTGTGAACTTTCAACATTCTACTATTAAACTACAAAAAATGGAAGATTTTGCAACGAATATAAAACTAATATTGAGCGTCGAAAGATTTTCCCGGTTTTTTCCCGATTCGCCTCTCAATCCCTAATCGCCCCATTTTACGGTACATATTACTGGTGGTAGGACCTCTTGTGAGTCCGCGCGGTTGGGTACCACCACCCTGCCTATTTCTGCCGTGAAACAGTAATGCGTTTCGGTTTGAAAGGTAAGGCAGCTGTTGTAACTAAACTTGAGACCTTAGAACTTATATCTCGAGGTGGGTGGCGCATTTACGTTGTGGATGTCTTGAATTATTTGTGGAAGTCCAGAGAAGGTTCAAATAGGTAAATAAATATGAAAATGCTCGGAATTAAATAAAAATGACAATTTTGTTTTTCCTTTGATGTTTTCCTCGTCGGACGGATTCCTTTTGTTTGTTTTAAGTTTATTTTATACAAAAGTTTTAGGTCTTTATTTATCGATTCAGGCACTACAAGGTCTGCCGGGTCAGCTAGTGTATAAATAAATATCTGTAGAATATTTAAACGAATGTCGGTATGTATTTCAGGATACTGATCCAATACTAGGTATGCATAATGTTAGTCTGGGGCAGATAGTCGTATATGACGATGGAAGTAATGAGGTCTGTTCCCAAGGACTTATGCTTGGTCCATATACATTGGTAGACTTCCACAGTGTTTCTCGATCACTATAATATGTTCTTATTCAAACGGACTTTCATTAGAACCGTCAGCAGTAGACAACGGCTTAACTGTGCCGCCATGTGTACCCTGACGTTGCTGATGTTCATGAGTGACATTACTACTAATATTGGAGTTTACTCCTTTAGAATCGATTTACATATATAGGCCCGGGGTATGAAAATTATGGGGACCAAAATCGTACTAGCATGTCACACGAAATGCGTTATGCGCCTGATTGCGCATGTCACACGAAATGCGTTATCGCAGGTGACGCCGGGCTGCTGCGCCGGCAGTCCGCCACAAAGCCTCGTACTGATCGCGCGTTTCTCTCATTATTGTATTTTCATATATTTGTTAGTCGTTTGTTTTGTGTCTCGTTAATTTGTTAATAATCTGTAGTGTATCGTGTTGTCGTAATATAGAACTATTTCTCGTATTGTTTCGTTTAATTTTTTATATCCAGTAAACTCCAGTCGTGCGTCGGAGCGGACACACACACTTTTTTTCTTTTTTTTTAAGGGATTTTATGACCTGGTAACTAAGACCTTTAGGTCAAGTATTACTTTAATTTGAATGAAAACTTTTTTATACGAATAATGATATTATGAAATGAAATGAGATTATATGGGATGAAATATAATCTCAGTAAAACGGTGGTCATCTACTGAGACTTTTTCAGTGGACTTTTTGGAAGATCCCGAGAAGTTACGTTCAGTGGCTTTGTTTCATTTTTCCACATTTGTGCACATTCACAGATACTAAACAGTTAATGAACCACCGTTATTACACATTTAAACCTGAAGAAACACTAAATAGACAAAATAACACAAATCACACAACTTCATTCCTCGCATTCCCGCCAAAAAGTCTCAATAATTTTAGGCTCAGGCTCCGTCAATTACCCTCTATTGTATTAATAAAGAATGCTTGTAAATTTTACATTTTCATCGGCAGGTCACAATATACCGGATCTCATCTCATGGATGTCATAAAATCTGTTAACTAACAGGAGTGTGGGCAGCCGCGTTTTGAGTATTTTGTAATTAAATTAACTCCACCAAGCTATAGAATGGGATCTTTTTTTTTCTACCTATGCTGATATCCTTGAGAGGCTATTTACGCTTCGCGCTAACCGGAGTGGTGCTAACACTGCCCCTAACAAGAGCAGTGCTTCACAGAATCTACCACCGGATCGGAAACGCGACCCACTGAGAGGATCCGGCGAGAAACTCAGTGGGCTGTGTCTGTGGGTAGAAACTCTGTGGGCTGTGTCTGTGGGTAATGGATCGATGGAGACAGCTAGTTGATGGAATTGGACGGAGCCACGATCCTCAGCAATGAGGGACTGATTGAAGAGAGAGAGAGAAGTAATTAATTAATTAAATTAACAAAAAAACGAATTTTCAAAAAAAAAAATTGGTCACCAATCACCGATCAAAGTACCAGGAGAACATAATAGTCTAAGAGGTGTTTCGTAATCACACCCGCTATCGTATCCGTGACCTTGTCGGTCGATCATTGGTAAATTAACAGAAACGACCTACGATTTAAAAAAGGAAATGGGATTCGAAATTCGAAGTTCGCATTCGCAAATATACCAACAGTGTTACCGTGTAATGAAATATTCTTTACTTTTATAGAAAAATAGAAGCTAATAAGCCCAATTTTCAAATTTCGATGAACAACAATACCTAAAGTAAATTATTCGAATCAACAGAAACAATATAATTATAGACAATTAAAACCTAGAGATTAAGCCTTAAAAATAGTTTTTAATTATTTACGTACCGAGGTTTATACTTTGAAGGGTTCACTGTACTTTAAGAGACCTGGATTTTAAATCAGCCTATTTTCGTAGCGAAGTCATGTGTTCCCGTTTGCAGGGTGAATCGATTTTCGACTTCATCTCTCCTGGTAGCGGGACTCGTGTTGTGATAGCAATGATCCACACTTAACACCAGGTGGGCCGTGAACTCGTTCATTAAGGCGAGCAATAAAAAGCCACACTTCATAAATCTGTACTAAAAATCTTCAAATGCCGAAATACAAAAACACGTTTACCGTGAAAAGATCATTAAAACATGCCGTCAATATTTACGGCAAATAAAAAGAATTATTTCCCATTTGTCACTCTGGCACCCATGTAAAATCTCCATAACGAAAAGGCCATTATCACTTGAACTGTCTCATATTGAAAAATTTATAGAAAACGCAACCAAGAAATTTAAATGTGTGTGATTTGAAAGCTCAACGTGCTTTGGACGTTGACGACATCATGTAATTCGAAATGGTACCTCATAATATCGCTTCGTCCTTTTCGCGCCCGTTCGTACCGGACAGAGTGAGAAGGATAAACAATAAAGTAGAATCGTATTGCATATCATTATGAGATGCTTCGAGTGGCATTAAGCGGAATGTTGTCGTCTCCACGGGGCGCCTATGTTTTCGTACGAGTGCAAAAGAGACGGCAGCCATGAAATATAATGCCTCATTAGCTATATTTAGGTACGGTTATAACGCTTGCTTTGTACTCACCGTTAACCGGTTATGAATTTTCATTTTCGAGACCATTACATTTGTATGTTTGGCTTGCTTCGATCATGCTCTCTGACTGGTGCTATGCGATCTAAACACAGTTTTTGCCGTCCAACTATTATTCTAATTGGTAATTAGGCCCCCGAAATTAGGGCATTTTGATTTCATAACATCCTCTGTTGTGTGGGCGCCTGGTATTTTTTTTTATTGCTTAGTTGGTGGACGAGCTCACAGCCCGTTAAGTGGTTATTGGAGCCCATAGATATATACAACGTAAATGCACCACCCACCTTGAGATATAAGTTCTAAGGCCTCAAGTATAGTTACAACGGTTGCCCCACTCTTCAAACCGAAACGCATTACTGCTTCACGGCAGAAATAGGCAGGGTGGTGGTACCTACCCGCGCGGACTCACAAGAGGTCCTACCACCAGTAAGTATGCTGATAGTCTTGAGAGGCTATATCAGCGTTACTCTAGCATGAAAGTAAGCTCTGGGGGCTCAAACCGAAGTGTTGCTTACACTAGCCCTAGCAAGAGCAGTGCTTCGCAGAATCTACCACCGGATCGAAAACGCGACCCACTGAGAAGATCCGGTAAGAAACTCAGTGGGCATTTCAATCTGTGTCGTAGTTACGTTGAGTGAAGGATTGATAGGCGAATGGACAGCAGCGCTCTCGCGGCATTAAATCAACGTATCCCGTCACTTACTCAACTCCCAGGATTAAAAAAAACCACAATCCCGCCCCGCATTATTGAACAGCTCAAAAATTAGAATCCGTCTAGATTCTCGCAAGAATGTTCGATGCTCGATCACGCAATCTCGCTCGAAGACTAATACTAGTGGTCCTGCAGTAGTCGAAATATGACTATAATTAATTGAAATTATATTAATATGTTTAAACATTATTAAGGTATCAATTATCAAACACTATTATACTTCTTTAATATAATCACAGATTTCGCCAAAACTACACTATAGATAAATAATATTAAGGACAAACAATATTAATCTATTCTTAATTTGACCACAGACTTTAGCAATAACAAAACTTTGACAATAAACAAAGAGTATGTTTATATGTAGGTTTTGTGCCGAATGTGTGTAGGTGGTGTGTGTACTTACTGTTTTTTTATTGATTTAATGTATTTTTTATGCATAATTTAAAAAAAAAAATTAACATTCTGTACTCCTCTATATTCTCTATAAGTGTGGCAAATTTCATACTCCTCCGTCCGCGCAATTTTCGTAAAAAGGGGTACAATTGTTTTTACTTTACGTGTTAATATATAGATGATATTTTCTTCATGACCAAGGCAACGCCGGGTGTGGGTATCTGCTGTAGTAAATACGACACTATGTCCGGTGGTCCGGAAAAATCAACGTACTCAAATCTTTCTGATTAAAAATTTAACGCCAGTAAAAATGCCGACGATGCTTAGTGCTAACTGAGGCTTTTCTTACGTCTCATGATCGGTGGAGGCTCCGTTGGGGACTAATCACGATTTTTTTTGTCTTTTTGAGTTTTCTTCCGGTTATCTTTCCGGCCTGTTTGCTAATAGCCTAAAGGATAGCCCCTTAGGCTAATCTAAGGTCGTATTCTCAAGGTATTCAGTAGCATTTCACTGTAAGTCTCTAAACGACACCTCGACGAGTTCATCATCCATAAGCTATGTTGATGATGCCATATGATGTCAAAATATCTCTTTTTCCGTACTTATTCGCTGGAAACCTAAAAGGCTATTTCAGCTTAGCGTGGACGGGTAGGTGAGCTTACGGGCTTGACCTAACAGAATTTGCTAACACTAGCCCTAGCAACGGAACGGAATCGCGACCCCAGCAATCGACAAAGTGGATCGAAAACAAGAAACTGATTAAAAATTGGAATTAAAATTCGATTAATTTACAAGGGAATATATATTATTTTCAAATCAAATCAAATCAAAAAAAATTTATTCGTCAAACGTCAAAAGAACTACCGCCAATTCACAAAAACTAGCCTCCGTCCTGAGAAGAATTGGCAAGAAACTCAGCGGGCATGTCTTTTTTTTTTAATATTAGATAATAATAAAAAAATTTGATTTTTTCTTAAATATTCATTTTTACAATAAGTATTATAACGTAACAATTATTACAATATTGAAATGCCCGGAGCGAGCAACTCATTCCCATTATGTTGGCCTTACCCGCGTCTACTGGCACTTGCCAAATGTTTCCAGTTATTGATTAAAAACGTAATTTTTCTCGATCGGGAAATAATAAGGCAAATCAGCAATTTCGTTCGTCTTAGATGAGAATTGAATGTATTTGTAAATCTCGCCATCAAAGACCGGAGCCCGCGACATTTTAGTGTCACTACAGAATAGTTGAGGGCCACTGGCCTATAAGATCGCTCAATCTCGGAAACTATGCAAGGAACTGTTGTAAGGTATTCACTAACATTTATGTGAAATTTTTTCCAAGATGTCCATTTACATTGTATGCGCAGAGTCCAGATATATACCATAGTGTCTGACCTGTCTGACACAATTTCCTTTTAATCTTGTTTTTATATTTAGCCTTTATTAACTTTATACGAAGCTTCCTAGTTTGCCCCTGATGGTGAGTGGTTACCGTCGCCCATGGACGTCAGCAACGCCGGGGGCAAAACTAATCTACTGCATGCTGTTAAGTACTCTCCAAAAGCCTCATTTGAAGAAGGAGATGTCATAGCGCTCGGGAAACACCGAAAACACAATACCGAAAATTTAATAGATCCAATTCATCGAAAGACTTACAATTCCAATTAATTATAGTCGAATTTCAACTACTGCGGGACCTCTAGTAAAAATAAACACACACACACACAAATCGAGAACCTCCTCATTTTTGGATTTCAGTTAAATACAAAGTTAATTAAATGTTAATTCACTTACCGATCTCAAAAAAAAAAAAAAAACCTCCCAATGGAATTATTCGACACGTGAAAATAACATGAAACCAACGTCTAAAACATATTCATTTACATTTCGTCCCCCACCTAGCCACCCTTGTACGCCCCTCGAGGGTTGCCATGGCAACGAACCCTCCGGGGCGGGGACCGAGCGTACAGAGAGCCACCCCTGTATTCTCATTTCGCTAAAGCCTCTTTTACAAATCGAATGTAAATGAAAACAAGCGACTTACAAAAAAAGCTCGATTTTTAAGCTCATCAACTTTATATGGCCGGTTCTCACCGTGGTTTTTAGCTTCGCAAGCAAGCTTCGGTTGCAATATTATCACGAGTGGTAGAGCAGTGCACTGCGCATTGCAATTCCTAATACCTACATACCGTTTCGCTGCCACAATTCTGTCGTAACTGTAACGGGAAATCTCTGTCAGCCTGGTGTAAAATTTCCCAAACTAGAATTCCCTATACTATGGGAACTGACATACAGACTTATAAAAGTTTAAATTTATATAGATATTTAGCACCAAGACTGTTTTACTGGTGGTAGGACGTCTTGTGAGTCCGCACGGGTAAATACCACCACCTATTTCTGCCGTGTAGAAGTAATGCGTTTCGATTTGAAGGGTGAGGCAGCCGTTCTTACTATACTGAGACCTTAGAACTTATATCTCAAGGTGGGTGGCGCATTTACGTTGTAGATGTCTATGGGCTCCAGTAACCACTTAACACCAGGTGGGCTGTGAGCTCGTCCATCCATCTAAGCAATAAATAAATAAAAAATCCACCGCTGAACTATGATACAAACACAAATGGAGTAGATTTTTTTTTGTAAAAAGTTGCACTGTTTTTAATGAATGATAAAAATGATATAAATAAATAATACTTGCCTATTTATATTTACAAATGGAGCCGGTGGAATCGTACAATTATTGTCAAATAATTTCGTGTCTCTCTGGTTAATGTTCCTCACTTCTGAAAGCATTCAGTGACAGCGTACCCGAAAGAAAATCAATACGACCGTTTAAATCGTACGATTTTTTCTATCTTCAAATTATATCGGGCGCTTCTGAATTTTTCTTTTTGTTGCTTAGATGGAGGACGAGCTCACGGCTCACTTGGTGTTAAGTGGCTACCGGAGCCCATAGACATCGACAGCGTAAATGCCGCCACCCACCTTGAGATATAAATTCTAATGCCTCAGTATAGTTACAACGGCTGCCCCGCCTTTCAAAAAGAAACGCATTACTGCTTCATGGCAGAAATAAGCTGGGCGGTGGTACCTACCAGTGCGGACTCACAAGAGGTCCTACCAGTAAAAATCCACGATCTTTAAAGGTTTTTTTTAATTAGCCACAAACCGTTTCAATATTAGTTTATTCGCCAAACAGTACAAACATCCACATAGTTTATAGAAGACAGGTAAACAAAACGAAACATGCTTCCACCGTTGACCCAACGCACGAGAAGGTAGTGAACAAAAACAACTGAATTTAATAACTTCAAATTAAGAAAAAGATAATATATATGACGGAGGAGAAACGCTGAAGGAATGTTTTTAAAAAGTGTGACGTCAGCATTGTTGACGTCACGGTCATTAAGTTCTCGATGATGACTCATGTTTGGGCTTCCAAAACAAAACTTCACGAGAACTGCGTATATTGCACGAGAAGCATAACAACGTTACAGAGAGATCCGTACTGTACTACGGCTCGGACACGAATGAATAAACGCTAGACAGCACGGCCGTATTTATAGGACTTCGTACACGTCAGCGTGTTTACAAGTATTAAACACGTGAGCGTGTTTACAAGATTTTAAAGTATTGAAATTACAATAAAAGGGACTGTTTAACATCAATTTCTTATCACAGAGTAATTAGTTGATGATCAGTAGGTAAATAGTCATATTTGCGCCGACATATATAATTTTTTTTATTACCTAGATGTGTGGACGAGCTCACAGCCCACCTGGTGTCAAGTGGCTACCGGAGCCCATAGACATCAACAGCGTAAATGCCGCCACCCACCTTGAGATATAAGTTCTAAGGTCTCAGTATAGTTACAACGGCTGCCCCACTCTTCAAACCGAAACGAATTACTGCTTCACGGCAGAAATAGGCGGGGTGGTGGTACCTACCCGTGCGGACTCACAAGAGGTCCTACCCCCTGTAACTACGCAAATTAGAATTTCGCGGATTTGATTTTTATTACACGATGTTATTCCTCCACCGTGGAAGTCAATCGTGAACATTTGTTAAGTACGTATTTCATTAGAAAAATTGGTACCCGCGTGCGGGATTCGAACACCGTTGCATCGCTATATACGAATGCACCGGACATCTTATCCTTTAGGCCACGACGACTTCAAAGACTTATAAAATAAATAAATCGAAATTTTATTGCTACGTTTTGCAAGTGGTAAACAAAATATGTTAACATTGGAGAAATTCGTATAACGTAACCTACGCAGGACTCTTTACGGAGATATCTATATATTAATACGTGAAGCAAAAACTTTGTATCCCTTTTTACGAAAATTGCGCGGACGGAGGAGTATGAAATTTTCCACACTTATAAAGAATATAGAGAAGGAGTGCACAATGCTAATATTTTTTTTTAAATAATGCATAAAATATACATTAAATCAATAAAGAAAACATTACACACACTACATACCATGTATTCGACGCACACACGCATGCATACTATTTACTGTCAAACTTTTGTTCTTGACGTCTGTTGTCAAATTGAGATTAAATATTGTTTGTCTTTGTTAATATTTTTTATAGTGTAGTCTTGGCGAAATTTGTGATTATAGAAGTATAAAATACAACCATAATAGTGTACAAACTTACAATTCCAATTAACTATAGTCGAAGTTCGACTACTGCGGGACCTCTAGTATATTTGAAAGATACTTAAGTAACAGATCATCAGTGTCAACATAAGCCGACAGATGTCCATCGCTCTATATAGGCCTCGCCGAAGTTTTGCCATAATGACCGGTACTGCCAGCATTCATAAGCTAACAAACTGTACAATTAATATCTACACACGTTATTGATTGGTGACGAACTAACTCGTCTTTGCACGCGGCACGCCCTTACCAAACCACGAGACTTACTACACGTCAGTGATTGCAAAGTAATTTATCAAACAAAAAAAATATATAATTGCGAACTATATGTTCAAAACTCAATCATTCGGCTCAAACATAATTTATTAAAGTACTTTTACAATTGTTTGATTTACTTTGGCATTCAATTAGGTAATGTACAGCATACGGTAACATAACGTAATTGTTACATAAGTTTACCGATTAATAATGATAATGCCGGAACGCTATATGCGCTCGCAGCGATCAGAAGCATTATTCTACATACTGAAATACAACTTAATAGAAAAGCATTTTTTTCAATTCCGTATTATTCTGATTTAAGCCTTAAAATAAGAAAAACGATTCTCTATTTATGTATGAATAAAAAAATATCGTATCGTTAGTTGTAAATAATGAAAAATAGTAGCATTTCGAATCGAGTGAAGCACTTCCCGAAGCTTCTAGAGTGACGCACTAAGTTACGACAAGTGGAGAGATCTAAAATTTCAGCGCCATATTTACAAATTGTTCCTGTAGAGATTCTTATTGTATTTATTTATAGTTATGTATTACATATATTACAAAGTACTTTATTATTATTATCTGTTATGTTAGTTAGGTATGGACGAGCAGAATCTAGGTTCTTTATAGACAGTTTCGCCCTAAACACGTCAGTACGGATCCTCCCGATCCATTAACGGTACTTTTAGGTACCACAAGCACCGGTCGCCGTCCTCGCCGAACCCGTCGCTTGCGACGAAGGGCTCGACGAGTGAATTAACCCATAGACACTGCCCACTGAGTTTCTCGCCGAATCTTCTCAGTGGGTCCCGATTCCGGTCCGATGGTAGATTCAGCGAAGCTCTGCTCTTGCTAATGTTAGCAAATTTTCTCAGTTTGAGCCCGTGAGCTCACCTACCAGTCCAGCCGCAACTGAATTAGCCCCCTAGGCAACTAGCGAATAGAAAGGGAAAAAATTAAATATAAAATAATGTTCCTAATATTTTGTAACACAGTGTAGCGATGCACCGGTGTTCGAATCCCGCAGATGGGTACCAATTTTTCTAATGAAATACGTACTCAACAAATGTTCACGATTGACTTCCACGGTGAAGGAATAGCATCGTCTAATAAAAACCAAACCCGCAAAATTATAATTTGCGTAATCACTGGTGGTAGGACCTCTTGGGAGTCCGCACGGGTAGGTACCACCACCCCGCCTATTTCCGCCGTGAAGCAGTAATGCGTTTCGGTTCGAAGGGTGGGGTAGCCGTTGTAACTATACTGAGACCTTAGAACTTATATTAGGTGGGTGGGTGGCGCATTTACGTTGTAGATGTCTATGGGTTCCAGTAACCACTTAACATCAGGTGGGCTGTGAGCTCGTCGACCCAACTAAGCTATAAAAAAAAGAAGAATTTCCTAATATTTTGTAACACAAATTGATTTTGGGACTAACCACATCAATTGTCACAAAAACCCGCCCGCATGCAGCTCACCATGCCCGGTACAGTCGAGGATCACTTGAACAGATCTCAGAGTGCTCTTGAAATCAGCCAAAGCACAGAGAGCCCTCGGTATTACGCGCTCCAGCCCCAAGGGCGCATTGTCTTGAGTCACATTCGTTAAAACCATTGTTTCAATATTACTTTTTTTATTTTCAGTATTCCCGCCGAGACGCGGTCTGGATTGGAGCGGAAAGCGGTTTTTGCGTTTCGTTTTGAAGGCTGCGGCTTGTGATCGTGAGTGTGACGTGTGATTTGATCGGGTTTTAGAAGAAAATCATAATGGCACGGCGTAATCGCTTGGACTGTCTCAGTGTGAAGTTTTTTTTTTTAATAAAACACACCCAGTTTCCGAAATCCTAACCGATTCATTATTAAAAGATTTTTTGCTTTTTTTTTTATTGCTTAGATGGATGGACGAGCTCACAGCCCACCTGATGTTAAGTGGTTACTGGAGCCCATAGACATCTACAACGTAAATGCGCCACACACCTTGAGATATAGTTCTAAGGTCTCAATATAGTCACAACGGCTGCCCCACCCTTCAAACCGAAACGCATTACTGCTTCACGGCGGAAATAGGCGGGGTGGTGGTACCTACCCGTGTGGACTCCCAAGAGGCCCTACCACCAGTAATAAAATCTTTATATAAATTAACTAATTATTTAATAAACGTATTTTTTATTTAATTACTAACTGACCCGGCAGACTTCGTAGTGCCTGAATCGATAAATAAAATACCTAAGCCTGTGTACAAAATAAACTTAAAACAAACAAAAGGAATCCGTTCGACGGGGGACACATCAAAGGAAAAACAAAATTGTTATTTTTATTTAATTCCGAGCATTTTCATATTTATCTACCCTTTAAACCTTCTCTGGACTTCCACGAATAATTCAAGACCAAAATTAGCCAAATCGGTCCAGCCGTTCTCGAGTTTTAGCGAGACTAACGAACAGCAATTTATTTTTATATATATAGATATTTGGAAATACAAACAATCGAAATGTGACTCAGATTTTCGGATATTTTAAAATATCGATTTACCTTCGATTTAAAAGTTATAAAATCGCAGTCGCCTCCGCTTATGTTCACACCTCAACTCCGTCTATTGTAATGTCACCCTAGCGGTTAATTACGCCATCTGTCGTACGTATATTGAATTAACATGTGGCTAACTTTCATACTTTGCAATTATATTTCTTTAATTAGAAGCTTTCGCGGAGAAAGCGCTCCTAATGAAAGGGCTTACAGAACGACTGTATGTAATAAAGAAAAATGAAATTTATATTTAATATACATAGAATATCAAAGAAATAGTGTTTTCAAATAATAAATTTAAACCAATCAATATTCAAAATTTGAGGGTACTTAGAGAATATGTTAAACTCTGGTGCCGTCGTTATTAATTAATATACGGGTTTCATAGGCCGCAAAAATCAAAACGCGAACGAACTTTAATAACTTGTAGTTTCAATCGCAAACAACATTTATTTAAAACACCACACCTAAATTCAGGTTTGAATTAATAATAAAAAAACCCATTAAATTCGGTAAAATTGCGATTTGTGACCAGTTACTTGATTTAACTTCTTTTTACTCCTTTGCTTTAATTAACTTCATAATAGACTAGTGACTGTTTTCGTCTCCCCAAAATATCCTTTAAAAAATCCCGTCCCACGAAGTAAAAACATATGTAATATCCGTTCCCCTAGTAATGTTCTAGTATATAATATAACATATATAAGGAATGCTTCATTAGTGTGTGTTTGTTCGTAAAATACCCGCGTGTCTTTTATCGGATCGAATTGAAACTTGAACACTTTTGAAGTCGTCGTGGCCTAAAGGATAAGACGTCCGGTGCATTCGTATCTAGCGATGAACCGATGTTCGAATCCCGCAGGCAGGTACCAATTATTTTAACGAAATATGTCCTACTTAACAAAATAATAAATGTTCACTATTGACCTCCACGGTGAAGGAATAACATCGTGTAATAAAAATCAAACCCGCAAAATTATAATTTGCGTAATTACTGGCGGTAGGACCTCTTGTGAATCCGGACGGGTTAAACGCAGCGGTTACAGATAATATGGATGAACTCTGCTCCGATGGCGGGAGGTGCGATGATAAAAGGAGATTGGGGGATCATCTCAAACAATTCCTCAGAGCACTGGGTGTTTATTATCTATACATATTTAAACGTATATAAGTGTGTATATTAGTGTTTGGTACCCATAACACAGGGTATCCTAATTTGGATCCGGATGAGCGTACATGATTTGTTCCCAGTTATTTATTATATTATTATAAAAAAGATGCTCAATCCTAAAATTTGCCTTTGGTTTTCACGGGTCGTAAACTAAAATTAAAACCAGGCTTTTACGGCTTAACATCGCGCTTATTATTCCGACATACCTATCGAATACTAAACTACTACTTTTACTACTACTACTACTACTACTGCTACTACTTTTATGGACATTGACGGACATTTTACGGCCGGGTACGTGGCATACCGACGCCAATCCTCCTCTTTTCTTATCCGGGTTTGGGACCGGCAATGGCAGAGTTAAAATATTTAGTAAAGTGTTCCAATCGCTACCAAACCTCGCAGGGACACCCGCTGGCCCCACCTAAAGATTTCCTTAAAGCCTCATCGAAATTGGTTCAGCCGCTTTGGAATCCACAGAGAATGACATATATACGCTTTCTGATGTGAAACTTCTATAGCCGCACGTAAAGCCGATTGCTGGCGTGACTACGCATGCTGCCGCACTTTAATATAGCTTATACATACGTAATGCGCAATCGACTGTTTCTTAAAATTAATATTTTTTATTTTATTTTTTTATTTTTTTATGTACACACAGAAAAGAAGACATAATACAGAGTAATAGGAAAATTACGTACAAAGGCACTGCTTATTTCTTTAAGAAATCTCTTCCAGCAGACCTGCGAGAGGATTAAGAGAATAATAATTAAAAGTGATGAGTGTGTGTAGAACAGCTAAAATAACAAATACAACATGAGAATTATAGTAATGCACATACACATACCAAATATTGTTAAACTTGAATACAAAATATTATAAGTAACACAGTAACACTCGTATAGGTATAAGATATTTATTATGCCGCAGGAATTTCCTGTCGTAAACTATCCTCTTATGCATACCTGTACAAAATAATATCAATTTTGACATCTGACAACCTTCCCGCGATGATGCATTCAAATATAGATAACGACAATATGAGATCCTAATATATCTCAAGTACACTTGTGTATATACTTGCGGACCCGGCGAACTTTGTTCCGCCACACGGTTTGTTTCAAACACATCAACCAGTCAACTTCAAAATTCTACTATAATCTATATATTAATAAGTGAAGCAAAAACTTTGTATCCCTTTTTACGAATATTGCGCGGACGGAGGAGTATGAAATTTTCCACACTTTAAGAGAATATAGAGAAGAAGTGCACAATGCTAATATTTTTTTAAAATAATGCATAAAAGATACATTAAATCAGTAAAGAAAACACTACACCGTATTTGACGCACACACGCATGCATACTATTTATTGTCAAACTTTTGTTCTTGACGTCTGTTGTCAAATTGAGATTAAATATTGTTTGTCTTTGTTAATATTTTTTATAGTGTAGTCTTAGCGAAATTTGTGAATATAGAAGGATAAAATACAATCATAATAGTGTACAAACTTACAATTCCAATTATAGTCGAATTTCGACTACTGCGGGACCTCTAGTTAACACAATTAACCATAGAATATAAATATTACGTTTAGCTGTCAGTTGCGTTTTGTCGTAGTTACCACGTTTTATGTCAAGTCCCACGGGAATGTGATAAAAAGTATTCCATGTCCTTCTGCTGGTTCTAATCTACCTCCTCACCAATATTCAGCCAAATCAGTTCAGTCGTTCTTGAGTTATAAATAGTGTAACGAACACGACTTTCTTTTATATATATAGATATATATACTGTTCATACGAAAAGAAGCCCGGATAGAACCGCGGGACAAATCTACTTTGGTAAATACAAAACATGCAATTTGCCCGGTCCATCTGTCCTGGGTCTAGTTCGATAAGCATTGTGGTTTACTAAGCAATTTCTGTTCAGTGACATCTTCGGTACAATCGTGCAGAAATTTTTTGAAGAAAAAAAACCATTTTTATTTTCTCTTTTTAGTTCCTTTGAAGCAATTGTTTATGTAACATATAACTTACTAGGGCTAGTGCTAGCTTAACTTCTCAGATTGAGCCCCGTGAGCTCACCTGAGTCACAGCGTTACTGGAATAGCCCCTAAGGCTACCAACGAATAGGTAGGGGGAAAAAACGTACCAAAAGTATAAATAGTCATAACAACGGCGTTAATATTCTTGTCATCAATTAATCAACACGCTTATGATATAATGTTGCCACATGCGATAATCTATATTTAATTAATTTGCAGTTCTGTTGCATTGCTGTTAGTATCTCAGTCAGTCAATTTATCAGGGAAAAATATTTGTTTGCATCTAAATGTCTTTTTTTATTGCTTAGATGGGTGGACGAGCTCACAGCTCACCTGGTGTTAAGTGGTTACTGGAGCCCATAGACATCTACAACGTAAATGCGCCACCCACCTTGAGGTATAAGTTCTAAGGTCTCAGTATAATTACAACGGCTGCCCCAAACCGAAACGCATTACTGCTTCACGGCAGAAATTGGCAGGGTGGTGGTACCTATCTGCTCGGACTCACAAGAGGTCCTCCCACCAGTAAAACTACTACACACACACTACTCACACGTCGTTGCAATCGCGTTGCGCTGTTCCAATTATAGTCTCTGTCTAGTGTCTAGTGGCTTGAATAACGACTTAGCACTAAGTGAGTTTTAATCTCGTCCGGTTGCCACAGTAAGAAAATGCAATTTATTCGAAAAAGAAATAAGAATAAATTTTAAAACAATAAAATGTACTTTTTTTTTAATTATTTCTATCAATTTTCTTACCGGCTGTACTCACGTACAAGAGACAGGTTGCTTCACAAGCAAAAAAAAATGTCATTGTGGCGACGACTGTACATTTTTATTATTATAATATTTAGGGTAGGTCTGTTAAGGTTCTGCGGGTTACATTACGTGACTGAAAGACAGCCCGTTATACGATAAGAAATTCTTATTTTAAAATTCAACTAAAAAGCAATGACCTTATACATCTGCTCATCACTATTCAATGATGTTAAGATGAAATAGTAGCATATTCTACCATCGTGATCAAAAGTATTTTATATTTTAATTTTACTAAACTCAAATCCAAGTTTAAATGCAATTACATCTAATTTTACGGCTTCATTTGGCGTTTATTTAAGTTTTATAATTACGGAATTTATGAGAATAATCCCAGTAATAAACGCGAGAGCATAATATTTAAATATCCATTAAGGGTATAACATCTTGTGAGTCTGCCCGGGTAGGAAAGGTTGTATCCATGATGGAGCAATGCGTTCCGGTTCGTAGAGTGAGAAAGCTTAACAGGTTTCGTATAACTTCCAATTTAGACTTAGACCTCTTGTCTCAAGACGGATGACAGTATTCATCTAGCTAAATATATAAGTATATACAAATAAATTAATAAAACAGTTTAAAATAATTTCAATTGTGTCAACGTCTCATGAAAACCTTTGAGAATTAACGACTAGGACAATTAGGATTTTAAGGTGTTATAATTTCAAATAATATTTATTTACTTATTTATTTAAAACAGTACTGCCACATCACAAACATAACATTGAGGATAACTTAAACTATTAAATTTATGGCCTGATGCATGTGACAATCATGGCGTACATAAAATTGGCAATTCATCGGCTGGATGATGGAATACTAAAACTAAAAAAAGAAAAAGAATACCTAATCAAAACATACTTTGAAATTCAAATTTAACAAGTAATACAGTAATAATTGTTGAAATATTAATATGAATGTCTAATAAATAAATAAACAAATAAATCTGTACATACATATATAAATATATAAATCTACAGTGGTTTTTACGGATGTTCCGTTATAACTACTGAACCATGCATCCGATTGACTTGAAACTTGGTATCCGTGTAGAAAATACATGTACTTAATGGATAGGCTAATATTTTTAAGAGTGTTGGACTCTCTACACCAGTTGCAGGGGTGTTAATGATGAGCATCTTTGTGAGGGTGAGAAATAATAATGTTAATTCTAAATGCCCAGCAAAGCGGACGGGTACAGCTAGTATTCAATAAAAATAATCGTTTACATATTACTTTAGTTTTTAGATTATTTTATTATGTACGTTGTCCTATCGATTATTTTTCCAGAATAGATCCGTGAGTGCTCTGTCTTTTCCTACCTAATTTCCTAGTGTTCTTTCCTTAATTCTGATTCTCAGCTGAAGGTGCACCGGCGCGCCATATGTGTATTGTGAACTCGATTTTTTTTTATTATGAAGGAAGGATCATTGGTGGCCCGCAGGCCTTTCCAGTTTCACCAGGACAGGTGGGCGAGCAAAGGCTCAGCCAGGAGGCATTGAGTTTGTTAACAGCTGCTCAAGCGCCTCCGAAAGAGACCTAACAACTCAAGAGCACTGGCTCGCACCGAAATTAGACATTACTATTGAGTGGTTATGTTGTTTGAATTATTTTTTAACACGCTTACTGGTGGTAGGACCTCTTATGAGTCCGCACGGGTAGGAACCACCACCCGGCCTATTTGTGCCGTGAAGCAGTAATGCGTTTCGGTTTGAAGAGCGGGGTAGCCGTTGTAACTATACTGAGACTTTAGAACTTATATCTCAAGGTGGGTGGCGCATTTACGTTGCAGATGTCTATAGGTTCCACCAACCACTTAACGCAATGTGGGCTGTGAGCCCGTCCATCCATTTAAGCAATAAAGCAATAATATATATTAAGCTAATAACCCTACTGAGACCCATTCTTATTTATGGCTCAGAGACATGGGTACTCAGCAAAAAGGATGAGAACCGTCTACTTGTGTTCGAGCGTAAGATTCTAAGACGGATATTCGGTGCTGTGCAGGAAAACGAGATATGGAGGACGCGCTATAACCACGAGTTGTATGATGTTTACAAAGATCCTAACATCATAACAACTATAAAGATTGGACGCCTACGATGGGCAGGACATGTGGTTCGAATGGAGAGTATCAGAATGCCGAGACAATTGCTCTATGGCAAACCAGAGGGCCGCAGAAGTCGTGGCAGACCCAAACTCCGATGGTTGGATGGCGTGGAGCGCGACCTCAAAAATATCGGCGTCAAGAACTGGAAAGAGAAAGCCCTGAACAGAGCAGTCTGGAGAGACACACTGGACCAGGCTAAGGCCCACCCTGGGCTGTAAGGCCTAAGACGATGATGATATTAAGGTAATATTGTTACTAGAACTTTTCCCGTTTTCGCAGTCGCCCAGAAACAAAAAGCATGATGATGAGCGAATCGAATGGAAGTCGTTAGCATCGGAGCAATATAACGACGCCACTACGTTGTTCGCATTACACGAAACGGAAAAATAATTATTAGGGACAAACAAACAAAAAATCTGTCCCGACGAATTATTATGGTTACAAAATTATATGTCCGCATGCGTTTTTTTTTTTTAATCAGTATAATTGAGCTTTCGGCGGCCAACCCGAAATAATGGAGCTTTTGTCAAATTAGAAAAAAAAAACAAAACAAAAAAAAATTAAATTTGATGGTTAGTTTTGTATTATAAACTTCGATGAGTGAATAGGTTGCCTAGCAAGTGCGAGGTCGCCGGATCGGGCTGGGTCACTTTATAATTTGCTTCTATTAACTTCATTCGCCACAAATAGAGAGAGATGGAGAAGCCTCTCAAAAGCCGCAACCAAATATTAAGACTTACGTAACCACGACCACTCCGCCAGGAGTGAACGACTGAGAAGAACTTCATTCGTGTATCTTTAAGCGTAATTTCCATTTAATTCTCCCTCAGACATGGCCCACTAAGTTTCTCGCCTGATCTTCTCAGTGGGTCGTGTTTCCGATCCAGTAGTAGATTCTGCGAAGCACGGCTCTTGCTATGACTAGTGTTAGAAAATTCGCCATGTTAAAGCCCCGTGAGGTCACTTATTCTTTTTTTTAATGCCCTTGTAGACAGACGAGCATACATCCAACCTGATGGTGAATAGTTCCCGCGCCCATGGGCTACACCAATGCCGGGGACAGAGCCAAGTCACTGTCTACCGTTGAGTCCTCTCCACAAGCCTCGTTTGAAGAAGGACATGTCATAGCGCTCGGGAAACACCGTGGAGGGGAACTCATTCCAAAGCCGGATGGTACGTGGCAAAAAAGGTCTTTGGAAACGCACTGTGGATAACCGCAGTGGCTCCAGGTAGTATGGATGAACTGGTACGTGGTAAAAAAGATTTCTGGAAACGTACTCTTCGCCCGATGAATCAAGTATAACCCCTCGAGGTAACTAGAATAGGTAGAGAAAAACACATCGAATTCAGGGTATCCGATTAACTTATAAATTTGCCCATGCATCAAGAATCAATTCTAATGCAACTATTTGGGTGCTTTGGTCTAACATAACAAACAGTGTTATACCGGAACCAAATGCAAATAATCACATAAAATTTTATGTTTAGGATTGCCATAAACAATCTCTTCGACCAGTCTAGATCAATTAAAAAAAACTAGAGGTCCCGCAGTAGTCGAAATTCGACTATAATTAATTGGAATTGTAAGTTTGTACCCTATTATGATTGTATTTTATACTTCTATAATCACAAATTTCGCCAACGCTACACTATAAAAAAAAAATTAATAAAGACAAAAAATATTTAATATATTCTCAATTTGACCACAGACGTCAAGAACAAAAGTTTGACAATAAATAGTATGCATGCGTGTGTGCGTCAAATACATGGTATGTAGTGTGTGTAATGTTTTCTTTACTGATTTAATGTATCTTTTATGCGTTATTTTAAAAAAATATTAGCATTGTGCACTTCTTCTCTATATTCTCTATAAGTGTGGGAAATTTCATACTCCTCCGTCCGCGCAATTTTCGTAAAAAGGGATACAAAGTTTTTGCTTCACATATTCATATTGTCATTACAATATAATTTTTGACGTTTCCTATACAGTTCTCGTTATCACAGACGACAATCTGATTATTTGTATTATATTTTACTGGTGGTAGGACGTCTTGTGAGTCCTCACGGGTAGGTACCACCATCCTGCCTATTTCTGCCGCGAATCAGTGATGCGTTTCGGTTCGAAGGATGAGGCAGCCGTTTTGTTCTGCAACTGCAACTAGTTGTGTTGCCTTGCTTAATAGCGTTTTCCCAGATTTAAAAACGATCATATAAAAGTTTATGTTTACTCGTACGATTGTCATAAGCAATCTCTTCGACCCGTCTAGATTAAATAAAAAAATTAAAAAATCACAGCAAATAGTTTCAATGTACCCCCTTGACGGATACAAAATTACGGGCCATTGTGAGAGACGACCACGTGACAACAATCAGCCTTCAACTACACAAAATCTTAAATCAGAACGAGCCAATTACATAATGTAATTGTTAAATTGTTGTACAATGATCTCGTTAATTAGACCGGTTCGTTGAAGTTGGGGATACGACAAATTGCTTTTGATCGTTCGCCATATTAATTCTTTATGAGCTCGACGGGAAATCGGCAGCTTTCAATGTGCCTTTTACGTATTTGTAATATGTTATTCAGAACAATACCGTATCTTGCTGTTATTCTTTTTTTTTTATTGCTTAGATGGGTGGACGAGCTCACAGCCCACCTGGTGTTAAGCGGTTACTGGAGCTCATAGACATTTACAACGTAAATGTGCCACCCACCTTGAGATATAAGTTCTAAGGTCTCAGTATAGTTACAACGGCTGCCCCACCCATCAAGCTGAAACGCATTACTGCTTCACGGCAGAAATAGGCAGGGTGGTGGTACTGCCCGTGCGGACTCTCAAGAGATACTACCACCAGTAATAATAGATACTGACCAATTCTCGTTTGGGAAAAATCTTCCACAGAGCTGGTGATATTCGTCGGTAGACCGACTCGTCTCGGTCCGAATGATCGGAACTTGTATATATGCAACCGTATCCTGAAAATGTCGTAAGCGAGATTCAGCAATCTTTTTAATTATTGCATAGATGGGGGATCTCTTTCGTTAATGTTTCTGACTTCTGAAAGCATCCAGTGACAGCGTCCCCGAAAGAAAATCAATACGACCGCTTAAATCGTACGATATTTTCTTTTTTTTAATTATATCGGGGCTTCTGAATTTTTTTTGTTACTTAGGTGGGTGGACCAGCTCACAGCACACCTGGTGTTAAGTGGTTACTGGAGCCCATAGACACTTACAACGTAAATGCACCACCCACCTTGAGATATAAGTTCTAAGGTCTCAGTATAGTTATAACGGCTGCCCCACCCTTCAAGCCGAAACGCATTACTGCTTCACGGCAGAAATAGGCGGAGTGTTGGTACCTACCCGCGCAGACTCACAAGAGGTCCTACCACCAGTAATTACGCAAATTATAATTTTGCGGGTCTGATTTTTATTACACGATATTATTCCTTCACCGTGAAAGTCGATCGTAAACATTTATTAAGTACGTATTTCATTAGAAAAATTGGACGAAAATCGGACGTCTTATCCTTTAGACCACAACGACTTCGAGTCGGAGTACCAGAAGACGAAGCGTCCTTAAACCTCCCATGAGGTAGACTGACGACCTGTTGAAGATCGCAGGATTCAACAAGATGCAGACTGCGCGGGACCTGTCGTTGTGGCTACCCATGTAAGAGACTTGTGTCCAGCAGTGGATGTCTGTGGATAGGAGAAGCAGTAGCCATTATCAATGTCAAAAATTGTAACGAACCAAAACTGTCAGTGGCGCCTACCGTCCCACGCGGTGCAGTGATACAAATAAATAATCCTATCAAATCGACCACCGAACTTGGAGTGAATAAAAATGGATAGCATATTATAAGCGAGATTGCACGTGTACGCTCGGACCTTTTTAATACGCTTTTATTAGCTTCAGATGTATGTTAGTATGTAACGGAATCTTTGAACATGATTTTGACCCCCTTCAAAAAGTCGGATTAACTCGAAATTTGGTATACCTATTAAGGACCGATGAAAATTGAATATTAATAAAAAAAATTGAAAAAAAAAATTTACAAAAAAATTGAAATTCAAGTAATAAATGAAAAATAAATAATAGTTTAAATAAACTAACAAAATACACTTTTATAGAAAAACCAACTAAAAAATAAATTTTAATAAATTTGAATTAAAAATAGTGTAAGAAAAACTGATTTTATTGTAAAAAAGGCGTGGTGTGCTTTTAGGATATTATCAAAATAACTCTTCTACTCATATCTGTTCATAAAATATTTATAACTACTGATACCATGCGCCAAAATATATGCAATAAATCTATTCGCCTTGAAAATTTAAATGCGAACTGTGAGACTAAATAAATTCTGATGTTTTTTAGGGCACTTATTCCAAGCAGATACGATGACCATGTAAAACCAGCTAGCTACATTAAAGTAAAACACGCAAAAAAGTGACAGTAAAATAATTGAAATTCGAATTTCTTTACTGGCGGTAGGACCTCTTGTGAGTCCGCACGGGTAGGCACCACCACCCTGCCTATTTCTGCCACGAATCAGTGGGGCAGCCGTTGTAACTATTCTGAGACCTTAGAACTTATATCTCAAGATGGGTGGCGCATTTACGTTGTAGATATCTATGGGCTCCAGTAACCACTTAACACCAGGTGGGCTGTGAGCTCGTCCACCTACCTAATCAAAAAAAAAAATAAGCAAGCCTGAGCGTGAATTTTCTTTCATCACCGCGTCATTTATGCCACATCCATTGTGCACACTAATCTTCTAGCATCAATCGTTCTTTAACTTCACATAGCTATAACAAAGCGATTAGAGCCCCATCAATTCATAGGTTTTAATGGCATTTAACGTTTATTATCACAATATTATGACGACACCCCACGGGCTCGCGCGTGCCTATTGTAATACCCCTTGTGTTCACGCAGAGCTAAACTAGAGACAGAGAACAATCGCATCGTGATTCAAAGAACGTTGTTGAATTATAAACTCCCTAACTTTTTTTACGATAAGTAGACGAATAGTAGTAATTGGTGTCTCTCTCCTTGCGTCGATTATCCTCAATGCTGAGAGTCATGGCTTCATGAGGCTTTGTTGAGAACGTACACATGGTCCCACGTCCTTCGACGGCAGTGCTTATGGCAGAGATTTAGTTCTTTGAGGCCGCTGAAGCCTTATTTGGATCAGTCTAATTAATAGTGTCTATAGACTAAGAATACTGGGAGTTAGCCTATGGATTTACGAACAGACTTTGTAATCCCTTTTATTATAAATGTACCTTGCACGGTAATTCTCTGAAGAGCGACATCGGATGTTTCTTTCATCTTCTCTTTACTATCACAACGTCTAACTATTTCCTACCTCATAATTGCTTCAATAGCTTGAGGAGTTCTCAGAGGTGAGCAGCATATTGTCCTTGTCTATTTTCGTGGTGTGCTTTTCAGGATATTATCAAAATAACCCTTCTACTCATATCTGTTCATAAAATATTCATAACTATGATACCGTGCACCCCACGCTTTTTTTTACAATAAAATCATTTTTTCTTACAATATTTTTAATTCAAATTTATTAAAATTTATTTTCTATTTTTTAGTTGGATTTTCTATAAAAGCGTAATTTGTTAGTTTTTTTAAACTATTATTTATTTTTCAGTTTTAAGTTGAATTTAAATTTTTTCAATACATATATTTTTAATATCGATTTGTCATCGGTCCTTAAGTAAGTATACCAAATTTCGAGTTAATCCGACGTCTTGAAGGGGGTCAAAATCATGTTCAAAGATTCCGTTACATACTAACATACATACGTCTGAAGCTAATAAAAGCGTATTTAAAAAAAAAACTGCTGCCCTATTTAAATTGGAACAAAGCCGTTTTGTGCAACCCACGGATTCGGTAATCGCGTCCGTTGCTCGCCCGTGGGGCAATAAGTTTCTCATCAAACGAGCCGGAATAAGCTAATACGCTACACGCGTCCCATGCTTCCGAACAAAACCCATGAACAACGTGTCTCAATCACGCAAAATTTCTAATTAATTCGATTGACACAGACACAGTTCATTAACTAGACTGGCCGAAGTATCTGTAGGTGATCTATCCAACAAAATAATTTATGCCTTTTTATGCCTACTTATTTGCCAATGGCCTCGGGGATCTGTTCTGATTTTAAATTGACAAATGGGCGCACTTACGGGGCTCCACCTTAGAGAACTTTGACAACAAGAGTAGTGCTTCGCCAAATCTACCACAGGATCGGAATCGCGACCCACTCAGAAGATCCTGCTAGAAACTCCGTGGTTTCGTGAAGCAGTCATCTTTCCCGTTGCAAGGGTAGTAAAGCTCTTAACCAATACTGAAATAGAAACTTCATCATCGTATATGGCGGCGGAGGGCGCCATTGAACGCCTCAATACTATGGTAATAAATGCACAAGTATATGTAAGAAATAAAAATGAAGATTTACAAAAATGCTCCTACTGGGATATTTGTTTTTACGCATTTACCTAAAAAGTTAATCCTGTACCACTTTTTGAACACATTTCAACAAAATACCAATGACAATTCTATTTAAATCAGTCGGGTCCTTATTCTGTAATACAAAGTCCTGTTTAACAATAATGTATAAAACTTGAACGTCGAAGTCAAACGTTCGAAAAAAAAGGAAACATATTTAAAGCTTTAGAAACCTAACATAAAGCTTCCACAGAAAGCTTCAATATTTTCGATCGAACTCCGATGATTGAAGGCTACAGGCAGGTACAAGACGTGAAAAACTGCACTCGATGAAGCTCAGGGCAAAAACCTTGGCGGCGAGCTTTTGGTTAGAGCAAGACGGCTGGTGTGCGAGAGAGACAGACCGAGAAAAGTCTGCGCGAGCGCTGCGGCTTTCGAATACCTCGGGAGGGAATTTCACAGAGTTGAATTATAGATAGGTTAAATGATTGAACGATTTCCCACTACGGTAATATTATCTAATTAAATTTGTTTTTAACCAAAAAAAACCATCTATATGCAATATCATCGTCGTTGCAAATTTAAAATCTCCTAACATGTCATGATAACGTATGCAAGCTTTGTAGAGTGTCACCTTTCTATAAAGGGAAAATTTACTTCGCTTGCTGATCATGAGGTGAAATATCACTCAACTTGCAAATTTAGGCATTAGCATGGCCATATAACTTTATCACTCGTCTACTTTTTTTTATATGGTCTAGAGGACCATATCAGCGTCACCGGGCTAGTAGGCGAGCTCACGGTGCTTAAAACTGACGATGTTGCTAACACGAACCCTAGCAAGAGCAGTGCTTCGCAAAATCTACCACCGGATTGGAAACGCGACCCACTGAGAAGATCCGGCGAGAAACTCTGTGGACTGTGTCTATGGGTTAATTTGATCGCCGAGTCTTTCGTCGATAGCGACGAGTTCGACGAGAACAATGACCGGTGCTTGGGTTACCTAAAAATCAAACTCGCAAAATTATTATTTACATAATTATTGGTGGTAAAGCCTCTTGTGAGTCCGCACGGGTAGGTACCACCACATCGCCTATTTCTGCCGTGAATGCGTCTCGATTTTTGAAGGGTGGGGCAGCCGTTGTAACTATACTGAGACCTTAGAACTTATATCTCAAGGTGGGTGACGCATTTACGTTGTAGATGTCTATGGGCTCCAGTAACCACTTAACAACACCAGGTGGGCTGTGAGCTCGTCCAGCCATGAGTGCAATTAAAAAAAATGGGGGAGGATGCGAGATGACGTATTTTTGGCGACGTCGACTGTTTACCGTTTGGTCCGCAGGATCGGCCATGTAGTTACCGGCGGCCACGATGAGAGGGTTCCCGTGTCGTGCCGCTTTATCGAAATTGACTCGTCTACGTTTGACTATTCTGTGATATCAAAGCACCGGACCGATGTATGTCCTTTTGATGTGCCGTGCAAAAACAGATAGCCCTACCTAGCTCTAGATGAAGATGAAACAAGACCTGGATTCGTTTTTAATTAATTGGTATTTTATTTTATTCAGCGTGAGAAATTGAGTTAATATAAATTAAGATTGTACTTTATTAGTTTATATATAGACTTTACTACTTCGCTGCGGTTCGATATGGTAAGTTCTAGTTTTTGTTACACATTATAAACTATTTTCCATTACAGGTTCTTATCAGATGGTAAGAGATATTAGAGACTTTGAGGATATTCATCGAGCCTCATTTGAAGAAGGACATGTCGTGGTATAGGGGAACAGAGAGGTATAATTGAGGTCCTGTAACTCACAGTCGATTAACAGATACAGAACAATCCAAACGAGCTTTTTTTTTTATTGCTTAGATGGGTGGACGAGCTCACAGCCCACCTGGTGTTAAGTGGTTACCGGAGCCCATAGACATCTATATAGAGATATAAGTTCTAAGGTCTCAGTATAGTTACAACGGCTACCCCACCCTTCAAACCGAAACGCATTACTGCTTCACGGCAGAAATAGGCGGGGTGGTGGTACCTACCCGTGTGGACTCACAAGAGGTCCTACCACCAGTGAAACCAGCTGCTGGTGGGTGGTGTGATGTTAAAAATGAGACTTAGAACTCATGTCGCAAGATGAGTGGTGGCATTTGCGTTATTAAGGTCTATGGGCTCCGGTAACTGTTTTACACCATGACACCTGTTACGCGGTGAGCGGTTTTGTAGTTTAAAAAAAAAAACTTTGTTTTAATACACACTGAATTTATTTATCCTTTACAAAAATCTGATGTTGCACGGACAGAGTTACGATGTTATAAGCTTGAAGATTGATGTCGAACTCCTAAATTTCAAGGAGAAAAAGAATTTATACATGAATAGTATTTACTAAACAATTAGTAAATGAGTCATTTAGACTATGAAGCTTATTGGTAAACATATTTAGAATCCATAACGACACAATTAGTAAATGACGGAATTTTACTAATGTGAAAGGAATACAATATTAACTAATGTTCTAATTCCAAATGAAGATTTGATGTAAAGTAGACAATATACATTTCTATATATTAATACGTGAAGCAAAAACTTTGTATCCCTTTTTACGAAAACTGCGCTGACGGAGGAGTATGAAATTGCCCACACTTATAGAGAATATAGAGAAGAAGTGCACAATGCTAATATTTTTTTTAAATAATGCATAAAACATACATTAAATCAATAAAGAAAACATTACACACACTACATACCATGTATTTTACGCACACACGCATGCATACTATTTATTGTCAAACTTTTGTTCTTGACGTTTGTGGTCAAATTGAGAATAGATTAAATATTGTCTTTGTTAATATTTTTATAGTGTAGTCTTGGCGAAATTTGTGATTATAGAAGTATAAAATACAATCATAATAGTGTGTGTACAAACTTACAATTCCAATTAATTATAGTCGAATTTCGACTACTGCGGGACCTCTAGTAATTTAGTAACATGAGGAAATAAGTATGTTATATATAATAGTAACAATGATTTAAAACTTAAGAACTAAGAGTTAGAAGCAGTACATTATGTATTTATGATAATTGGTATATAACTTAGGTACTAGTGTGAGGGGCATAACATAACACACCAATCATGGTACCGATAGTTCAAACACATCTAAGTGCACCGAAGCTTATTGTCATCACCACGAGATAACAGCCATCCAACTTGTGACTTAAAATCTAAGTTTTAAATACAAAACTAAAATTTCACTCTTCAGGCTTGAAAGCATGCTGCTTCGTGGCAAGACTAAGGCAGCGGTACCTATCCGGGCGTGCTCGTAAACATCTTACAACCAATGTTAGGGCTATTAAGATTTTAGATAGATTTTTCTATTCCGCCGCCGCGACATACTAGAGTAAGCTATAAGCACTCCTGTCTTATCAATACTATCCTGATCAAATCTACCATGTTACGATAATCAAATCAAATCAAAAATGTTTTATTCAACATAAATAATAGTACATACTTGTTGAACGTCAAAAAGAACTACCGCCAATTCACAAAAACTAGCCTCCGTCCTGAGAAGAACTGGGAAGAAACTCAGCGGACATGTCTTTTTTTTTTAAATTAGATAACAGAAAAATAGATTTTTTTAATATTCATTTTTACAATGAGTATTATAACGTAACAATTATTGCAATATTGAAACGCCCGGAGCGAACAACTCATTCCCACTTTGTGCAATCTTCTAAATAATCATTGACTTTATAGTAAGCTTTATTGCACAGATGTTCTTTAATAGTTTTCTTAAGCCTATGTATATGTAGGTTCTGAACATCTTGTGGGATTTTGTTGTACAGGCACACATACAAACACCCGAATGAATTTCGTATCTTATGTAGCCTACTCATTGGCACAACAAGCTTGTGTTTGTTCCTAGTATTTCTATTATGTATGTAGGTATGAAGAGTAGGTTAGTGATAGAATAGAACAATGCGTCTGGAACTACAACCATCACAAATAAGTGGCTAACAGATCGCTTGGAAGCTTCATCCACAGCATTTTATTGTTGCTTTTGTATGTAAAGTAAAGTTGGCACTCGAGGACTCAAGCAATACCAAAAGCATTTTTTTTATTGCCTAGATGGCTGGATGAGCTCACAGCCCACGTGGGGTTAAATGGTTACTGGAGCACATAGATATCTACAACGTAAATGAGCCACCCACCATGAGATATAAGTTCTAAGGTCTCAGTATAGTTCGATCCGCTATCTACCACCGAAGATTTCTCAGAGCTCGAAGTAGAATATACGATAATGATGAGGAAATATGGACGGATGCTCGCACCGGAAGACGGTTAGGAGCAAAAGCATACCTCAAAACATGCTATAGATAACCGCATGGTCTAAGTAGTATGGTATAAAGGAGATGACACGAAGCATTCGCCACGGACCATGCGGTATAAAGCACAGAGAGAATCAAAGTCCCTCCATAGACCCAGAAGATCTAAACTATCCTATAGTATTACTGTTTGCTGCGATCTCCAGATATTTAGACATATTATCAAATTATAACAAAAAACAAAAACATTTACTAACAATCACGCCACGTTAACTGGTCCCGTGATAAGTTCGTAAAGAACTTGTGTTACAGGTACCAGATAACGGAAATAAATGTAAGATTTTTATTATACACATACATATATTTAATACTATCTGACCCGGCAGACTTCGTAGTGCCTCAATCGACAAATAAAAGACCTAAACTTCTGTATAAAATAAACTTAAAACAAACAAAAGGGAAAATAAAATTGTTATTTTTATTTAATTTCGAGCATTTTCATATTTATTCACCTTTTAAACCTTCTCTGGACTTCCACGAATAATTCAAGATCAAAATTAGCCAAATCGGTCCAGCTGTTCTCGAGTTTTAGCGAGACTAACGAACAGCAATTAATTTTTATATATATGTTAACGGAAATGTATGTAATCCGTCATTGTATACAATTCCTAGGAAATGTATGTTATTCCTAAAATCGCACGGAAATGTGTGAAATAAATTATATTATACTTACACATTACACATTTCCTAGAAAATCTATACATTTCCTAAATAGCAATCGGAAATGTAAAACATTTAAGATATTGGTGGGTACGCGGGGACAGCGGGACGAGTCTTGCACTACGGTCAGTTGCCAACTTGCAATCCACTGGAACCGGCCAGGGATTTAAGAAGTGCCTTTGCAAGAAAAACTGTGCTACATCAAGATGTCTGTGTTTTAAAAATATAGTATTATGTACTTCCAAATGCCATTCGAGCTTACCCTGCAAAAATAAATAGCTATATGGACTGACAAAGTATTATAATATAAAAATTTACTTTTATACTTTGACATTTATAATTACTTAATTATCAGACTGATTACTTGCCAAATGAAAATTTGATTTTATAAGAATAAATATAAGTTGATTTTGTAATACGTTAAAAGTTAATAGATAGTTGATTTTAGAAGTTTTAATTAGTAAGATAATATGAAAATATTATTATTATTTTACGGTATGACTGTTACCCGATTGTCTCAATAAGTTTTATAATAAAAAAATATTATTAACAACGTGTTTTATTACAGAAAGCATTTACTTTATACATTTCCTAATACGATATTGGAATTATATACAATTCCGAGGAAATTTATACATTTCCTAGGATATCTATGCATTAAATAGTTTTTCAAACAATATTTTATACATTTCCTAAATAGTATCGGAATTGTACACATTTCCTAGGATTTGTATACAATTCCTTGATTTCATACATTTCCGGTAACATATATATAGATAAGATACATCCATAACCCTGGAAAATAAATTTTATATTTATCATACAAATATCTTTTCTTGGAGGGATCCGAACTCTCGACCTCCTTGTGTAGACCATGTCACTTACCACTACACCAGACGGCCGTTAATTCTATCACAAGCATGCGTATGCTAGACGCGTCCATCTTTCGCGCGTCGATCGACGATTTCTCCAAATCTCCGTGCAGACATGACCGAAACAATCGTTCGTAATCTTCTAGAATCCTCAAATCGAATTAGGAATACGCGCTTCGTATAAACGATAGAGGCGATAAAGCCTGAACGAAACATTAAGCGTTATAATGTAAGTATGTATATTGGTATCTATATATTAATACGTGAAGCAAAAACTTTGTATCCCTTTCTACGAAAATTGCGCGGACGGAGGAGTATGAAATTTTCCACACTTATAGAGAAAATAGAGAAGAAGTGCACAATGCTAATATTTTTTTAAAGTAATGCATAAAAGATACATTAAATCAATAAAGAAAACATTACACACACTACATACCATGTATTTGACGCACACACGCATGCATACTATTTATTGTCAAACTTTTGTTCTTGACGTCTGTGGTCAAATTGAGAATAGATTAAATATTGTTTATCTTTATTCATATTTTTTTATAGTGTAGTCTTGGCGAAATTTGTGATTATAGAAGTATAAAATACAATCATAATAGTGTACAAACTTACAATACCAATTAATTATAGTCAAACTTCGACTACTGCAGGAGGACCTCTAGTATAAATCAATTAGCTATATATTTCATATTATATGTAAACGGTATACATCTGTTTATTGTATGTATATATTTTCTATAATAATATATTGTCTATAGTACACCGCAACATACCTGCTATATTTTTATATTTTCCAGAATTTCTGTAAATTAAACGGTCGTCTGGAAGAGATCGCTTTTAGTGATAAGATTTTATTTATTTATTTATTGCTTAGATATGTGGACGAGCTCACAGCCCACCTGGCTAGCCTAAGACCGCCTATTGTACAAATGTATCTGCTTTTTGACTGTTCTTTGAATGTAAATTGTGTTTTGGTGTGCAATAAAGTGTATTCTCTCTCTCTCTCTAAAGCTTCGAAATATTTGGGAACTCGATAAAAAGCTCTCACGAATGACGTCGTACAAGACTTTATTTTGTTAATTAATCGATCTGGCCACGTGCCCCCCTTACGGTAATAGGCCAATTTCGTCGTAATAACTCTATAAGCTAACTGCCGGCGCGCCGTACACACTGACAACGTTCGTGTAACAGGATTATGTATAGCGAAATACTATACGATTGAAATCGTCAAGATGAATATTGGTAGTTTAGGCCTCATACGCGAAGCAGCTGCTCTTGAGTTGTTAGATGTCTTACTGGTGGTAGGACCTCTGGTGAATCCGCACGGGTTGGTACCACCACCCCGCCTATTTCTGCCGTGAAGCAGAAATCCGTTTCGGTTTGAAGGGTGGGGCAGCCGTTGTAACTATACTTGAGACCTTAGAACTTATATCTCAAGGTGCGTGGCGCATTTACGTCGTAGATGTATATGGGCTCCAGTAACCACTGAACACCAGGTGGGCTGTGAGCTCGTCCACACATCTAATAAATAAATAAAAAATAAAAAATATGTCCTTTGGAGGCGCTCGGACAGCTGTTAGCAAATCCCATCCCTCCTGGCTGAGCCTTTGCTCGCCCACCTGTCCTGGTGAAACTGGAAAGGCTTTCGGGCCAGCAGTAATCCTTCCCTCATAAAAAGCTTAGACCGTCCACACTACGGCCCACAATAAACTACTCAAAACCAGTCAAGTTTCGGCATGCATTTTAATACGCTTTTATTAGCTTCAGACGTATGTATGTATGTTTGTAACGGAATCTTTGAACATTATTTTGACTCCCTTCAAAACGTCGGATTAACTCGAAATTTGGTATACTTATTAAGGACCGATGACAATTCAATATTTGAAAAAAAATGAAAAAGACAATTGAAAAAATTGAAATTCAACTAAAAAATTAAAAATAAATAATAATACTTTAAGAAAACTAACAAAATACGCTTTTAAATCCATCATGGTATAAGTAGCTATAAATATGTTATGAACAGATATAAGTAGAAGGGTTATTTTGATAATATCCTGAAAAGCACCCCAATACTTTTTTTACAATAAAATCATTTTTTCTTACACTATTTTTAATTAAAATTGATTAAAATTTATTTTAAATTTTTTAGTTAGATTTTAAGAAAAGCGTATTTTGTTAGTATTTTTAAACTATTATTTATTTAAAATTAATATCTCGCGTTTGTCTTAGTTAATATTTTTTATAGTGTAGTCTTGGCGAAATTTGTGATTATAGAAGTATAAAATACAATCATAATAGTGTACAAACTTACAATTCCAATTAATTATAGTCGAATTTCGACTACTGCGGGACCTCTAGTTGTAAATAAATAAATCATAGACTCTCACCTATTTTATTCCCGTCGACTTAACTTTCGGCATACTATACCGACACTTAGGGCGAACTCAATTAATCCACGACCACGCATTTCTGACGTTCTTATCGTTCTTATCGTTGCAAAAACAAAGCGCCCGGCCGTCGGCTATCCGACTTAGTCAATTTAAATGCAATTTAATATAATTAGATTCGTTTTAATGGCGCTTGGGGAATTTCGCGAGATCGAAGGGATTACACCGCCATCTGTTGGCGAGTAGCTGAAATGTTTTTATTTTCTGGAACAAACTCTTTTTCGTGATATATATTTTTTTTTAATTTAATTTGTGCATCACAATGACTACCTTTTTAATATTTTTTTAATTATTTAGATTTAATTTACATGGATTATAATCAGTCGCCATCACAATACGAATAAAATCGTCCCCTGGTGTACGAAGGTGAATGGCATGTTGGATTGAGTAATGTAACATCAATGCGTTTTCCGCATTAAAAATACGGTCTCATTAAAAAAGAGCATAGTAAATATTTTTTATTTTGCTATCATGAAGTGCGAATAACATTTTCCATAAATTATACCTATTCTTATCTATCTATATACATAAAAATGAATTGCTGTTCGTTAGTCTCGCTAAAACTCGAGAACGGCTGGACCGATTTGGCAAATTTTGATCTTGAATTATTTGTAGAAGTCCAGAGAAGGTTTAAAAGGTAGATAAATGTGAAAATGCTCGGAATATAAATAAAAATAACAATTTTGTTTTTCCTTTGATGTTTTCCCCGTCGGACGGATTCCTTTTGTTTGTTTTAAGTTTATTATATACTAAATTTTAGGTCTTTTATTTATCGATTGAGGCACTACGAAGTCTGCCGGGTCAGCTAGTATGAAATAAAAAAGAAGCTTACGGATCAAGACTATTTTTCTAAAATTTAAAAATATCTCTTACAGAACGTTAGTTCAATCAAATGTACATCTATCAATAATAATAGCAAGCATTTTATGTAAGTACACTAGACTATACAAGAGGAATATTAGGACGATATATGTTTCAATAATACCTGATTTATTCACGGCTATGAAGCATTATTAGGAGAATAAACGAATATTCCAGAATTTTAGTTTCCCTCCATTTTTATGAGCGGTGTTAAGACGCCATCTTAAAATGGATTATGTATATATTGAAACTAATTGTCAGTGTTTTTAATACGATAAGTTTATAATAACTGTGTGTTAAAACTTCTAATAATGACCAATGGAAAGTTCACGTGAGAATAATTGATCAAGAAACTACCTCTTAAAGCACTATATTTATTTTCGATAAAAGGTCGTTGTAGTTGTTTTAATTATTTTACTATTACAGTTTAAGTAATCATGTAATATAATATTTTTTTTTATTGCTAACATGGATGGACGAGCTCCAATGGCGGATCCAGGGGGGGGGGGTCATGGGGGTCATGACCACCCCCTGAGCTGGTTCCAGGACTTAGGTGGACCACTAATTGAATATAATGATTTTATTTATATATTTTGTCATCATACAGATTTTACATACCTTCAATATTTAATTAATTTAATAAAATATAATAACTTTGTATAATGGCAAACGTTTGGGAACGAACGCATCTAAATTTGACTATGTGACCCCCTCCTGGCGCCAAAGCTGGATCCGCCCTTGACGAGCTCACAGCCCACCTGGTGTTAAGTGGTTACTGGAGCCCATAGACATCTACAACGTAAATGCGCCACCCACCTTGAGATATAAGTTGTAAGGTCTCAGTGTAGTTTCAACGGCTGCCCCACCCTTCAAACCGAAACGCATTACTACTTCACGGCAGAAAGAGGCAGGGTGGTGGTACCCACCCACGCGGACTCACAAGAGGTCCTACCACCAGTAATTATGCAAATTATAATTTTGCGGGTTTCACTTTTATTACACGATGTTATTCCTTCACCGTGGAAGTCAATCGTGAACATTTGTTGAGTACGTATTTCATTAGAAAAATTGGTACCTCGCCTGCGGGATTCGAACACCGGTGCATCGCTTCAACACGAATGCACCGGACGTCTTATCTTTTAGGCCACGACGACTTCATTAGACATCAGAGAACTGAAATCTTAAGACATGAAGTCGTATCTCTCAAACCGAAAAACATGGGTCATTCGCGTCATTGAATAGGCATGTATTAATAACCCTTGTAGACAATATCCCAAATGAAAATGTAAGATTTACTCGAATTAAAAAAGAGACAATACTATATTGTTGTTAACTTTGTACGTAAATCATTAATGACGCTTAAGTAGTAAGTCGCCATTTAAACGAAGATTGAAATATACAATATAATGCCGATCCTTTTGACTTAATATTTAGAATTTAATGTAGCCTCATTGAGAGTTCGATGAATACTGGCTAGTGACACGACCCCTGTGGTGAGGTGTGGCCTCCCACCGCCATGCTTGGGCGTGGACACGCGCTAAATTATTCATGTTACAAATTATAACAGCCACGGGGAACTATAGTTTTTTTTTAATCCACTCCTTACCTATTCCGAATCGAATTAATAGCTGTATCTGTTTAAGGTTTTAGCTCGTGACTAATCGAATGAAAGAGTCGTATGTGTTTGTTTTTGTGAGAACTAAGGATCAGGCAAAATGAACTAGAAATAATTACAGAGCTGCAGAGAACTGTGTCTTTAGTGATGTAGTATCGGATTTTCGGCTAGATGTAGGTCGGATATGAGTCTGTGTACAATAATAGCTCAGGATCGGTACAGAGCTGCAGTGAACTATCTATAGTGATGTAGTATGGGATTTTTAGTTGGATGTAAGTCGGATATGAGTCTGTGTACAAGAATAGCTCAGAATCAATACATAAATGCAGTGAACTATGTCTATAGTAGTATAGTATCGGACTTCAGCTCGATATAAGTCGGATATGAGTCTGTGTACAAAAATAGTTTGGGATCAATACAGAAATGCAGTGAACTATGTCTTTGTCTATGAACTATTGTCTATACTTTCGCTTAAGCTATGCAAGTTAACAGTGAATTAGAAAATAAAAGTGGAATTCCAATCACAACACTAGACGGACTACATTAGACACTCCATTCAATGTTCATGTCATACATATTTTTGTTTATTGCTTAGATAGGTAAACGAACTCACGGCTTAGCTGGTGTTAAGTAGTTATCCTTTGAGACATTTGAGACATGAGTTGCTAGTCGCCGTTTTTACAGTACAACAGCTGTCCTACCCTTCAAACCGAAACGTATTACGGCTTCACGGTAGAAATAGGCGGGGCGGTGGTACCTACCCGTGCGGACTCACAAGAGGTCCTACCACCGGTAATTACGCCTATTATAATTTTGCGGTTTTTGATTTTTATTACACCATGTTATTCCTTCACCGTGGAAGTCAATCGTGAATATTTGTTAAGTACGTATTTCATTAGAAAAATTGGTACCCGCCTGCGGGATTCGAACACTGTTGCATCGTTCGATACGAATGCACCGGACGTCTTATCCTTTAGGCCACGATGACTTCTACCTAGAAACACTGGTGAAAGCACTTATTATATAGCCCTTCTTAATATAATGACACCATCTAAAACACATTGCAATTAACCGAATGCAACTAATACAAAAAAATGTAGTTAAAGCAATTTTATTGTTGCTAAATAAAAAAGGATTTTTTTATATTTTTTATTGCTTAATTGGGTGGACGAGCTCACAGCCCACCTAATATTAAGTGGTTACTGGAGCCCATAGACATCTACAACGTAAATGCGCCACCCACCTTGAGATATAAGTGCTAAGGTCTCAGTATAGTTACAACGGTTACCCCACCCTTCAAACCGAAACGCATTACTGCTGTTTAATTTTAGACTTTATTGGTATAATTAATAAGAGAAGCAATTTGAATTTATTTCCGATTATTCTTAGTGACGAAACTGCATTGCGAATCGATGGTGAAGCCATGAACAATTGAAAGCGCTTATTACAAAGCCTACTGGAGTTAATCTTTATGATAATCGCGCCAATTGCATGATTATATACTCACAACGAAAAGTCTTTCAATAAAAGTGTAAGCTTCAGAATGTTCTTTTTGCCTTCTAGTCCAAATTAGTACCAAAAGAAAATATGCCTCTAACAAAAATGACGTTTGTGATCAAAAAACCCATTTTATGTAGGTCCACAAAAAACTAACAAATGCGCTGTGCAGATGTAAACTATCTGTATGGGTATCTTGTTCTACTGGTGGTAGGACCTCTTGTGAGACCGCGCGGGTAGGTACCACCGCCCTGCCTATTTCTGCCGTGAAGCAGTAATGCGTTTCGGTTTGAAGGGTGGGGCAGCCGTTGTAACTATACTGAGATCTTAGAACTTATATCTCAAGGTGGGTGGCGCATTTACGTTGTAAATGTCTATGGGCTCCAGTAACTTGGTGGGCTGTGAGCTCGTCCACCCATCTAAGCAATAAATAAAAAAAATTGTAAATATGTCTAGCTGGAAGCAACAAATTACAATTAAAGAACCCACCAAAACTAGCGTAAGATATATTCCGAAATGAAATATGATATGAATTCTGAGTTGAACAAATAAAAATGACACCTTTTGGCGTGCTTTTTAAAATCACACCCCTTGCTACGGTGGCGCCACCCTAAGTTTTTTTATTTTATTTTTATTGCCCTTGTAGGCAGACGAGCATACAGCCCACCTGATGGTGGGTGGTTACTGTCGCCCATGGACTTCAGCAATGCCAGGGGCAGAGCCAAGCCGCTGCCTACCGTTAAGTACTCTCCATAAGCCCCGTTTGAAGAAGGACATGTCATAGCGCTCGGGAAACACCGTGGAGGGGAGCTCATTCCATAGCCGGATGGTACGTGGCAAAAACGATCTCTGGAAACGCACTGTGGATGACCGCAGTGGCTCCAGGTACTATGGATGAACTCTACTCCGGTGGCGGGCGGTGCGATGGTAAAACTGAGATGTCGGTATCATCTCGAACAATTCCTCAGAGCACGCTAAGTGGACGCTTTTCGATTTGACACTTTTTCATATGTGAAAGTATGCTATTTACCTCTACCTATGGAGGATAGAAGTAAAAAGCACAATCTCAGTGTATTAAAAAGTGTCCGCAGAAAGGAAGCCAATTACGCTATAGCAACAAGTGGAAGGATTTTAAATACAGCGCCATTTTTTTTCCCTACCTAAGCTGTTAGCCTTGAGAAGCTATATCAGCGGAACCTTAACTAGTAGTGAGCTCACGGGGCTCAAACCTGACGACGTTGCTAACACGAACCCTAGCAAGAGCCGTGCTTCGCAGAATCTACCTCCGGATCGGAAACCCACTGAGAAGATCCGGCGAGAAACTCAGTGGGCTGTGTCTGAGGGTTAATTTACTAGTCGAGCCCTTCGTCGCAAGCGACGGGTTCGACGACGACGATGACCGGAGCGCCATTAACTACTACCCTTCACTCTGTTTAAAATTACTATCTATACTAATATATAAATCTACAGTGGTTTTTACGGATGTTCCGTTATAACTACTGAACCATACATCCGATGGACTTGAAACTTGGTATCCATATAGAAAATATATGTACTTAATGGATACGCTAATATTTATATAAGTGTTGGACTCCCTAATAATAATGACAATAAATAATAACGTTAATTTTAAATGCCCAGCGAAGCGGGCGAGTGCGGCCAGTTTTCATATAATTTCTAAATCCTACACTAGCGTTATTTCGGTGAGTCTTCAAACAATAACTTGCTGTTTACAGGTGCACACTTTTTCAAGATGTCCTCTAAGCAAAATGGCGCCCCTTACCTCTACCCTCCATAGTAACGAAGCTTGTATTAATACTGAAATATGTCATGGCCGAAATACGACCGTGACAGCAATACCTTTCGCCTGAAAAAAAAAAAAGTCTACTATAACCTAAACATTTTTTTGAAGCTACCGATAAATAATTATGAAAACAGACACGTCATTATGTTAGTGTTGTTAACGTTTTCTCAAAATCCAAAGGACTGTCGGTGCACGAAACACGTATAGGTTAGGCATAGTTTTCCATCGGCATCGACACACAACAGATTCAACATGTCATATTTATTTCAATAATTTCATTATAAAATTTCTGTCTTCTATTTTAGTGCGTCTAAATATTATTTATAAATACTTTTACGGTGAAATCTCGGTTTTAATGTTTTCCTTATCAAATTTTCGGACACTTCATATTGAAAAAAACTTGACGAAGACCATTTTCGCGGAAGATTTTAGTGTTATTTGTCGATATTTAACCATAGTGTTACTTCGCGGCAGTAATGGCAATGGTACCTTACGATATGATCTACCGAGGGGCTTAAATTAACAAAAACCGATTCATTTTTTATGCACAACGTCATATCTCAATCGTGGAAGTCATTTGTGCACAGTTTTTGAGGCACGTATGAACTTGACACACTAGAAGATAATATGATGTTTGGTTATTATGTTAAATACAAGAGCTGGATGCCTTGACTAAGCATTTACGGTGTATCCAGCTTAATTATATTAAATCGAACATAAGCCCATCTCGAGATATAAGTTCTAAGGTCTCAGTACAGTTACAACGGCCCCACCCTTCAAGCCGAAACGCATTACTGCTTCACGGCAGAAATAGGCAGGGTGGTGGTACCTACCCGTGCGGACTCACAAGAGGTCCTACCACCAGTATAATGGTATTTAGTACCACCAGTATATAGTTTCTATGTGGTCGGCTAAAAAAGTATCACGCAATCGAATCTAATAAATACCGTCCAACTTACAGCCCACTGAGTTTCTCGCCGGATCTTCTCAGTGGGTCGCGTTTCCGATCCGGTGGTAGATTCTGCGAAGCACTGCTCTTGCTAGGGTCAGTGTTAGCAACACTCCGGTTTGAGCCCCATGAGCTCACCTACACACGTTAGAGTGAAGCTGAAATAGCCTCTCAAGGCTATCAGCATAGGCAGGAAAACAAAATCAGAGAAGTACGTCACGAGTTAATCGACTTTCGTAGAGTTAGGATATTTCGTGAATCGATACGACATTTGAACGGTGCATGTGGAGAAGCCCGGACTACGCCCGCGGCCCACGGCCGTCCGTAATTACGGGCCGAGTTTCAAGAAACGGACCGCATTTATTATCTTTGGCTACCGTGATTAGATGGTACACAAGATAACTTTGGGAACGGAAAAAATATATTTTTTTTTTTGTGTGTGTACGTTTTTTTTCTTTTTTGTGTGTATTATTATTATTATTATTTTATTCTTGTCGTCTCGTGCTGTAATGCAACCATAGCTGTTCTGTCGATGTTAGAAACTCGGCGTGAAGGAAATTTTAGTAAAAACGAATGCTCGAAGAAGTTTTTTTTTTATTGCTTATACGGGTGGACGAGCTCACAGCCCATCTGGTGTTAAGCGGTTACTGGAGCCCATAGACATCTACAACGTAAATGCGCCACCCGCCTTGAGATATAAGTTCGAAGGTCTCAGTATAGTTACAACGGCCGCCCCGCCCTTCAAACCGAAACGCATTACTGCTTCACGGCAGAAATAGGCGGGGTGATGGTACCTACCCGTGCGGACTCACAAGAGGTCCTACCACCATGAAGCTATTCACAATTGAAAACGTTTAGTTACATAAGCACGCAATATAACACATATAAATTGTAATACCAGGTTTGGCGGCTCAAGATTTAAATTAGTTTTTTTTTTATGATTGAAGGATTACTGGTGGCCCGGAGGCCTTTCCAGTTTTACCAGGACAGGTGGGCGAGCAAAGGCTCAGCCAGGAGGGGTGGGATTTGCTAACAGCTACCCGAGCGCCTCCGAATGAGACCTAACAACTCAAGAGCAGCTGTTTCGCGAATGAATCTACTACCGGATCGGAATCGCGACCCGCTGAGAAGATCCGGCGAGAAACTCAGCGAGTTGATTCATGGGTTAGGTTGCACGGCGAACTCTTTGTCGAGTTCGACGAGTACGGTTACCGAGGTCCCTAAGCCTGCTCCTAGTGTTAGAGCTGAAGGCGTCGAATGCAAAGGTTATTGGATCTGATGAATCCGTAAGGAGTTTTATTTATTGCGCGTTGCCGTTGTTCATATTATGGTAATATATATATTTAAATATATATTTTTAACGCATATAGCAAAATCATTCGTCAATAAGTAATGAAAAACAAAATTAATGAGCTGTATTTTCTTTGGTCAATGGTTATTAAGCGGTAGGAGGGTATCCAGTCTTCGTCATAGAGTGCGGGTCACAAAACACAAATATCCTTATCCTACCCCGATATCGTGTTCTTATGATATCCTTCCAAAGATATTAATATTAATTTTCTATTGACTTAGTCAAATCTAAACATGTAAATATTTTATGTACATTTTTATCTACTAATAATATTTATCTTAAAATCAGTTAGTCTATTATATTTCTTTGTGCTGTTCTTTTAATCACAGATACGCGTATGAAAAAAACAGATTGAATTTATTTGTATTTAGATAAAATAAAAATAAACTCTAAGTACCTACCTGTCATTTTTGTGTATACTGTGACATTGGCAAAATCAATGTCAAAGGCGTTGGGGGACAACAAATAAAAAATAAAATAAAAATAACCTCCCTAAATACGAATGCCCGTATTGAAATCCATTGAGATCTATTTCTATTATACATAATCATCACACAGGAATGTGGACTTCTGTGGTACAACCTCTTTGATAATTATAAGCTTTAACCGACATTTATCATATTTATCTATCGGATTCTTTTTATGTGAAGAGCTTCCGAAGCTTAATTTTATTGCTTTGATGACTGAACTAGCTCGCGGTCCTGCTTTTAAGCTAACATCAGTAAAAAAAAGTTTTACTGGTGGTAGGACCTCTTGTGAGTCCGCACGGGTAGGTACCACCGCTCCGCCTATTTCTGCCATGAAGCAGTAATGCGTTTCGGTTTGAAGGGTGGGGCAGCCGTTGTGACTATACTGAGACCTTAGAACTATATCTCAAGGTGTGTGGCGCATTTACGTTGTAGATGTCTATGGGCTCCAGTAACCACTTAACACCAGGTGGGCTGTGAGCTCGTCCACACATCTAAGCAATAAAAAAAAAAAAAGAAACCACCACTCTATACAACAATAACAAAAAGAGACGTCATGTCTGATTAACAATAATTTTAACCAGCCGCGTCCTGTCTCTCTTCCGCCGCACTCCACACTGCATTCCCAGCTAAACTATCACGAAACTAGATCCCATAGCTAGCCTATCACTAAAACAAGAAACGGACACAAATATGAATTGTCTATGAAAGGAAACGGAAACTATACTTATTAGCGTCGGCAAGAGAAATGCACAGAGTGATTTCTAAACTGGTTTCGTAAAGACGTGTCTTTTGAATTGCACGAACGCTTATAGGTACTCATGCATTTTATTTTGAGAGAGTTTCTGAACTGTAACAGCGGGGCCTTGAAACTGTGATACTTTATGACAAATATTTTTGTTGTATGGAAACTAGCGACATCTTGTAGCGGATGCCCTTAAACTTATATGTTGTTAAAGCTAAAACATTTAACGTCTGGGGTAGTGGTAAGTGACATGGTCACTACACAAGGGGGTCGCGGGTTCGAATCCCGCCAAGGGAAGATATTGATATGATAAATATGTATGATAAATATGATTGTCTTTTCCAGGGTTATGGATGTATATTGAATATATGTATGTGTATAATAAAAATCTTACATTTATATCCGTTACCTGGTACCTGTAACACAAGTTCTTTACGAACTTATCACGGGACCAGTTAACGTGGCGTGATTATTAGTAAATATTTAGGTATTTATTTATTTAACTAAACACAGAAAATAAATCATACAAGTCTTTATCTGTTATAGACAAATTGATTAAATTTTATCAATTTGTAGTTTCTGAAAATTTACAAAATTCTTAATTAACATAAAATACAGGATAGGTAGGTAATATGTTACTGCCGTCTATAGGAGCTGTGAGAAATAAATCGACGCGAAGCCATCTAGTGCCCGACGCCCGTAAACATTGTTGTTGAGTGCTTGAGTTGCTCATATACCTAGTCCTAGGTAGTAGCTGCTCTCACTGCTACAGTGGCAGGCGGTGCGATAGTAAAAACAAGATGATGGAAACATCATAAGCAACCTCAGAAAAATGCAACTCAAACAATACTATATCCGTGCATTTATTAAATATGTAAATCTTATTTAGGGCCTACTAGGCATTTAGTTTTTTTTTAATTATAATGTTAGCCAAGTATAACTATTTTATGTGTATGCTGTAATAGAATACTTGTATATGAGTTCTAAGTGTACTAGTGGCTTACCTTTCAGAGCATTTCATTTACTTCACGACTGAAATAGGGAGGACGGTGATACCTACCTGTGCTTACTCCGAAGACATCCTAGCACCAATAAAAAAGTATTCCTTGTCATTTCCATTTTTTTTTATGAATGTTATAGGCAAAGGAAGCAACGGCTCATTGATGATGTTACACGGTAGGTGATCTATCCAACCAGTCTCAAATACGAGGACACCATTGCAAGCTGTTGTAACACAATATATGGTATGTAATAGCATTTGGTATAATACACAGTTACTATTATTATTAATTACCATTTTGCGTTTTTGTAGGCAGTCAAGCATGTGTCTTAAATGAATATGTTATATTACAAACTAGCTAACCCAGCAGACTTCTTAGTGCCTCAATCAATACATAAAAGACCGAAACTTTATTTAATTCCGAGAATTTTCATATTTAACTACCTTTTAAACCTTCTCTGTACTTCGACAAATAAATCAAGACCAAAATTAGCCAAATCGGTCCAGCCGTTCTCGAGTTTTAGCGAGACTAACGAACAGCAATTCATTTTTATTTATATAGATAAGATAATTTTGTCTATATCTGTCGAGAATAACTTGAAAAATCAATGTTGCGAGAAAAAATAAATCTTCACCGCGCCAAAACTGCTTATCTGATTTTTATGTTCTATATTAGTGTATAATTTATGGTCAGGCTTCGATCAACAATCAACAAGTGGTCAGGTTACAGATAAGTAAAACGCAAAAGGATAGCAATGGTAATACGTGAATAATTAGCTTAAGGGAAGCTGCTGGACGTAGCTTCACGGGATCTTTCAAAAAGTCTACTGAAAAGTCTCAGTAAATAGCCACCATTTTACTGAGATTATATTTCATCCCATATCATCTCATTTCACTTCATTTCATTTCATCCCAATTAATTAATGTCTCAAATTAATCAACTACATTTCTTTTCACTCCATATCATTTTTCGTGAAAGAGAATAGAATATACATACCAAATATTGGGCTGTATGGTGTGATACCTTCACCTTTCCGCTTAGAAAAAATGGAACTACTACTAATAACTTGGGATCCCATGCCTAACACTTAGGGGGTATTGCCATTAAGATCCGTCGGTCGGTAATGTCTATGTGTGTATGCTCCGTATCACAGATTCACGAATACGAGGAAACTTTATCCCGAGCACATCATACCTATCCTAATATATAAATCTACAGTGGTTTTTACGGATGTTTCGTTATAACTACTGAACCGTGCATCCGATTGACTTTAAACTTGGTATCCATGTAGAAAATACATGTACTTAATGGATAGGCTAATATTTATATGAGTGTTGGACTCCGTACACCAGTTGCGGGGGCGTTAATGATGAGAATCTTTGTGGGGGTGAGAAATAAGAATGCTAATTTTAAATGCCCATCGAAGCGGACGGGTACAGCTAGTTTTTTATATAAATTCGAATAATACCTATACACCCGTTTTTACCTGGTTACGATAAGTTCGCTCGCGGCACTAAATCACGATACCGCATCGAAACACATGAAATTCTTATATTCCGATACACATTAATATGTCCAAAAATAAAAGGAGCAACGCGCATCAATTAAAATAGACGTCAGAGAAAACTGTGGAGTTTATTCGTGACTTTGTTACTAAAAAATTTTTAAGGTTATTTATAACCTTTGTTTGCGCCTTAATTTTACTAGATTCAGTGGGAATGACACTCGTGATGTGTCACTTAATAGAATGAAATATGTGCATTTATATGAAACTAGTGGTCCCGCAGTAGCCGAAATTCGACTACAATTAATTGAAATTATAAGCTGGTACACTGTTATAGCTCTATTGTCAAAGACTATATTTCTATAAACACAGATTTCGCCAAGACTATATACACTTTAGGCAAATATTAATAAAGACAAATAATATTTAATCTATTCTCAATTGGACCACAAAATATAAGCAATAAGAAAAGTTTCACAATAAATAAATAGTATGCATGCTTGTGTGTGTGTCAAATAGATGGTACATAGTGTGTATAATGTTTTTTTAATTGATTTATGTATTTTTTATGCATAATTAAAAAAAAATATTAACATTCTGCACTCCTTCTCTATATTCTCTATAAGTGTGGGAAATTTCATACTCCACCGTCCGCCCAATTTTCGTAAAAAAGGGTACAAAGTTCTTGCTTCATGTATTAATATATAGATAAGCCTGTGAAAGAAGGATAATATAGATTATTTCTGAAGGCTTCACTTTCACCGCGTGTCGACTGCCCGCATATTATGCGTGAGAGAGAGAGATATATATGATTATAGAAAAGCTTCCATCATTGTTCGTCCCTAAGGGCTATAGTAACACTTTATGACTTATTAAAGAATTATAAATGGCTGTGTTTTTTTTATTTATTGCTTAGATGGGTGGACGAGCTCACAGCCCACCTTGAGATATAAGTTCTAAGGTCTCAAGTATAGTTACAACGGCTGCCCCACCCTTCAAACCGGAACGCATTACTACTTCACGGCAGAAATAGGCAAAGTTTTGGTACCTACACGTGCGGACTCATAAGATGCCCTACCATCAGTATAACCCCGCCCCACCTTCTTACTCCAAGAGTATCATGAAATCTGCCAATAGAGAGTTGATATGACCAGACTATTTTCCGAGCACTAAATTAGCAAACAGCAATCGCCAACCAACATTCGCTGGTGCTAACGGGTAATGTGGGCCACGGGAATGGTATCCACAATCCTCCCTGTTGCGAAACGACCATTCGTTATGTTCTGATGAGTGGAACAGCCACTGAAGATTGGTGAAGATTGGATAAGAATTTAACACCAGGTAAAGCGTGAGCTGGTTGGCCTATATAAAACAATATAAAAGAGAGGTCTAGTGTACTGGAATCGATTGATCCACTCATGTCCGAGCTTACAATATGAATTGTGAATCGTGAATTGTGAACAGCTATAATTTAATGTGAATTATTCGTGTAGCACCTTCTTTGTCTTTGTTGTTCGCTCATTACTGAGGATCGCGACCACACGTATGCAAGTACTTCCATGAACATCGGTCCTTTTTTTTTTTTTTATTGCTTAGATGGATGGACGAGCTCACAGCCCACCTGGTGTTAAGTGGTTACTGGAGTTCATAGACATCTACAACGTAAATGCGCCACCCACCTCAAGATATAAGTTCTAAGGTCTCAAGTATAGTTACAACGGCTGCCCCACCCTTCAAACCGGAACGCATTACTGCTTCACGGCGGAAATAGGCGGGGTGGTGGTACCTACCCGTGCGGACTCCCAAGAGGTCCTACCACCAGTAATGGAGGTAGGAGGTGCGAGGTGCGCCCTCCAACTACCCTCTTTACCATGACCGATCGTCTCATTGGAGCCCTATCTTGCAATAATAATGAATATTTATTTATTTAAGGATTACCGACAGGGTATACAGTAAGACATAAAATAACATTGACATGTATAGAGCAATTGATAACTGCAACTCTAATTAGAGGCAATCACAGCATGCATTACATTAATATATCAATAGAGATTTAACAATACTATTAATAATAATAAAAAATTAAAAACAAAAGAAAGACAACAAGGACAGTAATAAAAATATACGTATAAATAAGGCAAAAACTTCAATCTATATTTTTAATTTTAATAAAAAATTCTTAAACGAACAGCGACTCCATTGACACCCACGATCAGATCGATTGATCATCGATCAATCAAAAAACATCTAAGGAGCAATAAATTTAATTTTTTCTCAATAAAAATGCACTATATTATTACACATAATAACAATGTACAACGTACAATTAACCGCGCAGATCTATTGATCTAAAAATATTTTTGATTTTCGATGCGTTTTTTTTTGTTCGGTAATGCACTTTGTTTTTTTTTTTAACACAAACACATTCTAGTTTTAGAACTGTATTGGCTAGACCCTTGTTTTGTTGAATTTAAATGTTTACACGGTAATGGATGAGATACACATGTCATTTTAGGACGGAATAGATTGCTGGTGGTAATTGGAAAATGTTTTGTATCTTCATTGGGACTGGTGGACGACTAAGTTTTGCTAAAGTTGTGGACGACCAATATTGTGTTTCAACCCCTTAAAATATAACTTGTAAAGTATGCATTAATGATATTATAAATCAACTGATTCGTGTCTTATCTTTAAAAGAGTCTAAGAGCTAGGCAGCCTTTTTTGAAATAGCATTCCATAATCACAACATATAATCTCGAAGCAAAAACGTGCTTGGAAGACTTTTTGGCTCCTAGACCTCATGTGCTCATTCGAAATCTTTTTTTTTTTCCTACCTATTCTGATAGCCTTGAGAGGCTATATCAGCGTAACCTTAAGTAGTAGGTGAGCTCATGGAGCTCAAACCTGACGACGTTGCTAACACGAACCCTAGAAAGAGCCGTGCTTCGCAGAATCTACCACCGGATCGGGAACGCGACCCAATGAGAAGATCCGGCGAGAAACTTAGTGGGCTGTGTCTGTGGGTTAATTTACTCGTCGAGCCCTTCGTCGCAAGTGACGGGTTCGACGAGAACGAAATCAAGAATTCTAAGAGAATATGTATATATATCTGTCTACCCAGAGTCGGGTACGGCGTAAACATATATGCATCGCGTGCAGTTCCTTACGTGACTCCGGCCAATTACAGACCAATCTTATAACCTCTGCTATTTATTTTAACTTTTTTATTTATTTATTTCTTTTGTCTTTGTTCTGCGCTGTGTATTTTATGTGCAACGCTATACTATACCTATTACTTATTGTTGTTATTTTACAATTATTTTGTTTATTAACCAACATTATGTATGTGTATTGTCTTTTTAAACTAGATAACATAAATGTGATAGAGTAAAGCTAACGTAGTTATCAATGGGCCAATGATTTCATCTTCGAATAGCCATGCCCATTTCTGGCGATTTCTAAACATTATCTTGTGTTGCGTTGTGATAATTGAGCGTGGACTGTAGGTATTTATTGTTTTGAGATATTTATTGTTAATTTTTTTTTATTGCTAGATGGTTGAACGAGCTCACAGCCAACCTGGTGTTAAGCGGTTACTGGAGCCCATAGACATCTACAACGTAAATGCGCCACCCACCTTGAGATATAAGTTCTAAGGTCTCAGTATAGTTACAACGGCTGCCCCACCCTTCAAACCGAAACGCATTACTGCTTCACGGCAGAAATAGGCAGCGCGGTGGTACCTACCCGTGCGGACTCACAAGATGTCCTACCATCAGTAATTATGCAAATTATAATTTTGCGGGTTTGATTTTTATTAGATGATGCTATTCCTTCACCTTAGAAGTCAACCGTGGACATTTCGCACCTTTAGAATTCTAAAGACTCAACTCAAAAAATGTGTTTTTTGGAAAACATCGATTACAGTTCTCAAACCGAAAAAACGTAGAGGAAGGGGACGGAGTGAAAGAGACCGATGGATAGCTTTGTCCCTTTATAAGCTACTTCTGGTCATTTGATTACTAAGAGTCGCTGAAAAGGGTCGTTCTATGTCCATTGTTTGAATTAAAGACGAAATCCAAAAATTTCGAAAATGGTCTCTATAATTCTAAATGTGCAATTTGTTGAGTAGATACGTATTTCATTAGAAAAATTGGTACCCGCCTAGAATTCGAACACCGGTGCATCGCTCAACACGAATGCACCGGACGTCTTAACTTGGCCTTGGACTTGGCGGCCGTATTTGAAAGAGAATTGGTGTCATGGCGGAAGTCGCTCGCTGACACTGACGTTTAGAAATTGAACATCTTGTTTGTTGAATTTCAAGTCTTAATCAGTACCAGTGGTCCCCTGGTGGTCGAAACTCGACTGTAACTAATTGAAATTATAAGTTTGTACACTATTATGATTGTATTGTCAAGGACTATTATACTCCTTTAATCACAGATTTCGTCACGACTACACTTTAGACAAATATTAATAAAGAGAAAACAATATTTAATCTATTCTCAATTTGAAAGACTATAACCATTACTTCAGTGACTATAACTGACAGACAGCAAAGAAAAGTTTGACAATAAACACATAGTATGCATGCGTGTGTGTGTCAAATACATGGTAGTGTGTGTAATGTTTTCTTTATTGATTTAATGTATCTTTTATGCATTATTGAAAAAAAAATTAGCATTGTGCACTTCTTCTCTATATTCTCTATAAGTGTGAAAAATTTCATACTCCTCCGTCCGCGCAATTTTCGTAAAAAGGGATACAAAGTTTTTGCATCACGTATTAATATATAGATATGTGAAGACTGCCATTTTGTGCTTAGGTGACATATACTTTTGGTTTTGAAGTCGTCGTGGCCTAACGGATAAGCCGTCCGGTGCATTAGTATCAAGCGATGCAACTATGCCGGTGTTCGAATCCCGCAGTCAAGTACCAATTTTTGTAATGAAATACGTATTTAACGAATTTTCGCAATTAACTTCGACGGTGAAGAGATTTAAAAGGGTGAAAAAAAAAACGAACCCATAAAATTATAATCTGCGTAATTACTAGTGGTAGAACGTCTTTTGAGTCCACACGAGTAGGTACCACCACTCCGCCTATTTCTGCAGTAATGCGTTTCGGTTTGAAGGGCGGGACCATTGTCGTTGTATTGCAAATAAATGAGACTTAGTTCTCATGTCTCAAGGTGGGCGGCGGCATTTACATTGTTCATGTATATGGGCTCCGGTAACCACTTAGTACTAGGTTGGTCGTGACCTCGTCCATCCACCTAGGCAATAAAAAAATTAAATAAAACGAATAGCCCATAAATTCACGAAAACCAACGCGATCTAAAATTTGTATTCTCTAAGCTTTAATGTGAATAAGTTGAACGATTGCATTATGAATAGATATACTTTAAAATGAATCTATATATTAATACGTGAAGCAAAAACTTTGTATCCCTTTTTACGAATATTGCTCGGACGGAGGAGTATGAAATTTTCCACACTTATAGAGAATACAGAGAAGAAGTGCACAATGCTAATTTTTTTTTTTAAATAATGCATAAAAGATCCATTAAATCAATAAAGAAAACATTACACACACTACATACCATGTATTTGACGCACACACGCATGCATACTATTTATTGTTAAACTTTTGTTCTTGACGTCTGCTGTCAAATTGAGAATAGATTAAATATTGTTTGTCTTTGTTTATATTTTTTATAGTGTAGTCTTTGCGAAATTTGTGATTATAGAAGTATATAAAATACAATCATAATAGTGTACAAACTTACAATTCCAATTAATTATAGACGAATTTCGACTACTGCGGGACCTCTATCTAGCTCTATATTAATTCACGTAACACAACCACAGCGAAGTTCAAGATTCTTATCTATCTCAAGGTGGGTGACGCATTAACGTTTTATTTTTTATTGCTTATATGGGTGGACGAGCTCACAGCCCACCTGGTGTTAAGTGGTTACTGGAGCCCATAGACATCCACAACGTAAATGCGCCACCCACCTTGAGATATAAGTTCTAAGATCTCAGTATAGTTACAACGGCTGCCTAACCTTTCAGACCGAAACGCATTACCGCTTCACGGCAGAAATAGGTAAGGCGGTGGTGCCTACCTTGATGTCTATGAGCTCCAGTAACCACTTAACACCAGGTGAGCTCGTCCACCTATCTAAGCAATAAAAAAAAAACCCGATTCACTGAAGACATTCTTCAAGCACGCAGCGCGTTAGACAATGCGGCTTTACGTTTTTATATTATTATTTTTTACTTTTTAACGAATTTTCGGCACAAGAATTTGAACATAAATCATGGATATAAATCGTTTGAAGACGTAGCTATGAGTCACGAGATCCAAGATTCGGTTCCCTAGTAATCACGGCCCGGAGGCTCGGAATTAAGCTCAATTATATATCCGTGCATTTCGACAAAACAAGAAACCGAAAAGGGTTGATTCAGCGTTGATTCTGGTGTTCGTGAACCAAAATTGGGGTTCTAGACGGAAAAATTCGAACGAGCCTGATTAATTACATGAAGATGTGACGATGTTTATTGATGTTTGGCTTTTTTATTTTTTATTGCTTAGTTGGGTGGACGAGCTCACAGCCCACCTGGTGTTAAGTGGTTACTGGAACCCATAGACATCCACAACGTAAATGCGCCACCCACCTTGAGATATAAGTTCTATGGTCTCAAGTAAGTTACAACGGCTGCCCCGCCCTTCAAACCGAAACGTATTACTGCTTCACGGCAGAAATAGACAGGGTGGTGGTACCCACCCGCGCGGACTCACAAGAGGTCCTACCACCAGTAATTACGCAAATTATAATTTTTGCGGGTTTGATTTTTATTACACGATGTTATTCCTTCACCGTGGAAATCTATCGTGAACATTTGTTGAGTACGTATTTCATTAGAAAAATTGGTGCCCGCCTGAGATTCGAACACCGGGTGCATCGCTCAACACGAATGCACCGGACGTCTTATCCATTAGGCCACGACGACTTCAAAACGGCTTTCTACGGTCAAGATCAATTTAAGATCACGAACGTAAACTGAACTCTGAGGAATTGTTCGAGATGATACTGTCATCTCGTTTTTACTATCGCACCGCCCGCCACCGCAGTAGAGTTCATCCATACTACCTGGAGCCACTGCGGTCATCCACAGTGCGTTTCCAGAGGTATTTTTTGCCACGTACCATCCGGCTTTTGAACGAGCTCCCCTCCACGGTGTTTCCCGAGCGCTATGACATGTCCTTCTTCAAACGAGGCTTGTGGAGAGTATTAAGCGGTAGGCAGTGGCTTGGCTCTGCCCCTGGCATTGCTGAAGTCCATGGGCGACGGTAACCACTCACCATCAGGTGGGCCGCGCGTTCGCCTACAAGGGCAATAAAAAAAAAAAAAAAAAAAAAAAAAAAAAAAAAAAAAAAAAAAAAAAAAAAAAAAAAAAAAAAAAAAAAAAAAAACTCGAAAACACTTTAAAGAAGATGTAAACAGGAAAGAAAATGTATATCAAGAAAATGACTTATTTATTCGGCTATTAGTACAAAATTTAATTTAAAATTATAATACACACACATTAACCCTTATATTTGCGTCAGTCACGTTTCTAAAAATAGAAAATTATAAAGGTAGTTTGAATAATTGTTATTATTTTAATAAACTTTTATTTTCATTTAAATAATATTTGTTTTTATATAAAAAAAATTTATATTATTATTTTTCTAATTTTCGTAACATTATTGGAGTTTTAGTAAGGATCCCTAATTTAAAAAAAAAGACTATTAGGTATAGCCTATGTCACTCGGGGATAGTGTAGCTTCCAAACAGTGAAAGAATTTTTCAAATCGGTTCAATAGTTTCGGAGCTTATTCAATACAAACAAACAAACAAACAAATATTTCTTCTTTATAACATTAGTATAGAAGTATAGATTTAAGCCTGAAGAAACACTGAATAGACAAAATAAAACAAATCACACAACTTCACTCCTCGCGTTCCCGCCAAAAAGCCAGTTTATACATTCGTCCGTATTTTCAAAGGTAATAAACACCAGTACTAATGAATTGTGCTAAACGGAATATGTTTTTTTTGTCGTTTTGTACAAACACATCCATACTAAGCCAATTAAAAAGTCAAGTAAAAAAAAAACCGAACGTCATTTGTGAAAATTCAAAAGCGTTCATTACTAGTTACAATATTCATTTCCCTCGTCTAGTACAAAGTAAGGTTTAACTGGGTATAATTTTCCTTTTTTATTGCCCCTTAATAGGTAATGCGTACTTTGTGAAATTCACGATAGAGCTAAGTATTTTTGTCTTTTATTTAGAGTACATTATGCCAGGTTTTAATAAGCAGACAGGGGCGGCCGCAGCGATCACTGTCTAAAAAATATATCCATGTTTTCTTTCCCAAATACCTAAAATAAAAATTTAAGTGGTATATACAGATGCGCGCGCATCGCCCATAGACAACTGGATAAATTTCCTTCATTTTGTCTTACGCGCTTGGTCCTTACAAATAAAAAAAAACTATCACGATATCTTAATTGACACTATTATAATATTATAAAATGTGTTTGTCTGTTTATCCTTCTCAAACATCAAAGCAACAAATTCATATTTTTTTTAATGATAATATTAGATCAAGATGACATGGGAAAGAGATGCTTTTGTCTCGAAAAATCATCTCTTTCTGATGGGAAACTGTATTGACCCTTTTTCTTGACTACGCGGGTGAAGAGGCGGATACCCACTAGTAACATAAAGATGTTAAAAGTTTATAAGTGCGTTTACAACAGAACTCAATAGATGGCGTTAATCAAAACGATTCAATCCTTCTACCATCACACCTCCCGCCATCGGAGCAGAACTCAACCATCTTATCTGGAACCGATGCAATCATTGACAGAGCGTTTCCAGAGATCTTTGAATGAACTTCCCTCAAGGGTGTTTTATTATTATTTTTTTATTGCTTAGATGGGTGGACGAGCTCACAGCCCACCTGCGGTTAAGTGGTTACTGGAGCCCATAGACATCTACAACGTAAATGCGCCACACACCTTGAGATATAAGTTCTAAGGTCTCAGTATAGTGACAACGGCTGCCCCACCGTAACCGAACCGGTGTTTCTCGAGCGCTATGACATGTTCTTCTTCAAACGAGGTCTGCGAAGAGTACTCATTGGATGCAGTCGCTTGGTTATGCCCCTGGTATTGCTGACGTCCATGAGCAATAATTGCCACTTACGACAACCACAATAAAAAAACCATTCAACGCTATCATATAAATTAATCTCTGAATTTGATTTTTTATTAGCGCTTTAAAAAATCTAGTTTTGCTGTCGAATTTGAGTTCGGTTGTTGTCTAAATCGGTAGTGGCTAACCGCGCCATCGATTCCCATAACAAAACAACATTTATAAATCCCCTAAAATATCTGTGAAAGTTTTATAGCGCCCGACAAGTTTTATACCCCATCGAACCCTGTAATCATTCAGTCCGATCTTGGCGATTAGTACGTACGTTCTGATGGATGTTATACGACAGGCAATGTTATCCAAGAGAAGAGAATATATACATCAGACCCGGCTTGTATATATACTGTTTTTTTTTATTGCTTAAATGGGTGAACGAGCTCAAAGCCCACCTGTTAAGTGGTTACTGGAGCCCATAGACATATATGACGTAAATGCGCCATTCACCTTGAGATATGAGTTCTAAGGTCTCAGTATAGTTACAACGGCTGCCCCAGCCTTCAAACCGAAACGCATTACTGCTTCACGGCAGAAATAGGCAGGGCGGTGGTACCTATCCGCGCGGACTCACAAGAAGTCCTACCATTACTCCTATTATCCTATTTACTGAGGCTTTTTGGAGGATCCCGAGGAGTTACGTCCAGCGAATTAAATAAAGTCGAATTTCGACTACTGCGGGACCTCTAGTTAAAATTATACGTTGTCATTGTCGTCATGCGTGTGCAAATTTTCAAGCTAATCGGCCTTCTTGAGTTCTATGACAGTTACATTAAAACTTTAAAAGTCTACAGTGCGTTTCCAGAGATCTTTTTTGCCACGTACCATCCGGCTATGGAATGAGCTCCCCTCCACGGTGTTTCCCGAGCGCTATGACATGTCCTTCTTCAAACGAGGCTTGTGGAGAGTATTAAGCGGTAGGCAGCGGCTTGGCTCTGCCCCTGGCATTGCTGAAGTCCATGGGCGACGGTAACCACTCACCATCAGGTGGGCCGTATGCTCGTCTGCCTACAAGGGCAATAAAAAAAAAGTCTAGTTGTTATAAGAGTGTTAAAAATAATAAACGAACTGTTTGCCGCATAACTGGTGTTAATGATCAGAATGATCAGCTAATATCATTCTCGTATCAGGTATACCTGCTTCAGATACTTTATTTTTAGTTCCATTTTCTTTAATTGATCATATATTTATTATGCCGGGTGTATCTACACGGCATAACCATACGGTTAGGTACGCATTTTTGTTTTTATTCTTTATTTTACGTGTACTAGTGATTGAAGTCGCTTGGCGTTAAATGATTACTGGAGCCGTGGCTCCATGTCTACGGTGTCTATGGTAATGAGAATGCAGTTGCTTATCTTGAGAAATGTGGTCTCAATTGTACTTTAAACAACGGATTTCCATCTTTTCGAATAGCACAATTAGCCTACGGAATTTAATAATGAACAAAAGTATTAAAACAGGCGGCCTCTTCCAGGTCACCTCATACGGAGATAAATTATTTCATACATAAATAGTGGATTGTCTCGCTAAAACTCGAGAACGGTTGGACTGATTTGGCTAATTTTGGTGCTAATTTTGGTCTTGAATTATTTGTGGAAGTCCAGAGAAGGTTTAAAAGGTAGATAAATATCAAAATGCTCGGAATTAAATAAAAAACAATATTGTTTTTCCTTTTATGTATTCCCCATCGGAAGGATTCCTTTTGTTTGTTTTAAGTTTATTTTATACAAAAGTCTTTAATTTATCGATTGAGGCACTACGAAATCTGCCAGGTCAGCTAGTAATTAATAAAAAAAAAGCATAAGTTATGGAAAAGAAAGTACACAAAAAATAGGAAATATAAATGAAATGCTTATTGGTGCGGTTTTTGGCTGAAATGTGAAACAATAGCGCCAATAATAAATAGCCAATGCTGAACATGAACCGAGACCGTCTCTTAAAATCAAATTGGTCGTGAACGCATTCGCGAAGTTTCTAGAAGAGTGACGAAAAAGAAAAACGCTTTGGTACCTATGATATGAACAAACCGTTAAGATTAAAACAGTTGTTTTTATTTAATTCATTTATCGATTGATGAGCGACGTAATGAATATTTGAAAAATTAAACATATTAGTAAGTTTATATTGTTCCGTGCATAAACGTTCACTTAGTAATCTCATTAGGTAGCTAAGATGTCTCACACGTTTTTAAATAGAGTGCGAGCTCTTTTCGCTTACTGATCCTAAACCTTGACTGTGAAATACGAAGATAATTAGGTACTCGGATATATGTAGGTAGGCAGGTTCTAACAAAACACTACAAATTTGGAATTACCTATTGTTTGTAACAATTCATACTTTAATAGAATTACTCTTCTCAAGGTACATCTCTGGAAAAAAAACAACAAATGATGTACCACAAATCAATGTATTTAGGAGATAATTAATTTTATTCGTATTTAATTGTCATTTATTCAACTGCGTGGTTAAGCGACAATCAGTCGACTAATTACAGAAGCACATTAATTGTCGATCGTTAAAAATATTTCACGATTTCGCGCCAAAAATAATAATGAATTTAGTTCGAATTTGTAAGAGACCTAGACCAAGGGATCTGATTCCGTAACGCCAAAATAAAATACATTTTGGACAGGTACATAACTATTAGATTAATTTACAAAGTATGTAATGACCGGTTTCAGTAAGTTGAAACAGTAGGTCCTACTGTGCTGTAAGCCTCAATTAAAAACGAATTAATGTTACCTTTGTAATCATTTCGTAATATCTGTCTTTAGTTGCTACGAGTATTATAATGTAGGTTGTAATTAAATGTTGCATCAGAATATGTTCATAGATTTAGCAAGTCACAAACGAATATGTGGCTTTATGATGGATTTATCATGAACGTTATAATAACAACATCATATTTGATAACGGTCCTGACGTTACGAACCCTTTGCCAAATAAAAAACTTCCACGACATATCAAGCTGATTTTGTAGCACGAGCCAATGATTTAAAAAAACATACGCTTTGGCGGGAACGTGAAATCACATGTCAACTTTAAATTCAGTTTTTTCTTTCTCTTAGACAATTTTTCCGTTTTATGAATCCTTTATAAGAATCAAAATCGAATGTTTTCATTGCTGTGTTCCGTTACATAAATCAATCAAACATTGTAGGGTCAGCACAGCGATTACTGTAAGCCACCGCAGGGCCCCATTTTGTTGCTGTACCGGACATTAATCTAAATCAACATTTTACAATGGCGAGCCGTGAGTTACAGATAAAAAATTTTGAGGCTTATATAAATCAAAGTTCTTTTTGTTTCGTGTTTCATTGTGAATAATTTTCGACCCGTACCTACTAGATAAAATATGCAGGTTATTTGCGATCGTTCTGATTTCGGTACATACTTCTTCGTGAGCTTTTTAAAATATAATGATTATCTGATTTTAGAGGCGTAAAATATGGTGGTAGGATGTATTCTAATTTCGTAGAAGCCTACAATTTGTCAATATCGTTCCAATTCTCACACCGCCAAAAAACAGTCACGCGCCACGACCATAATAGAATACAATAATAATTCGATCACCTATCTCAGGTCCTGACCTCTCAGGACCTCTCAGGTTGTGATGTCTATCCATCAGTTAACACTCGGTGGGCCGATGATGAAACTCATTAACCGAACTATGCTACAAAAAATATATAGTGTAAGACAATAACATGTCAATCAAAATTACCTATGACCGCATTGCCTAGCCCTGTAGCAAATTGATTCATGACCTTTGGTTTGAAGGTTACATTACCTGTATTGCAAAAAAATCGATTGAAATTCCAACTTGATGCCTTAAAGTTAGCAATTTATAAGATATTCTCGTGCCTCTAACCTCCGATAACCACTTTTTAACTATTTTATCACACTAATAATAATTTAATGAAATTCACAAATGAACACGAATATTTTGACTATTTTGAAAAAAAGCCCATAGACATATCCCACTGAGTTTCTCGCTGGATCTTCTCAGTGGGTCAGTGAGTCAGAGCCCGTGAGCTCAGCTACCAGTCCGGGCGTAAGTGTATGGAATGGCCGCTTAGGATATTGAGATTAGGTGAGGGGAAAAGGAAAAGCGGAAGCCAACCAAGGCTTTTAGCGCCACAGTAGACGTTATCCACTTACTATCAGATGAACAGAATGCACGTCATGTACTATCGATGATAGTAAAATTATCTCGATTCGAAATAAAATACCTTTTCACTCAATACAATACAATACATAATGAAACGCAACGGTCATCGACCTCATGCTAAACCATTTATTACTTAACAATAGCTGTCACAATAAATGCTCCTCAAAAAACCTTTCAATTATTACTCGACAAAGCCTGTAATTTAAGTAAAACCGGACAGGTTGTCATTTAATACGCGGGCGCGACTTCGATTCTCGATTGGGGCGTGAATAATTCATTTCAAAAGCTATTGTCGAGGGGCGGCCATTTTGATTTTTAAAATGGCGCCGTTGAATCAAAAGTCAAACTTATTTTATGTAAATCATTACATACCTGCTTCGAACTTCTGTTTATTTTTTATAAGTACACAAAACAAAGCTATTATTTTTGCAGACTTCAATGAATTACCTCCCACCTTACCATATAAATTATATAAAAATAATTACAGAGAATAGACTCTTTGAAAAGAAGGGATTGACAATCTACGTGTGAAACTGGACCAAAACTAAAAACGTGTATACAATACTATATTTAATATTTGTGGTTGTTTATTTATAACCTAAGCATGCGTAGTTTGATTCGAATGGAAAATTTTGAAGTTTTCATATTTATATGTCAAAATACGATGACGACATAAGTTGATTCAATGTTGGCCCCTACCTACCTGGCTAGGGGCCTCAACCTCAAGGGGTTATACTTCACCGAACGTGTATCCAATGGTGTATTAACTCGTGGTAGGACCTCTTGTGAGTCAACACGGGTTGGTATCACCACCCTGCCTATTTCTGCCGTGAAGCAGTAATGCGTTTCAGTTTGAAGGGTGGGGCAGCCGTCGTAACTATACTGAGACCTTAGAACTTATATTTCAAGGTGGGTGGCGCATTTGCGTGGTGGATGTCTGTGAGCTCCAGTAATCAGTTAACACCAGGTAGGCTCGTCCACCCATCTAAGCAATAACAAAATTAATAAAAAAACGGGACTCAGCCAGAGAGACTTTGTTAACATCTGTCCTAATAGTGCTTCGCTGTATCTACCATCGGATTGGAATCGCCACCCACTGAGGAGCTCCGACGAGAAACTTTATTTCAAGGAGTATATTTTTTTTTTTCTTCTATATATCTGCCATCGCTTCGAGGGGGCATTTTGGTGTCGCTTTCACTTGTGGGTGCGCCGGACTCAGAAGCATTTGCTAACGCTTGTCGTGGTAGCATGAGCAGTGCTTCGCTGAATCTGCCACCGGATCGGAATCGCGGTCCATTGAGAAGATCCCGTGAGAAGCTCAGTGGGTTTTTTTAAAAGAATTTTATGACTTGGTAACATAGACCTTTAGGTTACGTCTTATTTTAATGTATGTTCTTGTTTTTATGAAAAATGATAATATGGAGTGAAATGTAATGAAGATGATTAATTTGAGACAACTGGGATGAAATTAAATGAAATGAGTTGAGATGATATGGGATAAAATATAATCTCAGTAAATTGGTAATCATTTACTGAGATTTTTTCAATGGACTTTTTGGGGGATCCCGAGAAGTTACGTCCAGCGGCTTTGTTTCATTTTCCCAGATTTGTGCCCTACAATTACACATTTAAACCTAAAAAAACAAATCACACAACTTCGCAACTCGCGTTCCCGCCAAAAAGTCCACAGCAACATTGCGAGTGCGGCAAGGTATTTATTGCCAACAATAAATACAAACAAAAATAAATACAAAAATTTATTTATTCTTCACACACAAAAAATGTAAAAGCATACAAAAGTACGATACAAGAATACATTTTGCTACATACATAAAAATATAAAACGTTTCTTAATAATAAAATTTGCTTTAACCTTGAAACTTTTGAGCACCAAATGGGAATACTCAAAACAAAGCTACAGCTACGTGCATTTAATATTTACTTGGGTTTCCGCGAGTCGTAAACATAATTAATGTTACCTTTACGTTTTAATCTGACGCTCTTCTTATTTCATTAAATTATTTCCGACATTTCGTCTCGGACAACGAATAATTACGTTACAAATTCACACGTTCACGTGAGCAACCTCATTTCTGAATATTGATACTGTTTTTTTTTTCCTACCTAAGCTGGTAGCCTTGAGAGGCTATTCCAGCGTAACCTTAACTAGTAGGTGAGCTCTCGGGGCTCAAACCTGACGACGTTGCTAACACGAACCCTAGCAAGAGCCGTGCTTCGCAGAATCTACCACCGGATCGGAAACGCGACCCACTGAGAAGATCCGGCGAGAAAATCAGTGGGCTGTGTCTGAGGGTTAATTTACTCGTCGAGCCCTTCGTCGCATGCGACGGGTTCGACGAGAACGATGACCGCTGCTTGAAGTACCTAAAAGCACCGTTAGTGGATCGGGAGGATCCGAAATGACGTGTTTTGGGCGACGTCGACTGCTTTCCATTCTTTCCGCAGGATCGGGAATGTAGATACTGTGGCGCACCTTTTTCCCGTACAAAGTTTAGCAACGTCTAAAAACGTCCCGCCGTAATACGTACATCTTATAATGATTTTTTTTAGGAAACGCGGCGGTGTACGCTATGAAAATCGAATCTGTTGCGGCGCTAAGTAGATGCGCCTTAGGAATTTGCCCATAAAATGAATAATAGTTTAAAAAACTAACAAAATACGCTTTTATAGAAAATCCAACTAAAAAATTGAAAATAAAATTTAATAAATTTGAATTAAAAATAGTGTAAGAAAAAATGATTTTATTGTAAAAAAGCGTGGGGTGCATGGTATAAGTAGTTATAAATAAATATTTTATGAACAGTTATGAGTAGAAGAGTTATTTTGATAATATCCTGAAAAGCACTTCACGCTTTTTTACAATAAAATAATTTTTTAGAGTTAATCCGACGTTTTGAAGCGGCTCAAAATCATGTTCAAAGATTCCGTTACAAACATACATACATACGTCTGAAGCTAATAAAAGCGTATTAATAGACGTCCAAAGACGTTCGGACAAAATAAATATGATAATCTAGAGGCCGTCATGACGCTGCGCCGTTTCATAATTTTAATAAACACGACGTTGTAAGACGTTGCTCACGCGAACGCGTTAAAAACCGAAATGTCTTTGATGACGGCGATTTAGATTTTACACCACGCCGCTCTTTCAAAAAAACGCTTTTACATATCATTACTTAAAAAATTCCATTGATTGCATTTGGTGCCTAATCGAAAACTAAGACATAGAGAGTGAGATAGAGAGAGTGAGATAGACAGAGAGAGAGAGAGAGAAAGAGAGATTTGGTGACATCTAACACGAGATCTTGAAAATAATTTGATTCGACAAAAATAAAAACGCTCTTGTTTAAGCACGCAATGTAAATTGAAATCGGTCGGAGCATGGGAGCTATCGGTCTTGGGAGAAAACTTGGGGGCATTGTACCTACTGTACACTAGTTTATTCCCGCATCAGTATATATGTTCTCTCTACAGCTTGCAAACATTTATGTAACGGTAAAGTAATATGTCAAATTTACTATAAGATCGCCCAAAAAAAAACATTAAAAGAAATTGTATAATACTGATCACACTTATAATTTCGTTAGAACACATAAGAAAAAAAAAACTTTAATTGTTAAATATATTTAATAAATAATAGGATAATTACTTGAACATTAATTAAAGTAGTTATCTATTTAGGAGTATAAAGCATTAAAATAGTAAATGTTTTTATTAAAATAAAAATTAAAGCGTTTGAATGATTAGAAATATCTTTTTTTTAATTAATAAAGCCAATTATGGCACTTTTGTTGTTATTCAATAAATAAGCAAGATTCTGGGTAAACTTGATTTCCGCGTTTGGCAACACTTCAAGTCTGAACTCAAGATGGGACTTCCCAGCGTGACTGCGAAACGCAAATTTTTGTGTCTATATAATAATGTTAGATTTGAACTTTATAGCATGTTAGAAAATAACTTAGTGCGGTTAAAAAAAAAAAAGTCGCTTATCAGATAAGCTCTTCCGAAGTCTTCTGTATAAATTCCCACATTTCATTATCTGACTTCAACTCATCTCGTTTTATTTCATTTAATTTCATCTTAATTTATTACAATTTTAAATTAACTTAATTTCCATCCGATTGAAATAATTTTAATATAGCAAAGTTTATAGTAAGTTTAAATAAAGGTTTGTCTAAAGGACAAGAGGAGGAATCCTGGCCATTTCATAATAACAAAAAGTATATATATTTTTTAAAGGATTTTATGACCTGGTAACTAAGACCTTTAAGTCATGTCATAATTTAATTTATATTCATATTTTTATGAAAAATTATATAATGGAGTGAATTAAAATGAAGACGATTAATTTGAGACATTAATCAACTGGGATGAAATTAAATGAAATGAGATGAGATGAAATATAATCTCAGTAAAATTGTGGTTATTTACTAAAAAAATTTCAGTGGACTTTTTGGAGGATCCCGAAAAGTTACGTCCAGCGGCTTTGTTTTATTTTCCCACATTTGTGCACTTTCACAGATATTAAACAGTTAATAAACAACCATTATTACACATTTAAACCTGAAGAAACACTAAATAATCAAAATAAAACAAATCACACAACTTCACTCCTCGCGTTCCCGCCAAAAAGTCCCAGCAAAAAGTATACGTCACCCAAAGTGTTGCCAATTGTGCAGAGTTCTACCAAAGTTTACTTTCTGTATTAGTACTTAAAATTAAAATATAGAAAAAGTTTCAATCTAAGAAACATAAGAATATCATTAAAGCTATGAGTTAAGTTATCATATGGTTCATACATAACTATTGAGTATTTATCGTGAATTAAAATCTATATGTTTTATATCTATTTACTGTAATGATTATAAAAATGCATTGCGTAAACACGTAGACGCACTCATGGGTGTGAACTGTGATTGATAATTATGAATAAAAATAAAAATTATACCTTTGTCTGCCCGTGTCATCCATACGCATATCAGATAATGTAACGACAATCAGAAATGATTTTTATGGTGACAGAAAGGTACCATCTACCTAAGACATGGCGCGTGTGATTTAAACAATTATATTTAATTGATCACTTACTCACATTATTATATATAATACTTAGTCTTAAATGATGAGTAAATAATACGCATTCAGAAAACACAGAGATACTAAGAAAATTAATACTATTTGTAATAAAATTATCCTCAATAAAAGATTTAGTCAAATTAAAATTGGACATTTAAAATAGTATATGTATATGTATCAAAAGTTTTGGAGTTCAATTAGATCAGTCTTGTTTTGTTAAGTGTCACAACATTTTTTTACAATTTTCTCTATACAGGGTGTAGTTCCTGGCTTTGGAATAATATGTCATATTTATTAATTTCATTAAATTAATTTAATACACTGGCATAAAAGTGATGTAACAATGAACATGTCTTTTAACATTTTAACCACCGTTTGAGGTCAAATACACAATTTTTATTTAGTGAATTTTTCTCAGTGTGTTGAAGTTTTCTCATTTTTTCTTAAAAATAAACGTTAAAGCATATGGTACTATAGTATTAGATTTTAAAGAATAGTATATTGAAATAATTTTCAACCAGGAATGTCTTGTAGGTATGATCTCATAAATCCATATAATTGCGTTACGAAAAAAGATGCACAGGTTTCGTGACGTCATTGTACAAACACTTATCTTAAATGCTACGTCACTTTAAAATAAATTTAATACATTCTTCACAAAGAAATAATAGGTACTATTCAGTTTTGCTTGTAACACAAAATGAAGAGGAATGTCAATTTCTATTTAACTTAGATACATTGTTGATATGCCGATCGCTGGCTCTTGTGAACTTACTACACGTTACATAATATGTACTGTACAACAGTATTCAAGCCAAGTCTCAAATATGTGCCTTCAAACATGGAAGACCAACACGATACCGCTAGGCCACGAACGAACAACAAAAAAATCGCTATAGTGTTTAGAAAACAGCCACTAAAACCCCACCCTGTATATCGTTCATATATTTTACCATAACTATTTTTTATGTAATATACCTTGAAATACTTTACATTAAAATGTAGATTGGATTTTTTATTGTTTCGAATTACAGTTGCTGGCAACACTCACGAATCAAGCGAGGCATATCAACTGTTTCCCTTCGTCCATTTGAAATTGAACTTTATCAGAATTGGCCGCTTTGTCCGCTGTTTTCGAGAGAGCGCAGGCCAAGAATATTTGAGCGACTCCCGTAACTGTTACGAACAATGCCCAACCTGAAAAAAATTTGTAATTATTAAATATTAATATTATCAATATTGTCGTCCATAATTATTATAAAATATTTATTACATTATTATTTTAGCTAAAATAATAATGTAATTTGTTATAATAGTCCTATCTTGTCCACATTCCTAAGATACACAAAAAATATTAAATATTAATTATTAATCTATATATTAATACGTCAAGCAAAGACTTTGTACCCCTTTTTACGAAAATTGTGCGGACGGAAGAGTATAAAATTTCAAAAACTTATAGAGAATACAGAGAAGGATTGCAGAATGATAATTTTTTTTTTAAATTGTACATTAATAATATATTAAATCAATAAAAAAAACATTACACACACTACCGTGTATTTGACCCACACACACATATATCTCTTAATTTACTGTCAAGCTTTTGTTATTGCTTAAAGTCTGTGGTCAAAATTGGAAGAGGTTAATATTGTTTATCTTTATTATTATTTATCTATAGTGTAGTCTTGGCAAAATATATAATTATCGAAGAATCGTAATAATGTTCAGACTTATAATTTCAGTTAATTATAGTCGGATTTCGACAAATGCGGGACCACTAGTTATTAGTAATATGGATTACCATATTACTAATAACTAGTGGTCTTAAAATTAATAATAAATAGTTTCATATAAATAATATGAGTAGCCCACCTCTCACCACACCCTGGAGCCATCACATGAGACCTGATGCGAAATCTGAATAGGGCAAGGTAGATCTTACTTTGCTTGACATACAAACATTACAAAGCTGAACTAATCATGACTTCCTTAACTGCATCGTCATTTGGGGTTTTATAATACCTAACCCATTTCATTTCACTCCATGTTATCATTTTTCATAAAAATATGAATATAAAGTAAAATAAGACATGACTTTAAAGGTCTTAGTTACCAGGTCATAAAACCCCTTAAAAAAAAAGTAGCCGTACTCGCCCGCTTCGCTGGGCATTTAAAATTAACATTATTATTTATTGCCATTATTATAAGGGAGTCCAACACTCATATAAATATTAGCCTATCCATTAAGTACATGTATTCTCTAAATGGGTACCAAGTTTCAAGTTAATCGGATGCATGGTTCAGTAGTTATAACGGAACATCGGTAAAAACCACTGCGGATTTATATATTAATATATAGATTATATACTAGTCGAACTTGAGTAAGAATTAAGCAGCGAGAAAACTCTTTGATTTCTTTTATATTCCTTAGGTGGATGGACGACCTCACGGTTCACCTGATGTGTTAGTCACCGGAGACCATAGACACCAACAGCGTAAATTCCGCCAGCCATCTTGAGTTCTAAGTCTCAATTTTACAATACAAGGGCTATCCTAGACTTCAAACCAAAACGCACTATTGGCTGCGTGGTGACGCCCAACCGTGCAGGCTCCTAGGACGCCCTACCACCAGTAAAAATTACCTGATCTCATGCTTAGCCTCTGAAACCCCCATGTTTAAAAAATAGAAGCCTTTACAAGAAAGAGAGAGAGGTGGATTCTTGTTTGTTCGATATTTGAAATTGATGATTATATGTAACTATATAAGCGACAGTCAAGCATGTATGCACACTTTTGAATTTTTTATGTTGATGATAAATGGTTTAATTTTGTTAATTTTTTTAATTTAACTTACTTAACCTCTATGAGTGACGGTGGCCATTTCTGTAGCTCCATAAGCTATTTTTTTTTTATTGCCCCTGTAGGCAGACGAGCATACTGCATGTGCACCTGATGGTGAGTGGTTATCGTCGCCCATGGACTTCAGCAATTCCAGGGGCAGAGCCAAGCCGCTGCTTACCGCTAAGTAGGACTAGTGAGAAAACTTCTCACGCGACAAAGAGATTGCACTAACTTGAACTCTCATTTATACAGATTTGATTCTATACACATCATTCAGCAAAATATGTATGAAGAGTTAGAAAAAATTGTAGTGATTTTTTTAAATTGAATTAAATTATTGTTGGTGCGATTTACATTTTGCAGTATTTCAATTAGGCATTGCTGCATTACCAAACAATAATTTTCTTTGTGCTTACTAATTTCATACTGACCTATAGAGCAATCTCCGGGTATGTAGGGTTCAGAATTCTCACCACACAGCCTTTTTACCCGATCTGCACCCCAACCCCAGGGGTAGAGCACCAGGCCCAGTACACCAAATAAACCTAAAAGAAAGATAAACATAGTACATTGTATGTTTGTAAGTTGTGGATATTGTTCAAAACACATTTAAGGGTTCAACAATTTTATTTTTCCAGTCCAGTATACTTAAATCAAGCTATGCAACTATGTCCGTTTTCAAACCCCACAGGCAGATTAAAATTTTTCTAATCGAATTTATACATGTTGGACAAGTCTTATGAACGAGATCCACCATGAAGGAATAACATCATAGAATAAGCCTCTAAGTAGAAAAACAATATTTATGAGTAATCCAGTATATAATTTAAGAATTGGATCTCATGTTTCTGGATGGGTAACAGAATTGACAATTTGATGTCTACAGACAACAGTAACCACTAAGCACCGTGTAGACAGAATGGAATAAAAGCTGCTTTTAACTCAATTCAATGATTAAATCACTCAATAAAATCTATTAATTCTAACAGCATTTTTATGCCAATCACATCAATAGACGTAGTATGAGACTTATCATTGTGTTTTAATTTAAATTTTGTGGTTTGGGATATTAGTATATTTTATACATCGCTATCCACTTATCAGCTGAAGCGGTGTGGTTGTTGAAACCAGCTTGATATAAAAAAAACAATTTTCTAGTTTATTTTTATTTTTCACTGTCTACCCACCAGCCAAAGCCTGTGTGGCTCCTGCTAATGATATGACGCTTTTCTTGAAAACAGATTGTACACAGCACGCCATAATTCCTGCTAGCACAGTCGCAAATTGTATTGAGGCACCTGTAAAATGAAACATAATTAAATTAAAAAAATATTATCAATAAGTGATTTAGTTTCAGCCTTGAACATATTAGAAAAAAAGTTTCTCAACATAGTATGACCGTGACCTTTGACCCCTGACTTTAAAACTTGCGACCGTCCAATTATATGTGAATTTTGAGAACTGTTACTGGGATGCCAAAATACAAGTTTCTACGTGGTAATATACTGGGTATATCGATTTTCCGAGATATGCACCTAATTTGATCTAAAATTACTGGACTATTATATTTCTAATATATCATAGATATTAATGCAAGGATTTTTATAATAAGATTTATTGAAATCATTCAAATCTTGAGGTTGAGATTTCCAAAAGGGAAAAGGGACATACCAATCTAGATTATGGCAAAAAATGTATTTCAAACGCTCTATACAAGTAGAACAGGATGTTGCCCCACTAGTAGCACTACCAAATACATGTTTTCAGTATACATCCCAATCGAGAATAATTATTATTTAATTCAATGCAAAAACACCACTAAAATATAAATATTAAATTTATTTTTATTTTTTCCCTACCTATTTGCTGGTAGCCTAAGAGGCTATTCCAGCTACGTTCAGACGAGCAGGTGAGCTCATAGGCTGAACCTGAGAGAATTTGCTAATACTAGCCCTAGTAAGAGCAGTGCTTCACAAAATGTACCTCCACATCAGAATCTCGGCCCCTCTCAGAAGATCCGGTGAGAAACTCAGTGGGCTTAAATATTCAAATTTTATATTTTTGTGCATCATTTTTGCATATTACCTGTGATGCCTCTTCATTCACATATAGTTCGAATTGTATACCACAGTATATAAACTATAAAAAAATACGAGAATCTTACACAGTGACAAGAAAAACATAGCAGCCTTCCAGGGGCCAGGGTAAACAGAAGAATCAGTTGCGAGACCGTTGAAAGAGAATGAACCACAGTTGTTATGGTCATGTGTCATTCTGATACACCTGAAACAAGTATACAAATAATTAATGCAAATAAAACCCTGTATATACTAAATAAAAAAATATACTATACTTTAAGACATGTTTTTTTATTTATTAATGTGAGCCTTCATTAATGCTTTTAAATCTTTGTGAGTTTTTGACAATTCCAAAATACTATTTCATCACTGAGAAAAATGGGCAAGAAACCAGATTTTTTTTTTTTATTAAATTAATAATGCAGAATGCAAAATGTCAGAACATTTCATAATGATTTGCATTCAAAAAAACAAGTCTAAATTACCAAGCATTGAAACAAATCTGCTAATACTATTACTGCTCTAATTCCTACTGTTGCTGTCCTCATAGAATGAGATTAAGTCTATTATGTATTGGTATAGCTGCTGTTTCGGCATTCAGGTCAGACATCCCACCTCTGTGGGCAGTTGTGCTACCACTTGTACTACAGTTAAAATTTAATTATAATTTAATTTATTGCTCAGACATTTAAAAAAAGTACTAGGTCCCATGATATCAACATTCATTTGTTTTAGAGGCAGATTCTATCGTCATATAAGACTTTAAAAAAATGTGTTTTTTTTATGTAAGACCATGGAAACAAAGTCGCTAAAATTTTACCTATTATATATTCCGACGCTTCGTATGTAGAAGCTTGTGGCATTGTTCTCATTTATAATTTCAGGCTGCCCTAAGAGCCATTTAGGCGTCATTATTCCAGTCAAAATAAACATAAAAGCTACCAAACTTAGTAATAACCATGCTAAGCTGCGCCCCGTTACTATAACATAGCACATGGCTGGTTCTGGGTGAATTTAAAGTAATTTTATTAATTTAAACCACAATTTATTTTTAAAAAATATGTGAATATTTTTACTCGCAAATCAAATATAAACAGATAAATCGTAAACGGATGTTTCCGTTTGCAAGTTGCAACGCAAATTATTGTAATAATCTGTCAAGTGTCATATGTCACTTGAACCACTTTTTTAATTTGTCCATTTAAAATGCATAAAACGGAAACTATTATTGTCCAGCCTTGGGCCTCATTAATAATTTTGAATCTTGATTAAACAAATAGACCTCACTTTGGCATACAGATGTATGAAAAATAAAATGAAATCAATAAGGAAACGAAATAAAAGGTAACCAAATAGTGAAAATAGGCCAACGCCTTAAGTTGTGGATATTAACAAAATAACTAGCTTTTCGGTAAAAATAAAAACTAAATAAATAAATGTTCGAGCACAAATCTCATTCTGTCACCAAACTAACTGTTCTATGGAAAACTAAAAACTGATAAACATACTCTTAACATAAGCTAGGTATCAATACATAAAAAAAAAATGTATCAATACATAAATATTTAAATACATAACACTCAGAGAGTATTAACACACAAACGTATAGTCGATCTGGAAGTAAAAACATCGACCCTCAGGTAGCACTCAAGGGCACTGGTTACTGGGCCAGCCAGTCGTGGTCTGTTAAATTACTTTTAGATTAACTAAAATGTGTCACTGTCATTTTTGTGTTTGCAGTTTAGACCTTGCAAAAACAATCGTGGAATTCTGGCAGATTTGACAAGAGTTTCGCGCAATATTATTTATTTTCTGTAGTAAATATTGTAGTAGAAGCACGCAGATCACACGACTACAATATTTACATACACACGAGAACTTTAACTGGGTTCCTAAACAAGTAAAAACCATCAACTTAAGTTCAACAGTATGTACTAGGATCTTCGAAAAATTCGAAGATCCTAGTACAATTTTAGAAGTATTAAGGGTCATAACAACCTTTTCATTTAAAAATATCTTCTCGAGACCATTCATTTAACCTTTGTTAACTTTTGTTAGAAAACAAAACTAAGCAGGGACTGTAATACTCTTAGCTAATCTGATAACCAATTGGATCAATCGACGAGTGGTCTACAGATAATCTGCTCATCTAGAGTAAAAATATTATTGTTCATTCACCAAAATTAAATGTTTTCATCACAATTTCAACATGAAAAGCTTTGCGGTGGGGAAGGACCTGGCTTGGTCAAGTATTTCTGTGGGATATATTCTTAGGTTAATAGTTTTATTGATTTGTCGTAGTTGCTCATGCAGAAAATTTACAAGCTTAATTACCTGAGAAATCAACATTTCAGTACCTAGGCATTGAAACCAGTACACAGATTTATTTAAAAAGCTGGAGATTCCTGCACTTTAGTCTGCATAGGTAGTCCATTAACATGATTTTTATTGTTGTTAATTGATAGAAAACATGGTCTATTTAACAATTAAAATAGTATATTCAATATTTTTATTGGCATACATACAAATGTTACGTTTCTGCCCTAATTAATTCATTTCTATTTATGTTTAATCTACTTGTGTTCCAGAGTCCAGAGTAGCATAAATCTGAATTCACTAAATCCCCTCTGAGTGAATTTGAACGCATCAATACTCAAAAAAGTAACGCCACCTAGCGTCACAGTAGAGTGAAAATGAACACGGTTTTAAGAGTTGCCAGTGCGGATACTTTTCGTCTGATTTAAGGTAATGTGGGACTTTTATGGACAACGATGACGATCGGAAGGTTTTGCGATTGCTATTTATATCTATCATATCCTTGTTTAAAAAAAATCATTAACTATATTAGTGATTGATTGATATTACTTGGTTACTAGGCAGTTTAATGCAAAAGCAATCTTTGGAGAACACCAAACTGAACGCAACCAGTCTTGCTGATTTACAAGGAAATTGAAGTCTATCAAATTGTTTTTTTCAAATAAATTCAAACATCGTTAAAGAAGGCTGACATGTAATATTATGGGTATATGAAAATAAAGTTTTATGGCATAATAATAAAAAATCCTATAAAATCAATAAGGGTTTGGGATTTGTCTAATTTATTTACCGGCAGCACTGCTTCAGTTTTGTTCTCTCTTTTCACTGTTGTTTCTTTTTATTTGAAGTGAGGATGAAATGGTCCAAAATAACAAGGCCTACATGTGTACGTATTGCCGAATTGAATAAAATTTGATGAATCGTGATTGTAAATCGTGGTATAATAAAACAAGCTCAATCGTATCGCATCAAGTACATAAAAAAGTGTAATGTGGTCGATGACAGCGTGAAAACGGGTGCTACGTAAGTATAATCCGATCAATTTACATACCCATTTTAAAACATATCAAAACTAAAAAAATTCGGACGCTTTACGGTAGCGTTATTTCATATCTGTCATGTCACGCTGTGACTGTCAGTGAATTGTCAGGTAGGTAGTCCAAATTACAGAATACAGATGTAGGTAGGTACTTACCTACCTACCTGAAATTGTCAGGCAGAAACCAGTCGCAATATAATGATTAAACGTGTTTGAAATAGCTCATTTAGTGCTTTTAATGTAAAATATAGTGCCATTAGGTTTAACGGGAAGACTAAGCAGGTATGTTGTAATTCAAAAGCTTGAGAGATTATTAAAAAAACACGTTCTCGGTTGCCCTTGTTTGTGTTGCAAAATCTCGATTCCTTTGTCAGATCCAACAACACTTTTACTTTTCGTATCGTTTTTAGCCTTTAATTGCATTTACTTATTATTAAATTCATAAACTCCATGTTAATCTCGCACATCGTTATGCGCAGTTAAGGAAAACGGTAATTTGTTTTTTTTTTTTGTTTATGCTAATAAGACACAGTTTTCTAGTTGAACAAACAGTTATCGTTCAATGAGCACAATACACAACAAAACGTATGTCTGTTATGTCTTCCTATGCTTATCTACACTTTTTCTTTTAAATCTGTTACCACCTGCTTTTTGTTAGTGGCAATATCGAGAAAATAACTAGGTCTTGTTATAAGATTTACATAAATACTTTGTAAAATATATTACATACGAAATTAGAGGTACCAATAAATACTATGTATGTAATATGTGTTACATATGAAATTATAGGGATTCAGTGATGTAAGTTAATAATGGTTGTGCTCAAAGTAAAAAAATATAAGTAGAGTTCTGATTTTGCACAATAAATACAGGAAATGGAGTGCAAAGTGGCTATTTCCAAGGCTAAATGCCCTAAATGTATCAAATCTCTTGCCTTAAATGTAAGTTACCAACTATATTGATTGACTAAATCAAGCTAAGCAAATTCATCTCTTTGTAAGAATATACTTCATGAACTTGTGAGGACATCCCAAGTAGTAATTTGGGAGTTTCTACAGTTGTTCCTAAAGATCATTATTACTTCAGAGCTATGGCATATATTTTTCAAAAGTAATTTAAAGGCAATTCACAATGCTTGTGGCATTGTTGTTCTCTAGGCAATGATAAGGATAAAGATTAATAATAATGATGTTTAAAAAAAATACAATACAAAGAAAAGTTTTTAGGCAGTCTCAAGTAAACGAATATTACAATTCAGTTGGTGCTGTATTTACATGTCGAAATTCATATGAGTATTAGGAAATTGAAATGATAAGTTCTTTTCACGAAAATAATTGCACAACACAAAAAACAATGAACGAAATAATGTACACGTGCATGTAATGTGCTCTGTTTGCTATTCTCTTCAAAATAATAATTGCACAGGAATAAAATAAAATAAATGTATATAAAGACAAATTTACTGAGTCTGCCTTGCGGATGAACTCTCAACTATGTCTATTTGAAACTGGGTATCGTGATATTGAACCCGTACGGTAGGCAGCGGCTTGGCTCTGCCCCTGGCATTGCTGAAGTCCATGGGCGACGGTAACCACTCACCATTAGGAGACCGTATGCCTACAAGGGCAATAAAAAAAACATACACAATTGCATAAATTAAGTTGACATTGTATTGTTCTTAACTTTCTTTTGTTCATCAATTTCAAATCTTATTGTTTTTTTATCAAAATTGCTTAGGAATAGTGATGGTTAGTAAACTAGTTAGTGTCTAAGCATCTGGACATAAGACTGAGCGATGCACTTCACTGTGTGACTGACAGATTTTGATGCTCAGTATTGAGTGAACTATTGAAAGGGAGAAATTTAGTGACGGTTGTATTGCATACTTGTTCATCTAAGCTAATTGACTACCTGAGAAAAAATGTTTTGTAGTGTGAGGCAGGTTTTTTGCTTAGTATAGCTATTGCGAATCTTAGCTTATCTTGGTTGTGTAGTTCATATTAATCAAGTTGTAACCATAGTACTTCTATTCTATGATAGCTACTGCTACATGTATATACTGCTTCATTTTATTACATTTGCCTCAAATGCTGAGGTCTCAGAAATGTGTAAACATATACATATCGACGTTTGAAAATGCGTGAATTTTACAGTAGACTAATTTAAAGTTGAAATACCTGAAAACAAAATTTATTTTAACGAATCTAGCTGTAGTAGAATCTAGCTAGTAGCTGTAGGATTGAAATAATTTTAATAGACCTAGAAATATTTTTTTTTTTCACATCGAATATGGTTATTGCTTATCATTTATGTACAAAGTAGTTATTGTCGGTTAGTCATGTTTGCCTTTCAAGTGTCGATATTATTCACTAGCGCCTAAAAATCATATTTGAAGACTTAATGAAGATGTTTGGCTTCTGCAAGTGCACCATAATGTACAGGCAGTATGTAGCAAGAGATGACACTGCTTTCTCTACACACCGATACTGTTGCTTTCGAGCCACGGTCGAGTCAGATTTGGATAAAATCTTAACCTGGGTTCTTTCATCTTGGGGCTCTCAAATCTCGACCTCTTGTCCTTTGGGTGGCCTCCATATGTTTACTTAGGGACTTCAAAAGAGCAACTGTTTCACAGATGATGGTACTTGTTGACCAACACTGGTTTTGTCTCAGTGGGACTTACCATGGGTATGACTTGGTAGAACAGTCAGGTGGGCTTCAGATAGCCTGCTGACTAGTGATTGTGTTGGCGATTACTGCTTCTGTGTCATGTCGCTAGGGTGATGAGAATAATGGGCAGAAATGCTCTCCGAGTGTCATACCAGCATTTTGTCTATCTCAGCCGTGTAGCAATGATGTGTTCCGGCTTTATAACGGATAGCCGATACATGATACAAATTAGAGTTCACCTCACGTGTCAGGACGGGTGCTGGCATTCAGGGTGTGAAGTCTATGGACTCTAATAACCATTCACACCAGGTGAGCTGTGAGCTGCGAGCTGCTTCTCTGTCCGAAGGGGCTTTACTTATAGTACAAGGTGCGGTGTTAGAGGACGCAGGCTTTTTTTTGGTCTGTAGGATATCGCCGGACTTCCGCCCTTCACTGAGGATGGCGGGCGGGGTATGTCAGAGTCGAACTGACTAAAACCTCCTGTCGCTCAACAACCAACGTCCAAACCTCACATGAGACAGAACTCATGGAAAGGCAAAGGGGGGAAAGCGAAGCGTTTAGTGCGGAGCACATCTCCCCCATCACCTCCCCCTCGGGATGCCGGACCGGCGGTCGTCAGCGCCACGACCACCAGCCCTCTTCGGTCGGCAGGCTGTCCGAAGCCCGCCTAGATGGCGCCGGTTGGAGTGGGTTACCCTACGGAATACCCCGCTGGGCCAGAACCAGCGTGGGTCGAGGATAGCCATGTGTCAATGAACCTGTCACATGTATCTATTCCATTTTGACCGCGCGCTTACTAGAGGGCGCTAGGGTCATGATTGCACACGAGCGCGATATGTGCTAAATAAGCTTTTGCCTCTACCTTTTGCCGCTAATAAATGTCATAAATGAATTGAGACAAAATGGCATCCACGGCTAACCTTGTTTATCCATAGACACCACAGTCGCATCTCAAATACTTCTGAATAAGACATAGCGCTCTTCAAATCTCAATCTATCATTGATTTCCTAAAGCTATCCGTATTTCGATAAGTCTATGAGGTTTTACCGTATCTAAAAGCCAGCAAAGTATTTTATGACACCCCAAAATCACTAAATCATGTATACTGTTTACAAATTCCGAATTCCAAATATTTATTATACTTTTAAATAATGATGCAGTGTTAATGAGGAAAATTGTGCATATGTACCATGGTTCTGTCAGTTTACTAATGTTGTAAGTGTACTTGTAAAAGCTTGAGGCCAGATAATCTTACATAATGACCTCTTAGTTATCTGGAGAGGGCATATCGATTTACCCTTTTTTCCACTGCCGCAGTTGGGCAAACGAGATCGCGGCGCACCAATCATGGAGAACCAATGTAAATTAATGTGACGTCACCTGCCTTCATTGAGTCGAAGTCTGTTATGTTGGTAGAACCCACTTGACAGTGGTACCATGCCGCATGATTGTAACATTACGATTTAAAATGTTGCTACTACACCGTCACATGTGTATTGCGTGTCTTTCTCTCAGTGGAGTCATCATTTTCTCTCACGATAATCTCTGACCACTGACCTAATTCAACCAAATTAAATCAACGGCGTAATAGCTGTACCAGTTGAAGAAGAAATAGAAAGGACAATTCAATAATAGGTCCAACCCTAGAAGTTGGTTCACAACGCTTATAACGGCTATTTGTGTTTTACCCGGTCATCGTTCTCGTCGAACCCGTCGCTTGCGACGAAGGGCTTGACGAGTAAATTAGCCCACAGACACAGCCCACTCACTAAGCTTCTCGCCAAGTCTTATCCGTGGGTCGCGTTTCCGATCCGGTGGTAGATTCTGCGAAGCACGGCTCTTGTTTGGGTTCGTGTTAGCAACGTCGTCTAGTTTGAGCCCCGTGAGCTCACACACTAGCCCGGTGACGCTGACATGGTCTCTTTAGGAAAAATAATAATGTGTCTTACTAAAATATTTGTTTTGTCTTGTTTCAGAACTGACAAGCAGTCGCGCACGAGAAAACCGAACCGTAGTGTCTCAGCGCGTTAAAAACACAAAAAGCTATGTAATATAAATATTAAAGTAAAATAGTCGCTGCCAACACTGTGATTTCTACTCGTTATTAAGCTTTATAGCATTGCATTTTGTAACGGAATTAGTAATCGGATCGATACGTTTTTCAGTGAATATATTTAGTTAATACAAAAAATCAATTACTGTCTCAACGTTTATTTGTACACGTTTTATGTGAATTATGAGTACTAGTAATGCCAACAGACCCCAAGTGCCGCTGCGGCAAAAGGACTTTGATCAGGTAAATATATTTTATTGTTTTATAATTAAATAACACGAAAATACTTGCTATTTACATGCGAATGAGAATTGAGGGTAGTTTACTAATCGCAAAGTGTGATAAAAATTGGAATTTTTGGCGGGAACGCGAGGAGTGAAGTTGTGTGATTTATTTTATTTTGTCTATTTAGTGTTTCTTCGGGTTTAAATGTGTAATAATTTAGGTAAGGTTTATTAACTGTTTAATATCTGTGAAAGTGCACAAATGTGGGAAAATGAAACAAAGCCGCTAGACGTAACTTCTCGGGATCCTCCAATAAGTCCACTGAAAAAATCTTAGTAAATGACTACCGTTTTACGGAGATTATATTTCATCCCATATCATCTCAATTCATTTCATTTAATTTCATCCCAGTTGATTAGTGTCTCAAATTAATCATCTTCATTTCATTTCACTCATAATATCATTTTTCATAAAAATATAAATAGTATAAATTAAAATAAGACATGACTTAAAGGACTCAGTTACCAGGTCATAAAATCTCTTAAAAAAAAGTGGTAAGAACTAGTACTAGGTAAGGTACCCTCTCAGGCGTTTCTCCTGCGAAGCTGCCATGCGTTTTGGTTCGAAAGAAACGGACAGGTCATATCCAATTAAAATGACTTCCACCTCATAGGATCGTAGGCTACTGAGGGATCAAATGTTTTTATATAAAATAATAAATAATGAGATTCATTCTAGCCATTTTCTTTCCAAAACTTCATTTAAATGTAGTCGTATTTCCGCGCGTTCTAAACATACCTTCCACATGTCCACGGCTCGAACGAAATATGCTTCTAACTCTTTTGTCCGTAGATCTTGTAGGTTGTATGATACTAAGTTCTTTAATGCTGACATTGTTTACTTGTCACTTGTAGCATATAGAAAAGCTGTTTTGGTAATTTTTTTTAATTTTTTTTTATTGCCTTTTTAGGCAGACGGGTATATTTATAAGGTGATTTAGTCCGATGAGTATTATAGTTTTATAGTGTAATTATAGAGTAAGTTGATGTACATAATAATATGTGCGTATTGTGTTGCTTTTGTTTTTTTTGTAACTTAAATTTCTAAATTTTTCTTCTCTGTTCACTTTCTACTTATATGTGATTTTGATTGTGGAAACATGTTTGGTTATTGTTTTTGCAATTTTTTAAAATAATATATGTTTGTATTGTACTGTTGGTTTCCAAATCTATACATATAAATAAAATTGGAGTGTCTGTTTGTATGTAATATTGAAATAACCGCTTTTTACTATATGCATATGAACATATATACCAATATAACATTTTTTACAATTTTTGTCTGTCTATCTATTTGTTCTGCGGCTGGAACGATTTTGACGGGACTGTCACTGATAGGTAGCTGATGATATAAGGAGTAACTTAGGCTACCTATATCTGTTCATAAAATATTTATAACTACTGATACCATGCACCCCATGCTTTTTTACAATAAAATATTTTTTCTTACACTATTTTTAATTCAAAATTATTAAAATTATTTTTTTATTTTTTAGTTGGATTTTCTATAAAAGCGTATTTTGTTATTTTTCGGTGTAAGCTGCTTTTTGCCTCATTTAATGGATGCGTCTCCAACACAGGCAAAGGGATTAATTTCGATTTTTATGTCAACCAGTCTTATCATAAATTTGCGAGAGAATTCGATCCTTACTCTTGAAACTCTCCACTTTTAAAGTGGGAGTGGGATGTAGGGTTGTCAGCATCGGATTTAGGGCTTTAACATCCATTCCTAAATTACTACACTGCCGGCTTCGTAGACTCGGAATTTTCCCACGCGCCACACAAAAGTCCCTTTGAGGACGAACTTTTGTATTAGTGATATTGAATGAAGCATTTGAAGTACCGCCTTTGTATAGTGGAGCCCACGCGCTATTTACCAATGTCCAAAATGATAATGCTTTCCGGTTTTCTTGAGGTTACACGGATAGGTGGGCGGTAACGTTAATGTCATTTATATCCGATGTTTTGTTTCGGTCGAATACTGACGACCGTTAACCCACACACATAGCCCACTGAGTTTCTCGCGTTTCCGATCCGGTGGTAGATTCTGCGAAGCACTGCTCTTGCTAGGGCCAGTGTTAGCAACACTTCGGTTTGAGCCCCGTGAGCTCACCTGTACGTTAGGGTGAAGCTGAAATAGCCTCTCAAGGCTATCAGCAAAAAAAGAAAAAAAATACGACCGTGTGCGGGCTTGGACCGATGCGCCCATCTCAAAGCAGCTCAGTCAGCGCGTAATGCGAATTGTAAATGCTGTTATTTGAAGACATATTTAACCTTAATACAATATCGCATAGGTCTCTGTAGGGATGGTTCTGAGAAGTCGAAATGGTTCTGTTACAATCGGATCTTTTGACGGAACGCGAGGAGCGAAGTTGTGATTATTTTGTTCATTTAGTGTTTCTTGAGACTTAAATATGTAATAATGGTGGTTTATTAACTGTTTAGCATCCGTGAAAGTGCTCAAATGCAGGGAAATAAACAAGGCTGACGAAGCTTCTCGGGTACTCCAAAAATGTCCACTGAAAAAGTCCCAACAATTTTACCGAGACTGATATTTAATTACATCCCTTCTCGATTCATTTAATTCCATCATACCATTTTTTCGTATTATAAGAGAATGTAGAAAGAAATTTCTTTATATAGCTTGATTGACTTAATTGACTTGGCTTAAAGGTCTCATTGCCAAACCGTTTTTTTTTATTTTTTTTATTGCTTACTTGCAAATGCATTGTTAGTGACATTTCCTAAGTACAACATTAAAATAAAATAGTGATTTAGTTAACCTAAAATGGGACATAAGAATAAAACGCCGTATTTTTTTTGTTTTTTTTTTCCACCGAGTCGCAGCCATGCGAACTGGTTTTACCAGCGTATGTAGTATTCGGGAATGTCGATTTTTTATTTATTTGTAGCCCTTGAAATGCTTCTAAGGTTCCATGCAATGAGCAGCCAAATTAAATAAATAATAATGCTAATAACAATTACTCTTAATTTGTTACGTATTCTGTTGCATGTACAATCTATCTTCTGTCTCTATCTTCTATCTTCTTCTTCTTCTTCTATATAAATAAAATGAATTGCTGTTCGTTGGTCTCGCTAAAACTTGAGAATGGCTGGACCGATTTGACTAATTTTGGTCTTTAATTATTTGTGGAAGTTCAGAGAAGGTTTAAAAGGTAGATAAATATGAAAATTCTAGGAATTAAATAAAAATAACAATTTTGTATTCCCTTTCATGTGTCCCCCGTCGGACGGATTCCTTTTGTTTTGTTGTTTTGTGTTTATTTTATACAAAAGCTTAGGTCTTTTTTTATCGATTGAGGCACTACGAAGTCTGCCGGGTTAGCTAGTATATAAATAAAAATGAATTTCTATTTGTTAGTCTCGCTAAAACTCGAGAACGGCTGGGCCGATTTGGCTAATTTTGGTCTTGAATTATTTGTGGAAAATGTTCGGAATTAAATAAAAATAATAAGTTTGTTTTTCTTTTGATATGTCCTCCGTCGGATGGACTCATTTTGTTTGTTTTAAGTTTACTTTATACAAAAGCTTTGGTCTTTTATTTATGGATTGATTCACTACGAAGTCTGCCCGGTCAGCTAGTGCAGAATAAATAAATTGATACACTAAGGACCGCTTATGACAACGGATTTTTTTTTTTAATTCAGCAAACAGTAGACCCTGTTGCGTTCAACCATACAGCCGGTTAAAAGCCCGCTATAATAACGGTTATGTCAATAATGGCGAAACCGCTGACTAAAACGTTTGGAAGTAGGCCGCGTTTCGAACAATAGTGATGCGGGGACACGTAACTAGTTCCCACCTTCAAATGATTTAGTACATATTGTCATTGCGCGAACGATAGTTTGGGTTGCAAGCAAAAATATTACTTAACAAGCCTTTTTTTTCCTACCTTAGCTGAGAGCCTTGCGCGTTTCCGATCTGGTGGTAGATTCTGCGAAGCACTGCTGTTGTTAGGGTCAGTGTTAGCTTCGGTTTGAGCCCTGTGAGCTCACCTACATGCTAGGGCGAAGCTGAAATAGCCTCTCAAGGCTATCAGCATAGGTAGGGAATTTTTTTTTTTGTGGAAACCGCGAATTTGAAAACGTAGTGCAGGAGGCCCTTACACTCAGTGGAGTGACGATACAGGGTGGTTAGCAAGAGCTAGATGAGAGAAGTCGAGGATGCAATTGAAAAGTCCTGTGTTTAGTAGTGCTATAGACTAGTGATGTCTTTTTACTTGGATTTTCTATAAAAGCGTATTTTGTTAGTTTTTTTAAACTATTATTTAATTTTATTCTACATGGATACCAAGTTTCATGTCAATCGGATGCACGGTTCAGTTAGTTATAACGGAACATCCGCAAAAACCACTGTAGATTTATATTTTACTAGCTGACCCGGCAAACATTGTTTTGCCATATATAATATTTCTAGGGAATTTCTAGTGTAGAAAAAAAAACTAACTTATTGTAAGTGTGTAAGGATGTGGTAAATGAGTGAAAGAGGTATGTAGTGTTGTGAAAGATGAGGGAATATATAATAAAAATAACAAAACCTCATTCAACCACATAATACCTCATTATAACAAAAAAAAAAGTCCAAATAAAAAATAAAAAATGTTAGGGGTGGACAACCCTAATCACTTAGGGGTATGAAAAATAGATAGTAGCCGATTCTCAGGCTTACTGAATATGCATAAATTTTTTCATGAGAATCGGTCAATTGGTTTCGGAGGAGTATGGGAACGAACATTGTGACACGAGAATTTTATATATTAGATATAATAATATAGATAATGGGTATTTTGTTGTGGCCAGTTCGAAAATTACATGGTAGCTCATGGATATCAGTAGAACTAGGCTATAGCCAGGGCGGTGTTTGATTGTTGTAGTATTCTGCCTTGTTTGAAAAAGGACGTGTCGTGTAGCGCTCACGAAACACCGCGGAGGAGTTTTAACTCCTTTAACTAGTTTCCTCTTCTTCTTCTCTGTCGTTTCCTCATTACTGAGGGTCGTGACCACCTTGGTCCAGTTTTTGCACCAGCTTCCTCCAATGCTGCCTGCATTCGGCCTGCTTAATGGCGCCCGGGACGCTGGTGTTTGTGGCCTCCTTGATAATGTCCGTCCACCTGGTTGGCAATCTTCCTCGACTTCTCTTTCCTTCCACGCGACCTACAACTATTAATTTTTCCAAGTTCTCAGGATTTTGTCGGGCCACGTGTCCGAAGTACTTGAGGAGACGCTGCATACTAGTTTTTAATTAGTTTAAGTCGGTTAAAAAAGGTTACTATTCTGTGTGCTTAGTGCGAGTTTCATAACGTTTTCGATAGCGTAAAAGTTAACTCAATTTTGTATGCAGTTGGAACAGCGCCCCTAGCGGCAAACGTACGCAAACGATCCCATTCCATACCTACAAACATGAGTTAACTTTTACGCTATCGATAACGTTAAAAAACTCACACTAAGCACACTGCTCGACTAAAGCGAGCCGAATGCCTAACTCGATAAATTATTCGTAAATTTCGTTGAAAGATGAGAAGCGATGGATCGATAGAGGTCAAAGGTTATTTGTTGTTCCTTGAATATCAGGCCAGATTCGGATTTAGAACGAAACTAACTAGTGTTTGTGTATTATAGCTACAGATATATTGTGTGCGGATGTGTGGGTAAGCCAACTGTTCTGTTTTGAGGGCAATATATATATATTTACTAACAATCACGCCACGTTAACTGGTCCCGTGATAAGTTCGTAAAGAACTTGTGTTACAGGTACCATATAACGGAAATAAATGTAAGATTTTATTATACACATACATATATTTAATATAGATCCATAACCCTGGAAAAGACATTTATATTTATCATACAAATATCTTCCCTTGGCGGGATTCGAACCCGCGACCCCCGTATGTAGTGACCATGTCACTTACCGCTATACCAGACAGCCGTTAATATGATAGGTATGACGTTGTGCCGGCTGAAGTTAGTTTTTTTCCTATCTATTCGCTGGTAGAGGCTATTCCAGCTACGCCCGGACAGATAGGTGAGCTCACGGGTTCAACCTGAGAGAAATTGTTAACACTAGCCCTAGCAAGGGCAGTGCTGCGCTGAGTTTAACTTATGATGCATGCTGTAAGGTTTCAATTAAGGTTCAACTTGGCTACTTTTTTTAGACTAGCAACGCCCCGCGTCGTCGCCCAATATAATTACGTTGTATTTACCGTAATCGCGCAAAATATTATTAGGTGAGTCGAAAAAATCATAACCCCGCAATGCTCGGAGGATTTTGTAGGTATGACGTCATCGGCCGTGCTCTAGGACGTCAGTTTCGTCACACACGTAAACAAATCAATGTTGTGACGTCACACATTCGCGAGCGGCTACACTAGCTTCACTTTCACTTCGCGAACGCTAAACGAAAACGGAACTTGAGATGATGGTAATAAGGTTTTCGAATAATCGCTGCGATTTGAATTAAGATTGATTTATTTTTTTGCAACGGTATAAGTATGTCCAATGTCTGGCTTGATGCCAATTGCTTTTTTTTTCGGTCAATGATATTTCGAGCCAATCTCGACAAGTTTCCATGGAAATCGTGAATTTGTTTATATTTATATTTATAACTCTGCACTGTGTCTCAGTCGTTCTAGTCAAACGCTGCGCCGGTATTGAAAAGTAAAGAACTTTAATTTGGCTTCAACTCTCAGTACTGAGCTTATTTTCACATATATTGCAGAAATTTCCAAAGGTTTTTAAAAAAAAGTACCTTATTAATTAACTGCGCATCGCTGAAGCCCATGAGCAACAATGACCACTTATACCATCAAGTGGGCCTTATGTCCGTCTGCCTAAAAAGGCAATATTTTTTTTTACTAAGTCTTAGTTCTGAGCTCCACTCTTAATACTTCAGTCCACGTTGCTACCCACACAGCCGAGGATAGGCGGGAATGGTGCAGGATAATACAGGAGAAAGTTGTGAGAGGAGGCCACGACCCTCAGCACTGAGGATTATCGATGCAAGGAGGAGTTCTGAGGTTGTCGTGCCCTTCAAACCGAAACGCATGACAGCTTCGCGGGATAAACAACCTTAGTGGTGGTACCTACCCGCGGTGAAGGCTCACAATACGCCCTATCACCAGTTGGGTGCATCAGCTGTGTAGGATTAACAGGATCAACTTCAAACCAAAATGCAAGGACTTGTCAGATACTGCAGATGCGCGTGGGTGCGGTTCTCAACTATTTGGAAAAGCAATAGTACAAAAGACATTAATAATATTATTATATTTAAAATTTTGAAGTCGTCGTGGCCTAAAGGATAAGATGTCCGGTGCATTCGTGTTGAGCGATGCACCGGTGTTCGAATCCCGCAGGGGGGTACCAATTTTTCTAATGAAATACGTACTCAACTCACGTTCACGATTGACTTTCACGATGAAGGAATAACATCGTGTAATAAAAATGAAACCCGCAAAATTATAATTTGCGTAATTACTGGTGGTAGGAGGACCTCTTGTGAGTCCGCGCGGGTAGGTACCACCACCCTGCCTATTTCTGCCGTGAAGTAGTAATGCGTTTCGGTTTGAAGGGTGGGACAGCCGTTGTAACTATATCAAGTATACCTAGTAGACCTTAGAACTTATATCTCAAGATGGGGGCGCATTTACGTTGTGGATGTCTATGGGCTCCAGTAACCACTTAACACCAGGTGGGCTGTGAGCTCGTCCACCCACATAAGCAATAAAAAAAAATAAAAAAAAAAATTGGTAAATAAAACCAAACAAGTTTAACATTAACATTACACATGAGTAATGAAGTGAACAGAGAAAAAACCGGCATAAATAAGTTACATTTTACACAAAAAGGCAATAAAAAATGTGTGGTGTCGTGGGACACCGGATAGGAACGAAGTTCCATAATATAAAAATATTAATTTTAAGTTCTATTCGAGGTATAAAGAAAATAAAACTGGAGGTTTCGCAACAACCCACAATCATTCGGTAACGTGCGAACTTATTGTGGTACACTTCATTCACGGTTGTTTGCATAAGAGTTAGTGTATTGCGCAAACGAACGCTCCGAGATCGTGGTCAATGAATGATAAAAATATGTTATTTTTTGTACGTTATTACAAAGTTAAGTCGTACACTGTGTGCATTAGTAATTTTTACGTTATTACAAAGTTAAGTTGTACTCTGTGTGCGTTACTAATAAAAATCTTACGTTACGGACGTTTTTTCCCGGTTAGGGTACCACTCCGCATCGTCCCGCAAGGAACTTCGTTCCAAAAACAGCAAAATATACACACGTATAAATGTAAATACATGTGTAACCTTAACTCACAATAAAAATATTCCAAATTTTGTATTCCTATATGGCTGGCTGGCTACAAGTGATAAACGAAACATGTCGTGTACTATGATTCAATTTGCATATATTTGTATACTCGCGTGTGTATGTGACCGCTTTGCTGGAACAATCGTCAATTACAGAATATTACAGAATAAGGACGTAATTACAGAATAAGGACGTAAAAAAATAATTTAAATGGTTTTTTATTTTGTTGTTTTTTTTTTCAGATATGGGGCGATCTTCAAGAGGGAATCGAACAAGTTTACAAAAAACAGTACATGGTCAAGAGACGATACATAGATCTGTATACGTATCCTTTAGAAATATATCATCACTAGCCGTACCCGTCCGCTGCGCTGGACATTTAAAATTAACATTATTATTTCTCACTCCCACAAAGATTCTCATCATGAACGCCCCCCGCAACTGGTGTAGGGAGTCCAACGCTCATATAAATATTAGCCTATCCATTAAGCACACGTATTTTCTACATGGATACCAAGTTTCAAGTCAATCGGATGCATGGTTCGGTAGTTATAACGGAACATCCGTAAAAACCACTGTAGATTTATATATTAGTATCGATTACATTAATCCGATCTTAGATATCCTTTAAGAGGAGAGATATTTTACCACAAGTTCTAGCGGCGCTTCCAAAAATAATTACGAATCTGAGATGAGATTACCCTCGAGTAGGCAGGACATAACCCCACGTATTCTGTTTCAAGATATTTAACAGTCAAACCAATTAAGTAATGCTCACAATGACGGTACTTTAAATATTTTGTTGATTTTGAATTTAATAGAAGCCGCTGATTTTCGCAACCGATCGTCTCGCCGGAACTATCATCCGCACCATCTGGATGGTTGGCGTTCCAGTACAATGCGTTTTAAAAACAGTTTTCTGCCACGCACAGTAAATATCTGGAATTCGTTGCCATCAGCGGTCTTCCCCAACAACTGCGACATTGGGTTATTCAAGAAAAGAGCATATTCTTATCTGAAGGGTAGGCAATGCACTGGCGTAAACGCTGGTGACCGTGGGCGGCGGTGAATCACTTACCATCAGGTGACCCGTCTTGCTCGTTTGCCTCTTAGTTGTTATAAAAAAAAAATTTTTGATCAAATGGTTTTGATGGTTGGTAGGACCTCCTGTGAGTCCGCGCGGGTAGGTACCACCACCCTGCCTATTTCTGAAGTGAACAGTAATGCGTTTCGTTTTGAATGGTGGGGCAGCCGTTGTAACTATACCTGAGACCTTAGAACTTATGTCTCAAGGTGGGTGGCGCATTTACGTTGTAGATGTCTATGGGCTCCAGTAACCACTTAACACCAGTTGGGCTGTGAGCTCGCAATAAAAAAAATCTCATCTCATTTCATTTCATGCCATCTTTCATATTAATCAACTTTATTTCTTTTCATAAAATCGTTTTTCGTATAAAGTTTTCATTAAAATTAAAATAAGTCTTGACCTAAAGGTCTTAGTTACCAGGCCATAAAATAGATAAAAAAAAAACTACCATTGTAATATTTCTTAATAAGCCAATAGTCACGTATACAATTATTGTACGTCGGTTCATCATCATAGCGCCGGTAGCTCCAGCAGAGTGCCTCAAAATAACATAGGAAGGGTCTCTTATACTGGAAAGAAACAGGTAAGATGATTTTTTTCAAGCAATAAATATTAAAAGCAACAGATATGTTTTTTTTTATTGCTTAGTTGGGTGGACCAGCTCACACAGCCCGCCTGGTGTTAAATGGTTACTGGAGCCCATAGACATCTATAACGTAGACGCGCCAACCTTTTTTTTTTCCGGACCGGGGGCCGAACCTCCTTCGAGGTCCCCAGGCCTAGGGGGCGCGCAGGGTATGTGAGACTCGACGATCTGCAGGTGTTCAGAGCAGACCGCGGGCCCAAGGAATTTTAGGGCCCACCCACTAAACGACTCCCCTGCACTCTTACATCCGACGTCCGATCTCCGTCCGTGGTCAAAACCCGGTCAGAGTAGGGGGGTTCCCGCGGTCAACACTACAACCAGACACGCGGCACCACCCCGAGGACGCCCGACCGACGGGTCGTCAAGGCGATAGTCGACGACCAAGACGCGCCACCCACCTTGACTTACAAGTTCTAAAGTCTCAGTATAGTCACAACGGCTGCCCTGCCATTAAAACCGAAACGCATTACTGCTTCACCGACAGAAATAGGCAGGGCGGTGATGCCTATCAGCGCGGACTCACAAGTGGTCTTACCGCCAGTAATTACGCAATTTTTTATTTTGCGGGTTTGATCTTTATTACACGACGTTATTCCTTCACCGTGGAAGTCGATCGTGAACATTTGTTGAGTACGTATTTCATTATATAAATTGGTACCCGCCTGCGGGATTCGAATACCGGTGCAACGCTTCAACACGAATGCACCGGACGTCTTATCCTTTAGGCCACGACGACTTCATGTTGCCTGTGTGTCAAAATAACATATCGAAGGGTTATTTCGTTTAAATGACATTATGGTCCTTACGCAACATCTATCTTTGTAATTAAAGGTTTGTTTTGTTTGGTACTAGCTGATCGGGCAGACTTTGTAGTAGTGCCTTAATCGATAAATAAAATACACAAACAAAAGGAATTTATGATTGAAAGATTACTGGTGGCCCGGAGTCCTTTCCAATTTCACCAGGACAGGTGGGCGAGCAAAGGCTCAGCTAGAAGGGGTAGGATTTACAAACAACTGCCCGAGCGCCTCCGAAGGAGACCTAACAACTCAAGAGCAATTGCTTCGCGAATGAATCTACTACCGGATCGGAATCGCGACCGACTGAGAAGATCCGGCGAGAAACTCAGCGGGCTGATGCACGGGTTAGGTTGCACGTCGGCCTCTTTGCCGAGTTCGACGAGTACGGTTACCGGGGCGACATCGTCTTCTAATAACAAATCTCCAGCTTGTAAATGTGGTGTTCCAGACTGGTCAAGTCCAGCAAGGCGGGGCTCAGCTCGTTGGTCTGGAATTGTACAAAAGGCTTAAAGAGTTCCTCAGGATTTACCTCATCAATCTGCTGCAGGTCAGTCTGTCTAGAGTATATCACAATATATTTATTGCACGCTCATTAAAATACATATCGAGGGGCAAAAGGATATTTGGTGTAAGCGACATTTTAGCAACTTTATAGGAGAATCATTTAAAGTTGGAAAATTTGGAGAAACACCATAACAAAAAAAATTTACTTCAGCTATTTGAATTGGGTAAACTTAATTGAAGTAACAATTAAAAACATCGAATTGTTTATGCCAAATACCAAATTAATGTATGTAAACCTGTAATTACAAGGATTGGTTACACCAAACAGCCTTTCACCCTTCAATATGATGCAGAATCTCAATTCAAAACGAACGCAGAATCTGTTGAAAGTTCAATCATTAGTGGGCATTATTATATCCAGCCTAACTCGTAAATCCTATCTAGGATACTTACTGGTGGGAGAATATAACTGAAGTCCACGCGTAGATGTAGTTATAGTAAGCGGCACGTAAGTTGCCAAGGTTTTGGTGTAGTGGGGGTAATGTCGCGCATAGCGCACATTGCAACAAAAAAATGGTCACTTTTATTGCCCGCATATAATTTAATTTTATTTTATTCAATTTTTTACTTGCCATAATTTGTTTTTAAGCCTGTGTGTTTAGAAGAAAGTTAAAGAAAAGAGAGGAATTCGTGAAGTGTATTAGGTGTTATAAATAAAATACAATTAAAAGTTAAGAAGTTTATTTAAAAAAATATACTTCATATTAAAAATTATGTGTCGCCATCGTCACTATCATTTTCTAATAGTGCTACCTCTTGGATTCAATTTATGGTAGCACCTGAGCTGGTGGAAGGAGTTGGCTCCTCATCGTTGACATAACGAAGAGTCGCTGTCGTCACGTGGACGCGGTGCGGGATAGGAGAGTCGACTGACTCACCAATCGCGCGCTCGGAACGGTGCTACGTCTTTCCCCGCGTCCCGCCCGGGAGAATCAATCATGAGTTCATGTCTGAAGGATATGATTGTTCAGTATAAATAAGACTTTGTCTTCCGCCTGTAGTCGAGCGTTTGGACCTCATAAAAGATAATTTATTTTATTTTATTTATTTATTACACTTCATGTAAAATTTACATTGGCGGACTTAATGCCTAAGACATTCTCTACCAGTCAACCAAAGGTGGTGTAGAGTAAATAGTGGTAGGTGCAATTGAATTTATATTAAGTTACGAATACATACACAAAAAAGTATATATATATATATACATATATACACAATCACATATACATATACACACACACACACACACATACATACATATAATAGTTTATACAGTATTAAAAGGAATATATTAATAAATAATGATTTGATATTATGTCTCTCATTCGCTTGCAGAATGGCGCCGACCTCATGGGCGAAGACGTATTGGCGTTTTACACTAAGCAGTGGGAGGAATATCAGTTTTCTTCCAGGGTGCTGAATGGAGTATGCTCTTACTTGAATCGGCATTGGGTTAAGCGCGAATGCGAAGAGGGTCGCAAGGTAAGATGTCATGACTTCGATTCCACAAAGGCATTCAGTTCCGTTTTTATGTAGTCAAGTTCAAGGCCTATCTCGATGCCTGCAATGAACACTACTCTTAACTCAAAATTTTGAAATATTCGTTTTTCACGCAAATCGCTTCACTATTTTAAAAGTATTACAAATTCATTATTAATGGGGTTCGAAGCAAGAGTAAATCAGCTAGTTACACAAGAAAAAACCATAAATTCTTTATTATTGCTGATATATTTATCTACTTTTTTCGTTTAAACTCTCCTCCTGTAAACTTACGAATTTGGAGTTAGACTAGTGTTCATTGGAGGCATCGTTCTGATATTAAATAGATAATATAATAATAATGAGAACGCTGAGGATACAAGCCCGTCGTAAGATTGAGGTACTGGAAATGTGGTGTTGGAGACGTCTCCTCAGAATTCCGTGGACCGCGCACCGTACCAACGTTTCGATCCTGAAAGAGCTCAACATCAAGGAAAGAATACCGTCAACAGTCCAAATACGAATCCTCAAGTTCTTCGGGCACATCACTCGTAATGAGGACTCCATTGAGCGGTTGGTGGTGCTAGGGAAAGTCGAGGGAAAAAGATCTCGCGTACGATTTCTGACACGATGGACCGACCTCATAAAATCTGTGACTCACTCCAACACAAATGATTGCTCTCACTCTGCGAAACACCGTGCCGCATGGCGTCGCATCGCTAGAGCATCGGTATCGCAGGATTCGACTGATGCACGCACGCACCACTCTGTCAAGATTGTACTACTAGGAAGAAAAGAATAATAATGCGTTTCGGTTTGAAGGGTGGGGCAGTCGTTGTACTATACCTTAGAACTCATATCTCAAGGTGGGTGGCGGGATTTATGGTGTAGATGTCTATGGGCTTTGGTAACCACTTTTTTTTTATTGCTTAGGTGGGTGGACGAGCTCACGGCCCACCTGATGTTAAGTGGTTACCGGAGCCCATAGACGTTTACAACGTAAATGCAGCCACCTACTTTGAGATATGACTTCTAAGGTCTCAGTTTAGTTACGACGGCTACCCCACCCTTCAAACCGAAACGCATTATTGCTTCACGGCAGAAATAAGCAGGGTGGTTGTACTACCCCTGCAAACTCACAAGACGTCCTACCACCAGTAAAACTATTCAAATAAAATGTTTGTTATTATAGTTTGGTAATTGACACACCCTGTATATACTTTAAGTGATTACCGAGGACATGAACAACATGACACCAGCTCTAGTCATGTATGTGTCCCTCGGAACATGCTTTCATTTTTTTTTTCCTATTGCAGGGTATTTTTGAAATATACCAGTTGGCCCTGGTCACGTGGCGTGACAACCTCTTCCAGTGCCTGAACAAGCAAGTCACCAACGCCGTCTTGAAGCTCATCGAAAGAGAACGCAACGGGGAGACGATTAACACGAGATTGGTTTCCGGGGTGAGTTTAGTTTTCAATTGTACTTTGAAAGGGCTGAACTCAAATCCTCTGTCGCAGTGAGTAATACTAATACAGTCAGTCAAACCTGGATAAGCGAGAGTTCAAGAGAGCACAATCTCATTCTCGCTTATAGAGGTTTCTCACTAACCCGAGTTTTTCGCTAATGCAGTACGAATGTATTCCTGTGTTAGTTTCACGAAATAGAATAGGTTCAATATTGACAAGAAAACAATACAAAAACAATGGTAGGAAGTGAACTTTCGTAATTATTTTATTATAGTAGTATTTTATAATAGCAAATGTTAAATTTGTAATTTGTTTTGTCATTTGTTCCTCCTAAATAATATAAATAAATAAAGCTCGACTGTCGCTTATAGAGGTATAGATAAGTAACAGTCTCACTTACGGAGGGCCATGAGGGAAAAACGACTCTCTCTTACAGAGGTTTCTGTTTCTCGCTAATAGAGGTTTTGGGAGCTTAAAATGACGGGTCCTGGCTATTACTCTCACTTATAAGAGTTTTCTCACTTATCCAGTTCTCACTTACCCAGGTTTGACTGTATTTGTATTGCGACTATCGTTACTGCTTTTGTTATTGCTATCACGATGTGATGGGGAGTTTTGATGTGGCACAATAAAAAGAAAATACTTAACCAACAAAGAAATATTAAATGTATAAATTAGTGGATGAAGATCATCCAGGCTAGGTTCAGGTGGCAATTTGTCACTTAAAGAAGGTATATGTACAACAAAAAGTACGAATTTTATACATGCTAATTACTATTAGTAATCTTTGAGATTCTTGAAGGTAACTGAGAGCAGTGAATCTCAAATGTATGAATAATAACAGAGATATTACATAAAATTATATTAGGACGGTCATAATTAACAGAAACAGTTGAGCCGGTAAAAACTATTTATATTATGATTTAAATGAACACCATACATTGACAACGAACTAGGAACTCATGACTGATTAGTTTGCACGGACAATTATCATGCATTGCTAAAAGTATTAGTAACAAATTACATTCATTAATATACATAACTAATTAACATTAATATACGTAACTTACTTGAGACCTTAGAACTTATATATCTCAAGGTGGGTGGCGCATTTACGTTGTGGATGTCTATGGGCTCCAGTAACCGCTTAACACCAGGTGGGCTGTGAGCTCGTCCACCCACCTAAGCAATAAAAAAAATACATTCATCATTATTCATTAATAATGTTACGCGCTGGGGTTCGGGATAAATAAAATTCCACCAAAGTACAACTTAAAAAACGCATTCAACACTTAAAACACTTAAACACTTCACAAACACTTTAAAACTCTTAACTCTCTAACTCTAACTCAATTCGCTTCTTCTGCTCAGGTGATCCGTTCGCTGTTTCGCTTCGAGTAGTTCCGATTAATAACTGACTGCGTGCCATCTCTGCAACGCTTTTATAGCCGATACTACATCCCTAGAATTATCGAGAATATTCCACACATCTCTAGTATTGTGTTTCCGCTATCTGACAATAGATGGCGTTGTACTTTTCGAGCGTTCTAGGTGCTACTAGATCCTTCGATATTCGTTCGATGGCGTTACTCTTACCGGCGTAACAATAACATTGCATTAGACCAAAATTATTAACAATTTCTTCTTTTAGGTAATCAATTGCTACGTGGCTCTGGGTCTTAACGAAGAAGACCCTAGTGCCCGGGGACAGAACCTGGCCATCTACAAGGACACCTTCGAAGCCGTATTCCTTGAGGACACCGAGAGATTTTACACGAGGGAGAGCACAGACTTTCTCAGAAGTAATCCCGTCACCGAGTACATGATTAAGGTTAGGGAATGTTCTAAATTTTGATTAGAATGAAGCCTTTGATAATATGCCTCTATAAGACTACACCAATATAAGCGTTGCAAAATTAACTAATATTGGCCTGAATGGTCTTTTGTGTCTTTATACTTAGTATCAATGTGTTATCATTTAGTGTTATCAATTTTCATAAAAATAAGAATATCAATTAAAATAAGACAAGATTTAAATGTCTTAGTTACCAGATCATAAAATCCCTTAAAAAACAATAATTATATTATTATAACGCTGTATAGTTTATCTTTCTTTCTCTCTCTCACCAGGCAGAGCAGCGTCTTCAAGAAGAACAGCGTCGGGTACAGGTGTATCTGCACGAGACGACGACCGAGAGGCTGGCCAAGACCTGCGACCGGGTACTGATCGAGAAGCATCTAGACATATTCCATGCCGAATTTCAGGTGAATCCAAATTTTTTTTTCTCCCACATCCGAACCACCCTGTATAAAGGTTTCGATTGTGTAACTAACGTCTTTGATAATAAGGTCTAAAATACATTATTTGAGGTGGTAGCCATCATACAACATAACATATTTGACATTTGATATTAGAAGTCGTCGTGGCCTAAAGGATAAGACGTCCGGTGCATTCGTATGTAGCGATGCACCGGTGTTCGAATCCCACAGGCGGGTGCCAATTTTTCTAATGAAATACGTACTTAACAAAATGTTCACGATTGACTTCCACGGTGAAGAAAAAAAATGCCTGAATCTTTTCCTGAATACCTGAAAGAAGATCTTCCAGAAAATTGTATATATGCAAAATTATATTGAAATTGTCGTAAGCGAGATTCAGGCATCTGTCAAATATCTTGTGTTGTATGATGACTACCGCCACATTACTTATTATAAAAATTATTTAAACTATCAACGAATTAAATTTAATGAATTTCGATTAATATCGACATCGATAAGCTTGTAAAGGTTAGCTTGCGTGCTTCGTTGACCCTGATCACGAAGTTTTTTAACTAAATCGTCGTAATTTTTCAACAGAAACTGTTAGACGGCGACAAGAACTCCGACCTAGGTCGAATGTACAGCCTCGTGGCGCGCATCCCCGACGGACTCTGCGAGCTGCGGCGGCTCCTCGAGCACCACATACACGCGCAGGGACTACACGCGCTCGACAAGTGCGGCGACACGGCACACACGGTCAGTACCGCGCAGCGCAGGGGGCGGCAGCATTTACGTTGTAGATGTCCATGGGCTCCACAACCCTCAGCCACAGCCCACTGAGGTTCTCACCGGATCTTCTCAATGGGTCGCGTTTCCGATCCGGTAGTAGATTTTGCGATGGACTGCTCTTGCTAGGGCTAGTGTAAGCAACGTCGTCAGGTTTGAGCCCCGCGAGCTCACCTACTAGTTAAGGTTCCGCTGATATAGCCCCTCAAGGCTCTCAGCTTAGGTAAGGAAAAAAAATGGGAAATGGAGAAAGGACATTGACATACCATCGAAAACTGCAGGCTGGGGCAGCCTTTCTACTGTTAAAAGTGAGACCCTAGAATTTATGTCTCAAGGAAGGTGGTGGCATTTACGTTATATATATATATATATCTATGAACTCCGGTAATCACTTAACACCAGGTGGGCTGTGAACTCGTCCACCCACCTATACAACAAGAAACAAAACAAAAAAACCTCGTACCACGAACACTCAAAGGTCAAAACCCCCAATACTCAAGGAATCTAAATTTACTTTTAAAAAAAACACCCCGTATATTCTGACGTTCCAGGACCCGAAGGTTTACGTCTCGACGATTCTGGAAGTTCACAAGAAATACAACGCTCTCGTCCTGGTCGCGTTCAACAACGACTCCGGCTTCGTGGCGGCACTCGATAAGGCCTGCGGGAGATTCATAAACAGTTAGCTATTAATTATCAAAATTAACCATTTCATAATGAGTCTTTATTCATGGTAGAACCTCTTGTGAGTCCGCGCGGGTAGGTACCATCACCATGTCCATTTCTGCCGTAAAGCAGTAACGCGTTTCGGCTTGAAGGGTGGGGCAGCCGTTGTAACTATACTTGAGACCTTAGAACTTATATCTCAAGGTGGGTGGCGCATTTACGTTGTAGATGTCTATGGGCTCCAGTAACCACTTAACACCAGGTGGGCTGTGAGCTCGTCCACGCATCAAAGCAATAAAAAAAAGGCGAGGTGATTTTGGCACTATCATTTAGTTATCGAATTTAATTTATTACTTTTAATTCACTGTGGTTTTATTCTGGCAACATTTCTATCCGTACATATAGACAACCCTAAATAATACGTTTACATGAATAAGTAAACATTCAGAAATATTTGTTACACGAGTCTTAATTGATTTTTAACATAATAATTCACTGAATGAAATCCGCAACATGCTTCGTCAGATTACAGAAATAGAGTTATCAGCAACATGCTTCGTCAAAAAGTACAATACTTGCTTTCAGCTGCAAGCGTCGTCATAAGTAACATATAGGTCCACGCTAACAGCAATGCGCGCGTAGGCATCGGCTAGTCAAACAAACCACTCTGGATCGCACCCGGCCCGAAAGTAGAAGTGAATGAAATTGTGTTACTCTGAAAATTATCAAACAAAAGCTAATCTGTTTAATCGTTGTGCGATTCACGGTTAGCTCGTCTTTTATTATACCCCCAAATGACGTCACACGATAAAGTTACATTCATGGCAAACCAAATAAATCTGATATTAGTATCATACGTCAATCTTTTTTTAGGGTTGACAAAGAAAGTTATAAAATACGTTAATAATAATTATTATAATAGAACCAATAAGTTTTAAGTGTGACAACCAATCGCAGGCAACGCGGTGACGAAAGCGGCGAACTCCTCGTCGAAGAGTCCGGAACTGTTGGCCAAGTACTGCGATTTGCTGCTCAAGAAGTCCAGCAAGAACCCCGAGGAGGCTGAACTTGAAGACACCTTGAATCAAGTCGTGAGTACACTCAAATACAAAATCTCAAGAATCCATGTTTTTTTTTATTGCTTAGATGTGTGGACGAGCTCACAGCCCACCTGGTGTTAAGTGGTTACTGGAGCCCATAGACACCTACAACGTAAATGCGCCACACACCTTGAGATATAGTTCTAAGGTCTCAGTATAGTCACAACGGCTGCCCCACCCTTCAGACCGAAACGCATTACTGCTTCACGGCAGAAATAGGCGGGGCGGTGGTACCTACCCGTGCGGACTCACAACAGGTCCTACCACCAGTAATTACGCAAATTATAAATTTTGCGGGTTTGATTTTTATTGCACGATGTTATTCCTTCACCGTGGAAGTCAATCGTGAACATTTGTTGAGTACGTATTTCATTAGAAAAATTTTGAATGAACTTTGCTATGGCTGTGTTACGTGGACTCATAATATAAAATACATTTTAAAGTATCTATGCGACCACACTGTTGAGTTTGTATAATCTATCTCCTTAGTGGACTTTTTGGCGGGAACGCGAGGAGTGAAGTTGTGCGATTTATTTTATTTTGTCTATTTAGTGTTTCTTCAGGTTTAAATGTGGGAAAATGAAACAAAGCCGCTGGACGTAACTTCTCAGGATCCTCCAAAAAGTCCACTGAAAAAATCTTAGTGAATGACCACCATCTTACTGAGATTATATTTCATCCCATATCATCTCATTTCATTTCATTTAATTTCATCCCAGTTGATTAATGTCTCAAATTAATCATCTTCATTTCATTTCACTCCATAATATCATTTTCCATAAAAATATGAATATAAATTAAAATAAGATATGACTTAAAGGTCTCAGTTACCAGGTCATAAAATCCTTTAAAAAATATCTCCTTAGTGTAATCTGTGTCTTTGCATTTTCCCTCCATTTCCCTCCTGCAAAATTTCTACCAATTGTTTATATCTTATTTAAGTAATGTTTTAATAAATTCTAGAAAACTATCCAAGTTATTATTTAAATACGACAAAGCGGGTGAACAAACACACACTTAAGCTTAGAGGATACAAATGTTGGATTGCGTTGATTTTTGTGGATTTATGGATCATTCATTTATATCCTATAATCAATAGATAGATTGATCTCGTCTGAAATTGGTGGTAGGAATTGACGGGGAGGAGACGTGATAAATCAATAGATGATGAACAAAAAAAAATCTATCAAATAGACCAGATAGCGGAGTTCCAATTTTGTTGATTTGACCTCTTCGAATAATAGAGATAATTAAAATTGCAGATGGTAGTATTCAAGTACATCGAAGATAAGGACGTCTTCCAGAAGTTCTACAGCAAGATGCTGGCGAAGAGACTGGTGCAGCACATGTCGGCCAGCGATGACGCAGAGGTCAGTATGCTTCGTCTCAATCTCGGCGCTGAGGAAGTATCCCTGGTGGTGGTCAGGCGTCATCGCTTTTATTTACGATAGGACCTCTTGTGAGTCCGCGCGGGTAGGTACCACCGCCCTGCCTATTTCTGCCGTGAAGCAGTAATGCGTTTCGACTTGAAGGGTCGGGCAGCCGTTGTAACTATACTGAGACCTTAGAACTTATATCTCTAAAGGTAGGTGGCGCATTTACGTTGTAAATGTCTATGGGCTCCAGTAACCACTTAACACCAGGTGGGCTGTGAGCTCGTTTCCCAAATTAAGCATTAAAAAAAACCATAAAATTTATAAAGCTGAGTCTGTCTAGACGCAGAGAAGTTGAGCTTTATAAATAATCGTTACAACTACATTATGTGTTTCTGTTGACAGGCGTCGATGATCTCAAAATTGAAACAAGCCTGCGGATTCGAGTACACAAGCAAACTGCAGAGAATGTTCCAAGTTAGTATTTAGTAATTTTACTAAAAACTGGCGCTTTTAAGTCCTTTCGTCTACCTATTTGCCAGTAGCCTTTGAAGGCTATTCAGAGAATTGCTAACATGGCCCTAGCAAGAGTAGTGCTTGGCTGAATCTTTTACCGGAACGAAGTCGCAACCACTGAGAAGAACCGGTGAGAAAATCAGTGGGCCTTCTGGGATTGTTTAATTTTTCCCTTTACACATGAATAGCATTTCTCATCATAAAATATCTATGGAATTAATAAAAAAACTGTTGAGAATTGTTGCGGACCTCTTTGCTATTTTGATAATAGCTAATGTGGTTTTTTATTCTTCACTTTTGACGTCTATTCATATAACCCATTTCTTTCGGTTCACTTAATTTTCTGTTTTTATTAAAAAATAATCATTCTCAACTTGTTTCATCGTTTATAATTTTACAGAAGTTTATTTAGTTTATCTTTAAAATAAAAGAGCTATAATAAAAAAAAGGATGCGTGTACTTATGTACGTACGCGCGTAAGAAGCTATACTTTATTTTTATTAAATTTATTTCTTTTTTTTTAATTAATAAATATTTAACGTCAATAATTTAATAATATTTAGTATGAATTATGTTAAATAATAATTTTGTCATTTATATTACTAAAAAATGAATGCTAATAACACTTTTTTTTTTGCGAGTGAGCATGCGCGAAAGTTCACCTGCGGCTATATTCAGACTCGCAAGTTACGTCGGTCGTATTGTAATGAGCGATTTAGTGGCCAACTTCATTTCTGTTAATTTTGTGTCACGGTGCGCGCGCATCGTAAAATTTCACTCTCATCAATTTTTCATAACGCGCCTAAAGAAGTATAACTTCAAAAACACAATATAAACAAATCAATGTGTGAATTTATGATGATGATTAATTTAATATCTCGCACAGGACATTGGCGTGTCGAAGGACTTGAACGAGAACTTCAGGAAGCACATGGCAAACAGCTCGGAGCAGCCCCTGCACATAGACTTCAGCATCCAGGTGCTGTCGTCCGGCTCGTGGCCCTTCCAGCAGTCCACGTCCTTCCAGCTGCCCACGGAGGTGACGTCACCACTTCAATACTCCCCCCCCCAATCACAATATTACTCATTTTTTTATTTTTTATTTTATTGCTTAGAAGGGTGGACGATCTCACAGCCCAACTGGTGTTAAGTGGTTACTGGAGCCCATAGACCTCTACAACGTAAATGCGCCACCCACCTTGAGATATAAATTCTAAGGTCTCAGTAAAGTTACAACGGCTGCCCCGCCCTTCAAACCGAAACGCGTTGCTGCTTCACGACAGAAATAGGCGGGGCGGTGGTACCTACCCGCGGGGATTCGCAAGAGGTCCTACCGCCAACCTAATCTAGTAATCTCGAGGGGTTATGCTAGATTCACAGAATTACTCGTAGTAGATGAGCTCACAGGGATCAAACCTGAAGACGTTTCTATCACTAGTCCTAGCTGATTCTATCGAAATTGAATGCACCCATAGAGACATTAACCTGTCTGCGATGTCTTCAATTTCTATTGTTCTAAGTAGCTGAATGAGTTCACAGCCCGACTGGCTTTAAATGGTTAAGCGCTCTCGTTTGACCATCAGTCATTTTATAACAAGACTAGCTTTTGCCCGCGACTCTGTCCGCGTGGAACAGTCACTTTGGAATAACGCTAAATTTTACCCCCACTTCGTTTTCGTAGAAAGTGAAAATATTTAAAAAACATTCTTTATTGATGCTCCGCTTGTATTGGTCCTCGCGTGATGTTATATATGAGTCGTCTATTATCAAAGGTGGCAATCTGTGCATTTGGACAAAAAAAATGTTATTGATATGTCAATACAGATTGATTTGAATATAATCGTCTCCTTCAAAGAATACGGTTCAAAACCTGCATTAAATAAAGGTTAATACTTAACCTGTTATTTATCTAAGATGTCGTTCAGAAGAGTTTTGTGACTGCCAATGGAATACAAAGTCAATAATTCGTTTTTCTGATTTACCAATAATTGTCCAAAAGTCACATTGCCGGCTTTGATAATAGTCGACTCATATGTTATAACCTATAGCCTTTCTCTTTAAATGGGCTATCTAACACTGAAATATTTTTCGAATTGGACTAGTAGTTCCTGAGGTTAGCGCGTTCAAACAAACAAACTCTTCAGCTCTATAATATTAGTATAGATTGTGACGTTGTCCTTTTGTCTCTAACGCGAATGTCGTATTCACATCCTTGAGCGATTTAGTGAACAAAATTGCAATTTAACTATTTTTTTACTCGAGCCCATAGACAACTCCTCGAGACGACAGATTTAAATCTCGATTATACTGTACATCGGTCGCCCTACCACTCGAACCGGAACGAGTTATTACATCGCGGCAGAAATGGTAGTTAGTTTGCCTACATTTGCCGCTAGGGGCGCTGTTCCATCTACATACAAATTTGAGTTAACTTTTACGCTATTGAGGACGTTAAAAACTCGCACTAAGCACACTGCACAATAGTCACAGTGATATATACTAATAATATATAAATCTACAGTGGTTTTTACGGATGTTCCGTTATAACTACTGAACCATGCATCCGATTGACTTGAAACTTGGTATCCATGTAGAAAATACATGTACTTAATGGATAGGCTAATATTTATATGAGTGTTGGACTCCTTACACCAGTTGCGGGGGCGTTAATGATGAGAATCTTTGTGGGGGTGAGAAATATGTTAATTTTAAATGTCCAGCGGAGCGGACGAGTACAGCTAGTACAATAATAGATTCGTTCTTCTTATTCTTCGTCGCTTCCTCATTACTGAGGGTCGTGACCACCTTGGTCCAGTTTTTGCACCAGCTTCCTCCAATGTTGCCTGCACTCGGCCTGCTTAATGGCGCCCGGGACGCTGGTGTTTGTGGCCTCCTTGCCAATGTCCGTCCGCCTGATTGGCGATCTTCCTCGACTTCTCAAAGGTGTAAATGTGTAATGTTGGGTTTGGTTGTATCTCTCCAGCTGGAGCGCTCCGTGCACCGGTTCACCACGTTCTACTCGTCGCAACACTCCGGGCGCAAGCTGAACTGGCTCTACAACATGAGCAAGGGGGAACTCCTCACCAACTGCTTCAAGAACAGGTAACGCCCGAGCAGACAACGGCTCTGCTCCTGGCATTGCTGACGTCCACGGGCGACAGTAATCATTCACCATCAGGTGGAACGTATTCTCGTCTGCCTATAAAAAAGGGGCCAGTAAAAAGACAGTAACCGCTGACTTCAGGTTCTCAAGCGAGTGGAACTCAGCATTGCCTTTAGTGAGCTCTCGAAGCTTCACGAAAATATATTATTCAATATAATATATTTTTTATTTATTGCTTAGACGGGTAGACGAGTTCACAGCACACCTGGTGTTAAGTGGTTACTGGAGCCTATAGACATCTACAACGTAAATGCCCCACCCACCTTGAGATTCAAATTCTAAGGTCTTAAGTATAGTTACGACGGCTGCCCCACCCTTCAAACCGAAACGCATTACTGCTTCACGGCAGAAATAAGCGGGGCGGTGGTACCTACCCGCGCAGACTCACAAGAGGTCCTACCACCAGTAATTACGCCAATTATAATTTTGCGGGTTTTTATTTTTATTACACGATGTTATTCCTTCACCGTGGAAGTCAATCGTGAACATTTGTTAAGTGCATATTTCATTAGAAAAATTGGTACCCGCCTGCGGGATTCGAACACCGGTGCATCGCTCGATACGAATGTACCGGACGTCTTATCCTTTAGGTCACGACGACGCATCTGGCCGGTGTTCTGTCCAGGGCTTGCTAGCCTCCTATGCGACCGAAAGCTGGGATACAGGTTATTGTAACGTCCAGGTACACGCTGCAGGCGAGCACGTTCCAGATGGCGGTGCTGCTGCAGTACAACGACAACACCTCGTGGACGGTCCGCCAGCTGGAGCAGCACACCGGCATCAAAGGGGACTTCCTCATACAGGTGAGCCTACGCTCCAGGTGTATTGAGAAGGAGCGTCGCACGATCGAAACCTGGCACTGACCTAAGACACTTCGGATGGCTTTACCTACGGCACAATTTACCTCAATTGTGTTTTGCTGGTGGTAGGACATCTCGTGACTCCGCACGGGTAGGTACCACCACCCGCCTATTTCGGTTTGAAGGGTGGGGAAGCCGTTGTAACTGAGACCTTAGAACTGATATCTCAAGGCGGTGACGCATTTACGTTGTAAATGTCTATGGGCTCCAGTAACCACTTACTTACAGGTGGACTGTGAGATCCTCCACACATCTAGGCAACAAAAAAAAATGAGGCCCGTTTACGCTACCAGGTTTTAAAACCAGGTTTTCACTTCGAAGTACGGCGCCCTGGTACATGCCAAAAATACTTGCAATTATGAAAGTGCTGAAGTCGAATGCTCAAAAAACTTGAACACCCACATGAAAATACTGCATAGGAAAATGATTCATTTCTTATTAGGAATATATAAAAATGAATTGCTGTTCATCAGTCTCGCTAAAACTCGAGATCGGCTGGACCGATTTGGCTAATTTTGGTCTTGAATTATGGAAATCCAGAGAAGGCTTAAAAGGTAGATAAATATGAAAATGCTCGGAATTTAATAAAAATAACAATTTTGTTTTTCCTTTGATGCGTCCCCCGTCGGACGGATTCCTTTTGTTTGTTTTAAATTTATTTTATAGAAAACTTTAGGTCTTTTATTTATTGATCGAGGCACTACGAAATCTGCCGGGTCAGCTAGAACAGAATAGATTTTAAATATTAAATATGGTAGAATAACAGTTTCATCTTACTAATAATTATAAATAAATAATAACATAGAATAAACTAAACTATAAACCATAATATTAATTGTGTAGGTGTTTCTACTATATTTATGTATATTCGTTCATATTATTTATTAATTTACATTGCACACCTACTCAATATTTAATATTATATCATATTTAATTACGTATTCTATAACACACTCTCATACAGTACACAAATACGCCAAACAATCATACATTCACAACACTACTCAAAATTATATTATTTACACAAGCATAGTCGGGCGCAACCGCTAGTATGCGGCAAAGACCCCGACTATGTATAACTACGTCACGCTAAGACTGTGTCACTCCTCGACTTACGCGTACTCTCTTGCTTCATTACGATTTATTGATTTCGTCTATTTTGTATTATTGTGTTTGAATTTGCTACCGCTTTATCTGTGCCCTCTGTACTCCGTAATTTCTCCTTCTAAATATTGTTATACCGTCTGTGATTGGAAATAAACTGTCCATCCAATTACGGACTTGTTATTGTGCCGCCCGGCACTGGTGAACTTACAACCACCACCAACGACTACTAAAATTGTCAATAGTGCCGTTTGCGCCCATGTACTCGTAGTTATTAACGATCCAAATCTGACGAGATTTCGTCACACTTCATAAACTCCACATTCGCGGTCAACATATCTTCCATAGATATCTATTATCCGGGGTGGCATTGTCACTACACAGTATAAAACAAAGTCGCTTTCTCTGTCCCTATGTATGCTTAAATCTTTAAAGCTACGCAACGGATTTTGATGCGATTTTTTTAAATAGATAGTGATTAAAGAGGAAAGTTTATATGTATAATAACATCCATTAAATAGTGGAGAAATAAATAATAAATTACAGTTTCCGAAGCGAAGCGAGGGCGGGTCGCTAGTATTGTATATTATTGACCTCGGCCAATGTCAATGTCCTTGTTCCGGTTTTCTCATCAATCGTAATGCGTCATTATTCTCATTTTCAGGTACTTCAAATATTATTGAAGGCGAAACTGTTGGTGTGTCAAGAGGACGAGGCTGAGCTTGGCGAGAACTCGGTTGTCGATCTCTACTCGGGATACAAGAAGTGAGTACCGATGAACCTTTTATTGTTTGTACTCATCTGAGGCACATTGAGGCAGGCCGAACTGCGGCACCAGTCAATGGGCTTATGTAAATCGCTGCACGAGATAATGGATGGCAGTGCAGTTATCCCCTTCACCAGACCGCTCCCCCTTGTGTGTTGGCTAGTTGCCCTCGTTGCGTCTCCTAAAGCGCGGTCCAATGGCATCATCTATTGTTCCCATTTAAAAAAGGAGTTTTTTTTGTTAAGTGATTTTATGACCTGGTAACTAAGACCTTTAAGTCATGTCTTATTTATAATGTATACTCTTATTTTTATGATAAATGATAATATGGGAGTGAAATGGAATGAATATGATTAATTTGAGACGTTAATCGACTGGGATGTAATTAAATGAAATGAGATGATATGGGATGATAATCTCAGTAAAATGACCACATTTACTGAGGTTTTTTCAGTGGTTACTTTTTGGAGGATCCCGAGTAGTATGTCCAGCGGCTTTGTTTCATTTTCTTACATTTGTGCACTTTCACAGATATTAAACAGTTAATAATCCACCGTTATTACACATTTAAACCGGAAGAAACACTAAATAGACAAAATAAAACAAATCACACAACTTCAGTCCTCGCGTTCCCGCCAAAGAGTCTGAAAAAAATGAATGTGAATGTTACTATAAACGTCATTTGGAGGTAGGCAACATTAGAATCAGTGAAGCAGTTATGCCTTTCGGTTTGAAGGGCGGGACAGCCGTTATACTCTAAAACTTAAACTTAAAACTCATATCTCAAGGTTGACGGCATCTATTTACACTGTTGATGCCTATGGGCTCCGTTGACTACTCAATTTTGGGTGGGCCGTGAGCTTGTCCACCAATCAAAACTAAAAAAAAGCCCTCGCATGAATCCTAAATTGGTATAAAACCAAATGAAAGCGATCATGATCTCAGAATCAGTTAAATAGCTTAAATACGATATTATATTATATTAAATTATTATCCTTTTTTTTTTTTTATTGCTTAGCTGTGTGGACGAGCTCACAGCCCACCTGATGTTAAGTGGTTACTGGAGCCCATAGACATCTACAACGTAAATGCGCCACACACCTTGAGATATAGTTCTAAGGTCTCAGTATAGTCACAACGGCTGCCCCACCCTTCAGACCGAAACGCATTACTGCTTCACGGCAGAAATAGGCGGGGCGGTGGTACCTACCCGTGCGGACTCACAAGAGGTCCTACCACCAGTAATTACGCAAATTATAATTTTGCGGGTTTCATTTTTATTACACGATGTTATTCCTTCACCGCGGAAGTCAAGAATATTCTGTGTTAATTTCCAGCAAAAAGCTCCGCGTGAATATAAACATACCGTTGAAGACGGAGCTTAAAGTTGAACAAGAGGCTACACACAAACACATCGAGGAGGACAGAAAGATGCTTATACAGGTAAAGTTCTAAAGCTCTAGTGTGTGACCGAGGATCATGCGGTCATAGAACCCGTCGCTTGCGACGAAGGGCTCGACAAATAAATTAACCCCCAGACACAGCCCACTGAGTTTCTCGACGGATCTTCTGAGTGGGTCGCGTTTCCGATCCGGTGGTAGATTCTGTGAAGCACTGCTCTTGCTAGGGTTCGTGTTAGCAACGTCGTCAGGTTTGAGCCCCGTGAGCTCACCTACTAGTTAAGGTTACGCCGAAATGGAGGAGAGTACTTAACGGTAGGCAGCGGCTTGGCTCTGCTCCTGGCATTGCTGAAGTCCATGGGCGACGGAAACCACTCACCATCAGGTGGGCCGTCCAAAAAAGAAAACAAAAGAGGATCATGTATTTTTAATTGGAAGGATTCACTTGAAAATTAGGAAAAATTTAAAAAAACAATACAATACGTAAGTGAATATAAATCTTGAGAACCCCTTTGTTAATCGGATCAAATATCGATCGTTGGACGTAAATAATAATAATTATACCATCGATTATTTAACAACCCAAAAGATAATTTGTAGAATTGAATAAAATGTGTGGCTTAACGCTCTGGACTGTGTATATATATATATATATATATTCATACCTATTCGATAACGATTTTTCTTACCTAGAGGTATATAACGAGAAACACAGTGGGCTGTGCCTGAGGGTAAATTTACTAGAGAACGATGACCGGTGCTTGAGGTACCTAAAAGCACCCGTTAATGGATCGGGAGGATCCGTAATGACGTGCTTAGGGCGACGTCGACTGTTTACCATTCGGTCTACAGGATTGGAAATGTTGAACGCGATATGAACTGAGGCAGTAATGTATGCGGAATATGATGCTACTCCTAGAGGTCATTGTTAATGAACATTTCATTGCTGGCTCTGAAAATAGCTAATTAATAAAACTAGAGGTCCCGCAGTAGTCGAAATTCGACTATAATTAATTGGAATTATAAGTTTGTACACTATTATGATTGTATTTTATACTTCTATAATCACAAATATCGCCAAGACTACACTGAAAAATATTAAAGATAAACAATATATAATCTATTCTCAATTTGACAACAGACGTCAAGAACAAAAGTTTGACAATAAATAGTATGCATGGGTGTGTGCGTCAAATACATGGTATGTAGTGTGTGTAATGTTTTCTTTATTGATTTAATGTATCTTTTATGCATTATTTTTAAAAAATATTAGCATTGTACACTTCTCTATATTCTCTATAAGTGTGGGAAATTTCATACTCCTCCGTCTGCGCAATTTTCGTAAAAAGGGATACAAAGTTTTTGCTTCACGTATTAATATATAGATTATGCAGTGGAATATTATTTAATAGTTTATATTACAGTAGCGTATTGCGATCAATTTATTTTATTTATTTATTACCCTTCATGTAAAATTTACATTGGCGGACTTAATGCCTAAGGCATTCTCTACCAGTCAACTAAAGGTAGTGCAGAGTAAATAGTGGTAGGTTCAATGCAATTTATATTAAGTTACAAATACATACACAAAAAAAAAATATATACGATTTAGTGTCGGATAACATTTGAATTGTTATCATATTGGTTTATAAAATACTAGCTGACCCGGCAGACTTCGTAGTGCCTCAATCGACAAATAAAAGACCTAAACTTTTGTATAAAATAAACTCAAAACAAACAAAAGGAATCCGTCCGACGGGTAACAGCATCAAAGGAAAAACAAAATTGTTATTTTTATTTAATTCCGAGCATTTTCATATTTTTTCACCTTTTAAACCTTCTCTGGACTTCCACGAATAATTCAAGACCAAAATTAGCCAAATCGGTTCAGCCGTTCTCGAGTTTTAGCGAGACTAACGATCAGCAATTCATTTTTATCACAATTTCCACTAAAATTCCTCAACGAACGTATTTTAAACAACAGAATTTCTCTTGCAGGCCGCCATAGTACGGATAATGAAAACGCGCAAGACCCTAAAGCATCAGCACCTAGTGGTGGAAGTCCTCAACCAGTTGTCGTCACGGTTCAAGCCCAGAGTTCCTGTCATCAAGGTGATCATTATTAATATTGTAAACAACAGATTTACGACCTGCATCTAAGAGAAAGCCACACCATAGACTTTTTTTAAGGGATTTTATGACCTGGTAACTACGTCCTTTAAGTCTTGCCTTATTTTAATTTATATTGTTATGAAAAATGATGATGAGACATTAATGAACTGGGATGAAATTATATGAAATAAGATGGGATGATACGGGATGAAATATAATCTCAGTAAAATTGTGGTCATTTATTGAGATTTTTTTAGTGGACTTTTTGGAGTATCCCGAGAAGTTACGTCCAGCAGCTTTGTTTCATTTTCCCACATTTGTACACTTTCACAGATATTAAACAGTTAATAAACCACCATTATTACACATTTAAACCTGAAGAAACGCTAAATAGACAAAATAAAATAAAAATCACACGACTTCACTCCACGCGTTTCCGCCAAAAAGTCCCACCATAGACTAGTTTAATAAAATCCATAGATAACCGAACATTTGCATGAGGGTCGCATTCGCGAAGGCAGGCGAGCGTACAACTCGCCCAACGATGGACTCAACTTTGAAAGATACCTCAAAAACTCTGGCAACTGTTGTGTGACAGAGATAATTCCAGAGAGCCACTCAAATCGAATAAAATTTTTTTTATTCAACATAAATGAAAGTACACACTGTATGCGCGCGAGTTCATGTCCATCGGGGCCAGAGGCGTCGCGCGGGGGACAGCTCGCCCCACCTTCGCCCCCTCCCCGCATTTGTCTGACGTCGAGTGTTGTCCGTGACGGCTGTGACGCGCGCTTATCGATATCGAAAATTTACGCTAACGCTATTGTGTTATTTAACCATGACTACGCCGCTTCCAACAAGTTCAGATACATACTGATTCCGACTCTGATCTGTCGGTTGTCTTTTCATTCGATAGTGATTGCATTGGAATCTAAAAAATATTTTTCTCTATTAGAAGTAAACAAGTAATTACTTATCACATTTATTTTATTTCATAAATTGCAAAATTACCTTCAGTTACATGAAACCAAATTGACAGCTGTTGACTAAATCGGTAGTTATTATCGACATTACCATAATTAATTAGGTCACAGCACTACCGCATTCCTCAGGATGCACATGAACTCGCGCGCCTACAGTACTTGTTGAAGGTCAAAAAGAACTACCGCCAATCCACAAAAACTAGCCTTCGCCCTGAGAAGAACTAACTGGCAAGAAACTCAGCGGGCATATATATATATTTTTTTAAAATTTTTTTTTTAAATATTCACTGGTTCGATAAGGATCGGATTCGCTCCTGTAGCAGAAGGCGTGATGATAAAATTGATTCTTTAAATTGACTCGATATATTATTATGTGTTCACAGAAATGCATCGATATACTGATTGAGAAGGAATATTTAGAGCGCACCGAGGGAGAGAAGGACACTTACAGCTACCTGGCGTGATCGCGCCACTCGCAGGAAGAAAGACTCTGTGTAATAAAATGATATCGAAACATTACAATGTATAATAAAATGTTTTTTTATTTTCATACTTTCACTTCCCTAAGCCTTCTGTAAAAAAAAAAACATATCGTTGAAAAAGTATAAATTAAATAGATAACAGAGTATATATTTGTATACGTATCTTCATCTAAAAGTTGAGAACCGTTAGCTCAATTTTATCAGACGCAGCTAGTATTCATTAAACATAAATAATCCTGAACACGATTTATTAGGGGCCATTGTAGATATTTTTTTTGTTCGTTATTGCCTTTGTGGGCAGACGAGAGTACGGCCCACCTGATGGTAAGTGGTTACCGTCGCCCATGGACTTCAGCAATGCCAGGGGCAGAGCCAAGCCGCTGCCTACCGCTTAATACTCTCCACAAGCCTCGTTTGAAGAAGGACATGTCGTAGCGCTCGGGAAACACCGTGGAGGGGAGCTCATTCCATAGCCGGATGGTACGTGGCAAAAAAGACCTGGAAATGCACTGTGGATGACCGCAGTGGCTCCAGGTAGTATGGATGAACTCTACTCCGGTGGCGGGAGGTGCGATGGCAAAAAACGAGATGCCGGTATCATCTCGAACAATTCCTCAGAGCACTCCCCATGGAACATACGGTACAGAATAAAGAGGGAACCGAAGTCCCTCCGTAAACCCAGAGGTTCCACCTCCGCAGACCCAGAGGTTCCAAGGCGTGGCCAGTATTGGTAATTTCTTTCTCATCTGTATCATGAAATATTGTTGGGTTTAAACTGTGGGATTAAAGCAATTAAGCTGAGCGAAGAAATGGTATATGATATATTTTTTTCTTTTTTTATTGCTTAGGTGGGTGGACGAGCTCACAGCCCACTTGGTGTTAAGTGGTAGCTGGAGCCCATAGACATCTACAACGTAAATGCGCCACCCATCTTGAGATATAAGTTCTAAGGTATCTCAGTATAGTTACAACGGCTGCTCCACCCTTCAAACCGAAACGCATTACTGCTTCACGGCAGAAATAGGCGGGCTGGTGGTACCTACCCGTGCGGACTCACAAGAGGTTCTACCACCAGTGATTACGCAAATTATAATTTTGCGGCTTTTGATTTTTATTACACGATGTTATTCCTTCACCGCGGAAGTCAATCGTGAACATTTGTTAAGTACGTATTTCATTAGAAAAATTGGTACCCGCCTGCGGGATTCGGACACCGGTGCATCGTTACATACGAATGCACCGGACGTCTTATCTTTTAGGCCACAACGACTTCATTTTCACTTTTAATTCCGCACACTTCGCTGTGTTTAAAACTGTCATGTAATTTCCACTTGCAACTATTCCGGTGAGTCTTCCAACAATAACTTGCTATATACAGGTGCACACTTTTTCAACTTCATACAAGATGATGTTCCTTAATCTAACCTCCATATTTATTAGTAACATTGAGTTTATGACGTCACGTATTAATGTTAGTGACGGTATATTTATACGTTATCTAGTCTCTGAGTGCCTACAATACTGTCTATCTTTTTTGCATTGAATGCATTGGAATGACGCGCGAGGTCATCGTCCTCATGACATATAGCAGCGTTCATTGGTTTTTCTATATCCCGTGAATCTCTAAAACATTTACGAAATATAAACCTTATAACCGCGTATTAAGATTTAAAAAACTATTTCATAAAATATTATTTGTTATTCTAACAAAAACTATCTATATACGTGAAGCAAAAACTTTGTATCCCTTTTTACGAAGCGCTCACCTAAGCGCTAGGGTGAAGGTGAAATAGCCTCTCACCGCTATCAGCATACGTAGAGAAAAAATGAGACTGCACTGATTTAAAGGGCGCCATGACCACTACAATGAACATAGTTACGTTAGAGCCGGATAGATGGCGCTGTTGACAATTTTTTAATTAAATTTTGAACCACATTGGCGAATTGATTTGAAACTTAAATGTATGTTCAGCTAAAATGATCTTACGTTATTAGCTTTCAACAACGTCTTATGGTTTTTTGTTTTAATATAAAATTGCATTTTATTACGGACGCAGCTAGTACTCATTAAACATAGGTAAACAATCCTGAACACGATTTATTAGGGGCCATTGTAGATATTTTTTTTGTTCGTTATTGCCTTTGTGGGCAGATGAGAGTACGGCCCACCTGATGGTAAGTGGTTACCGTCGCCCATGGACTTCAGCAATGCCAGGAGCAGAGCCAAGCCGCTGCCTACAAAATCATCAATTAGTAAGAATTAGTAAGTTAGTAAGTAAGAATTAGTAATAGATGAAGTAAAGCGGCGTATGGCGATCACAAGAACTGCAATGGACAGTCTGAAGAAGATATGGCAGAACAAAAGCGTTGAGTGAGGGATCCATATATAGTTTGTACTCGACCTTATATGGATACTACGCCAGGTGTATATGGTTTGTACTCGATCTTTTTTTTTTTTTTATTGCCCTTGTAGGCAGACGAGCATACGGCCCACCTGATGGTGAGTGGTTACCGTCGCCCATGGACTTCAGCAATGCCAGGGGCAGAGCCAAGCTGCTGCCTACCGCTTAATACTCTCCACAAGCCTCGTTTGAAGAAGGACATGTCATAGCGCTCGGGAAACACCGTGGAGGGGAGCTCATTCCATAGCCGGATGGTACGTGGCAAAAAAGACTTTTGAAAACGCACTGTGGATGACCGCAGTGGCTCCAGGTAGTATGGATGAACTCTACTCCGGTGGCAGGCGGTGCGATGGTAAAAACGAGATGCCGGTATCATCTCGAACAATTCCTCAGAGCACTCCCCATGGAACATACGGTACAAAATACAGAGGGAACCGAAGTCCCTCCGCAGACCCAGAGGTTCCAAGGCGTGGCCAGCATTGGTAATTTCTTTCTCATCTGTATCATGAAATATTGTTGGGTATAAACTGTGGGATTAAAGCAATTAAACTGAGTGAAGAAATAGTATATGATATATTTTTTCTTTTTTTATTGCTTAGGTGGGTGGATGAACTCACAGCCCACCTGGAGTTAAGTGGTTACTGGAGCCCATAGACACCTACAACGTAAATGCGCCATACACTTTGAGATATAAGTTCTAAGGTCTCAAGTATAGTTACAACGGCTGCCCCGCCCTTCTAACCGAAACGCATTACTGCTTCACGGCAGAAATAGGCAGGGTGGTGGTACCTATCCGTGCGGACTTGCAAGAGGTCCTACCACCAGTAAAAAGATAGGTAATGATAGAGGAGGAGTATGGAAGGAGAAAACATGTTGCGCCGACGCCAGGTGACTGGGAGAAGGGCAAGAAAATGATGGGATTAAAAATCTTACTTATTTCGGTAAGGTATGAATTAATCAGTAAGGTACTATGAATACAGTTTAATCTTTATATCGTCGCTGTCAAACCAAAATCTGCTATGAGCAAAAACTCTATTTTGAATTAACGAGTAAAAACACTTTCGTATAAAAAATTATATGAAGGTGAATTTTTAAGAACTATATCGAATGAAAGCTAAATATTAAAACTATAGACAAATAACAGTTTTTTTTATACGGTAGATAGGGCTGTGAACTATACGAAAAGGTCAAAAAGTAAAAATCTCAAAAAGTGCACATAGCAGATTTTGGTTTGACAACGACGATATGTCGTTATACATGTACAAAAGATAGATGCAAGCGCCTTGTTAGACAGTAATAAAAAGTTTTTTGCGATCTACTATATTGCCCATTTTGCCGTGAGGTTTCATTGAAAGGATGGGTAGACAGACAATTGGACTTTTGTCTCAAGATGGATGGGTATTTTTGTACTGACACCTTTGGGCTTCGGTAAAATATCAAGTGGAAGTTTTCTTTCGTCTATCTAAGGCAGTAATATTCACAATATTAGGTACGTGCGAGTCGAAAAAAAGATTGTCTTTAGAAAAGGAATAGTTTTGGTATATTAAATTTAGATGGTAGGTAGTAAAAAACACGACGGCTTTGCTTTGATTAAAAAAAAGAAGTGAAAACACACACTTCTAAAATCTTTTTAAGAGATTTTATGACCTGGTAACTAAAACCTTTAGGTCATGTCTTATTTTAATTTTATGTTCATAATTTTATGAAAAATGATAATATGGAGTTAAAGAAATAAAATGAAAAGAAATGAGATGAGATGATATGGGATGAAATATAATCTCAGTAAAATAGTGGTCATTTACTGTGATTTTTTCAGTGGACTTTTTGGTGGATCCCGAGAAGTTACGTCCAGGGACTCATTTTATTTTCTCACATTTGTGCACTTTCACAGATACTAAACAGTTAATAAACCACCGTTATTACACGTTTAAACCTGAAGAAACACTAAATAAACAAAATAAAACAAATCACACAAAAAGTCACTTCTAAAATCGTAATACGGTAATAATAGTTAAACAGTTAATAAACAGTGACCCTCGTGTGCTGACGCTGATTTGTATTATACCCACAGTTCTCGTGGTAAATAAATTTAAAAAAATTTGTTTTGTGAAATACAGTTTCCTTATTGCTGCTGTATTACCACGCCTAGCAACTGTTCGCTTATTATCATAGTGCCACCGGTATGTATAGCTTTTGATGTTTATGTGCGACAAACATTTATACTAAAGGTGCATTTTCTTTTTTGTGGCGCCAACAAATACCTTGAAAGTAATCTATATTTATAAAAATGAATTGCTGTTCGTTAGTCTCGCTAAAACTCGAGAACGGCTAAACCGATTTAGCTAGTTTTGGTCTTAAATTATTTGTGGAAGACCAGAGAAGTTTTTAAAGGTAAATAAATATGAAAATGCTCGGAATTAAATAAAAATAACAATTTTGTTTTTCCTTTGATGTGTCCCCCGTCGGACGGATTCCTTTTGTTTGTTGTAAGTTTATTTTATATAAAGTTAAGGTCTTTTATTTATCGATTGAGGCACTACGAAGTCTGCCGGGTCAGCTGGTTTGTAATAGAAGAATATCTACATATTAGTAACATGAAAAAAAAAATGTTTTAATTACAATTTAATTATTCCCAACGTATCGTATACTTTATAGTTTTAGATGTCGCGGAAGAATATTCAAAGTTTTAATTTTCGTAAAAGTAATTTTACATATTTCTTCCACTACATTTTTATATTGAAATGTTTGTTTCTGTAATACACATTATCAGTACACGTAATCTTGAACAAACATGCGCTAAACAATTTATAATATTTATGTAACAAATTATCAGCATAACAATTATGTACGTGAAATGCGATAAGAATATATTAATCGCTCAGTTTTGTTTGTATTTAATAACAAGACGGACGCTTTCTTTGGTGCTAATTAAATTTCACAATTACAAAGCAGTGATATCATATTATCGATTTTATAAGTGAAATGTAAGTTATTTTGAGTACGTATCTATATATTAATACGTGAAGCAAAAACTTTGTATCCCTTTTTACGAAAATTGCGCGGACGGAGGAGTATGAAATTTTACACACTTATAGAGAATATAGAGAAGAAGTGCACAATGCTAATATTTTTTTAAATAATGCATAAAAGATACATTAAATCAATAAAGAAAACATTACACATTACATACCATGTATTTGACGCACACACCCACGCATACTATTTATTGTCAAACTTTTGTTCTTGACGTCTGTTGTCAAATTGAGAATATATTAATTATTGTTTGTCTTTGTTAATATTTTTTGTTGTGTAGTTTTGGAGATATTTGTGATTATAGAAGTATAAAATACAATCATAATAGTATACAAACTTACAATTCCAATTAAATAAAGGCGAATTTCGACTACTGCGGGACCTCTAGTTATAATTAATTGATCGCGCGCATCAAGTAGGTTGACTGAACTATTATAGTGGTTTATTTTTTAACATCACTTAGTAATTTACAAAGTATCGTTTTTGTTAGAATAACAAATAATATTTTATGAAATTGTTTTTTAAATCTTAATACGCGGTTATAAGGTGTAAATTTCGTAAATGTTTTAGAGATTCACGGGATATAGAAAAACCAATGAACGCTGCTATATGTCATGAGGGCGATGACCTCGCGCGTCATTCCAATGCATTCAATGCAAAAAAGATAGACAGTATTGTAGGCTCTCAGAGACTAGATAACGTATAAATGAGTCGTCTATTATCAAAGGTGGCAATCTGTGCATTTGGACAAAAATTTTTTATTGATATGTCAATACAGATTGATTTGAATATAATCGTCTCCTTCAAAGAATACGGTTCAAAACCTGCATTAAATAAAGGTTAATAGTTAACCTGTTATTTATCTAAGATGTCGTTCCGAAGAGTTTTATGACTGCCAATGGAATACAAAGTCAATAATTCGTTTTTCTGATTTACCAATCATTGTCCAAAAGTCAGATTGCCGGCTTTGATAATAGTCGACTCAAATATACCGTCACTAACATTAATACGTGACGTCATAAACTCAATTGTATTTAAATGGTTGTGTTACTAATAAATATGGAGGTTAGATTAAGGAACATCATCTTGTATGAAGTTGAAAAAGTGTCCACCTGTATATAGCAAGTTGTTGTTGGAAGACTCACCGAAATAGCGCTAGTGTTGCAAGTGGAAAATAAATAACATTTTAAGTGAAAGTGAAGTCGTTGTGGCCTAAAAGATAAGACGTCCGGTGCATTCGTATGTAGCGATGCACCGGTGTCCGAATCCCGCAGGCGGGTACCAATTTTTCTAATGAAATACGTACTTAACAAATGTTCACGATTGACTTCCACGGTGAAGGAATAACATCGTGTAATAAAAATCAAAAGCCGCAAAATTATAATTTGCGTAATCACTGTTGGTAGGACCTCTTGTGAGTCCGCACGGGTAGGTACCACCAGCGCGCCTATTTCTGCCGTGAAGCAGTAATGCGTTTCGGTTTGAAGGGCGGGCTAGCCGTTGTAACTATTGTGAGACCTTAGAACTTATATCTCAAGGTGGGTGGCGCATTTACATTGTAGATGTCTATGGGCTCTAGTAACCACTTAACACCAGGTGGGCTGTGAGTTCGGCTAACCAACATCTAAGCAATAAAAAAAAGTGGTAGTTTATTGTATCGCTTTTAAATTCTTTCCACTTGCCACACAGACAGCAGATACTTTATATTACACTTACACCGGTCACTCACATGCGCACGAATACGCAAACCCACAAGTGTAGGACGACATTTGCGAATGGTTATGCAAAGTTTTCGCTGCATTCGTGGTTTTCCAAGCTGTGTCGGTTTTTTAACAGACATCAAAGTGCGCGAACCTCGAACCTTCACGTAGTCTCCCACACATTCGCTTGCCCAGTTGCGCCAACGATTGCGAAGGTAACGGACGTATACTATACGCCATTTTCATAGTTCGTGACGTCTACTGTGTAGCGTATTTTCATCAAAAGAAATCCCATAAAAACAGCATGGCTGTTAATGATGTCTGGGAAAGAATTAAAAACTCTTTTTCTCTTCAATGTTCTATTGACGAATTAAAAAGGAGGAGAAATTCGTAATTCTCCTCGACATTCGTAAACAAGTGTAGGAGGAAGCGCAAACGGGTTCGCAAATTGAGTATGCGAACCCATTTGCACAGCCGCTAGGTTTGCGAATGAATGTTTGACGGCCCTTCACATGCGCGCAAACATTTATTTTATTTATTTATTTATTTATTTAGACACACCAACAGCAATACACACAAAACATTCAAGCTTAAAATTAACATGTATAAAATTAAGTACTGGTATGTAAGCCAGTTACAGGCATGTACAGCAATCTCTTATAACACACTATGACATGTTACAGCAATATATATATTTGAAAACAACATGAAAACAAGAGCTAACTACACACACTACTAACTTCACAGATTACTAAATAAGAAATAATGCACATATTTATATAGTAAAAAATTATAAAAAAAATTATAAAACTATAAAAAAATTAAAAAAAAAAAAAAACCACTGACATGCGCGCAAATATTCGTACATTGTACGAATATTTGCGCGCATGTCAGTGGCCGGCATTAGATGGTGTTCCTTATTTCTACCGACCATACTCATAAAGCAAAATAGCCCCGCAACAGATATAAACAAAGCTGAACATAGCACATGTCCGCTTAAGCAAAATGTATGACGGTTCACCTGGTTTTAATAAGTTTAAATATATAATTACGGGGTAGAACATAATCAAAACTCTTTTTACGAAAACTAAGGCTTTAAGGCTTCGGTGACAATGAAAACTGTAGAATATTCGACGCTACGGAATTAATAAACATAGGCTTAAGCCGCAAAAGTAGTTTTAAGTAATTATTAATACAAATCTAAAACTTTAGATTTCCGAGACTTAGAGGAAGGGAAAAAGGAAGATATGTTCCCGCCAAAAGTCTGTCAAATGTCAATCTCAAACCTCAGTGTTGACAGTCATTTTTACTAAAACTAAGGCTTTAATATTCATCCGTGACCACAAAACTGTAATATATTTGAAGCTACGGAATTAATAGACGTAAGATTAAGTCGCAAAAGTAGTTTTAATTATTACAACGACTTGTGACAGCTGTGGCAAAAAAGTGGAAGTTATTTGTGCAACGGCCAACCTACTTGGCGGCCAACCTACTTATTGTACGAGTACCTACAGCCGTAGCGTTCACAGCATTGCTTATAATCTGTGGGAGATAGAAAGCCCGCCAAAATTAAAACATGCCTACATCATTTATTAATTGTAAAATGTTGTACATAAAATTGGTAGTTCACCTTACAATTTGCATAATAATTGCGTTACTTAATTAAAAATCGACTTAAGCATATTATTATATTATTATACGTCATCCATTGACACAAGTGTATTTATTATATACCTTCTTCTTCTTAGTCGCATAATTCATTGCCGAAGGTCGTGTCCTTGAAAAGCCTTCGTGGCTCTTTATACAATCACTAGCGGCCCGCTCCGCCTCCGCTCGGGTCTTTAACAAAAATTTCAACGATATTTGAAATTGTTTTATTTTTTTAAATAAAATAACACTTATTGTGGCATAACTATAATACATAATATGTTGTCGTGACATTTTTTGTAAATAATAATGTGTTCTACAAAGTCGTAGTACATTATTTTATTCTATCATCGATAGTTTTTGCAGGGCACGCGATGTAAAGAATATTTTATGTAATTTATTTACACCTTGCGTTACATTATTGGAGTTTTAGTAAGGATCCCAATTTTTTTTAAAAAAGATTATAGCTTATGTCACTCCGAAATAGTGTAGCTTCCAAACAGTGAAATAATTTTTCAAATCGGTTTATTAGTTTCGAAGCCTATTCAATACAAACAAACAAACAAATCTTTCCCCCTTTATAATATTAGTATAGAATAGATAATATTAGTATAGTTTATCTATATGATCCTTAAAACCGGATAGCTTCGCGTTTCAAATATGCTTCGCGTATCGATATCTCAGTGTTACATGGTAAATCATATAAATAAAAAATGATCCTTATTTATTACAGATATTTTATGGTTCATTTAAAAATTCGTATAGAAATTCATTCAAATTCAAATTTATTCAAATTTCAAGTTCAAATTCATTTTATGTTTCATATCTATAGAAAGATGCTGAAGAATCCTAACTACGTGTACGGGTCCAGGGACATCACCGTTCCGCTGCACTTGAACTTCGGCCAGTTCATACTGGACAGAATGTGGATGCACAAAGACAGGATTGCACAGGTAAAAAAAACACGAATCCGGAACTCCTAATGTGTTTAATGAAGATGAATAGTCAAGGAAACAATAATTAATATCGAAGTAATCATTTACAAAGTATTTTTCTTTCTTTCCTGTGTTCACACAAACAAATAAAGTTTGGCATGTGGTCCTTGGAAGTTGTTGACCTCTCGCGTTAGTTGATTTTTATTTGTGTTGCATTGCGCGCCATGCAAATTTATTATCAATTTATCATTTAATTTTTCAATATTAATTTATTTATTCAATACAGAGATTGAGAGACGCATACGACTGGGTTGGTCGGCATTTGGGAAATTCCGTGCAATCCTCACCTCGCAAATTCCTCAATGCCTGAAGACAAAAGTCTTTAACCAGTGCATTCTCCCCGCTATGACCTACGGCGCGGAAACCTGGACACTGACGGCAGGGCTGGCCCATAAGTTAAGAGTCGCACAGCGGGCGATGGAGAGAGCTATGCTAGGTATTTTTCTAAGGGACAAAATCCGGAACGAAGAAATTCGACGGAGAACCAAAGTCGACGACATAGCTCTCAAAGCTAGCAGGCTGAAGTGGCAATGGGCCGGTCACATCTGTCGAGCCAGCGACGCCAGGTGGGGGAGGAAAGTCCTCGAATGGAGGCCACGGATGGGTACAAGGAGCGCGGGGCGTCCTCCAACCAGGTGGACTGACGACTTAGTGCGCACGGCGGGAAGTCGTTGGATGCGGAAGGCGGAGGACCGCATTATGTGGAAGGCATTGGGGAAGGCCTATGTCCAGCAGTGGGCAGATAAAGGCTGATGATGATGATGATGATGATGATGATTTAATTTTATTTTGCACTATCTAATTCTGTCTGCTTTCGCGAGAGGTTCCTATGCATTTTAGTCTAAAACATATGATTCGCACAAAAAAAATCTATAAAAACCTCTAATTACTTCAGACAAATGGAGCCACAGGCGAAACTATGACCTACGGGGAAATTGTGCAGCAATCTATGAGATTCGCTATCTCGCTCTCTCGACTGGGCGTACGTAAAGGAGAGAGAATAGCGATACTATCTGAGAACAGACAAGAGTTTTGGACTGCTGTGATTGGTCCGGCATGCGTCGGCGCCATTGTCACTACTATAAGCACTAATTATGTTAAAGGTAATATTCTTCATAAATCGACTGATTTGTAAAGAGCCTCAAAAGATTTTTACTGGTGGTAGGACCTCTTGAGAGTCCGCGCGGTTGGGTACCACCACCCTGCCTATTTCTGCCGTGAAGCAGTAATGCGGTTTGAAGGGCGAGGCATCCGTTGTAACTATACTTGAGACCTTAGAACTTATATCTCAAGGTGCGTGGCGCATTTACGTTGTAGATGTCTATGGGCTCCAGTAACCACTTAACATCAGGTGGGCTATGAGCTGGTCCACCCATCTAAGCAATAAAAAAAATGTTCTAATGATTCATATCCACTATCATTGTACATATCGAAGGGTGAAAAGATATGGTAGCACTAGGTACCAGGGTGGTGGTACCAAAGATACCACAGGTACAGCCACCCTGCTTATTTCTGCCGCGAATCAATGGCTCGAAGAGTGGGGTAGCCAGTGTATTATTCCACTGAGACTTTGAATTCACGTCTCAATGTGAGTTGCGAAGTTTTTTTAACGTCCATGTCATATAACCGCCGATCACCAGGAGGGCAGTGAAACACACATCAAAGCAACTAAAAATCATTTCAATTCCATCGCTGACCTAAACCGCCGCTGCTTACTTTCCAGGCGAACTAAAACACGCAATGAACATATCAAAACCGAAATACGTGATAATATCGCCGAAAATGCACGAGAGGCACGTGCGAACGTTAAAATCGTTTGGATTCATTGAGAAAACGATAATTTTCGGCGACGCTGGGTCGAAAAGCGGTTTATATTCGTTCGACGAGTTAGTATTGGCCGGTGGCGGGTCTGAGATTGAAATCGAGAAGTTCACCGCGGTCAACGTGAATGGGCAGAACGATGTTTTGTTCATGGTCTATTCCTCTGGGACCACCGGCTTGCCAAAGGGAGTGCTGTTAACGCATTACAACGTTATAGCAGCGTGTTGTTTGTGAGTTTTTTCGTTTACAATAATATGTTTTCATTATACACAGGAACTTGCTTTAACACATTCGAGTTTACTCTTGAATCGATCCAGAAACTCTTGAAGTCAACGTCGAAGTATTTACCATCGGTTACGGATATCAGCCATACCATCCATACCATCCATACTACAGTTCATCCATACTACGGTTCATCCATACTACGGTTCATCCATACTACGGTTCATCCATACTACGGTTCATCCATACTACGGTTCATCCATACTACAGTTCATCCATACTACGGTTCATCCATACTACGGTTCATCCATACTACGGTTCATCCATACTACCTGGAGCCACTGCGTTCATCCACAGTGCGTTTCCAGAGATATTTTTTGCCACGTACCATCCGGCTATGGAATGAGCTCCCCTCCACGGTGTTTCCCGAGCGCTATGACATGTCCTTCTTCAAACGAGGCTTGTGGAGAGTATTATGCAGTAGGCAGCGGCTTGGCTCTGGCCCTGGCATTGATGAAGCCCATGGGCGACGGTAACCATTCACCATCAGGTGGGCCGTATGCTCGTCTGCCTACAAGGGCAATAAAAAAAACCTGAGTCACAGATAAGCCACGTCGAAAACATTTTTAACACCGTTTTTTTTTAAATATTAGGTACATCCATATCATTATTTTTTGTTTGTTCAATCCTAAGATATTTCTGTGATACAAAGAGCGTTGCTGGTGGGATGCTTAATTTTTGCAAACGTTTTAGGCCTGTGACTTTCGACCCGAAGCAGCCGACTCTAAGCGTCGGTCCGTGGTACCACGTAATGGGTCTGGTCGGTAGCATCACTGGGATGGCTAGCGGTAGAATCGGGGTTTATCTGGACAAATTCGACGTTGAACTATACTTGAAGACAATCGAGAGGTATAAGGTAGGGTTGGTTTTTTTTTTGTACCTAAGCTGATAGCCTTGAGAGGCTATTTCAGTGTAACCTTAACTATTGGGTGAGCTAACGGAGCTCAAACCTGACAACGTTGCTAACACGAACCCTAGCAAGAGTCGTAATTCGCAGAATCCACCACCGGATCGGAAATGCTACCCACTGAAAAGATCCGGCGAGAAACTCAGTGGGCTGTGTCTGTGGGTTAATTTACTCGTCGAGCCCTACGTCGCAAGCGACGGATTCGACGAGAACGGTGACCGGTGCTTGAAGTACCTAAAAGCACCGTTAGTGGATCGGGAGGATCTGAGATGACGTGTTTTGGGCGACGTCGACTGCTTTCCATTCTGTCCGCAGGATCGGGAATGTTGGATGCTTAACTGTTTCGGTCTTTACGTGCGGGTCTGTCGCCGCCTAAGCAGTAAAAGGGTATAGGTTCTCTTTTGGCTGAGCCCGTGTGCGCTGGCGTCTGCTAGTGGCACTGGATATGCCCCTGGGCCACCAACACTGGTACGCAGCGGCTTGGCTCTGCCTCTGGCGTTGCTGAAGCCCATGGGCGACGGTAACCACTCACCATCAGGTGGGTCGTATGATCGAATGCCTACAAGGGTAATAAAAATAGCAACGTCACTAAAAAAACAATGTTGAGGGAGAGAGTTGAATTTCAGTTTTTTCTGTTTAATGTTTGATTTTATCCTTGGGTTTGTTACTAAGAAATCCGTGTTTATAACAGTATCTCAGTTTAAACAAGTCTTTGAGAGATAGTTATTGCATTTTTTTTATCATTTACCATGTTCGATCTAACTATATATTTCTTTCTACTTATATAACGGGCAAGATACTGGCTTAAATTTCTTTTAGAGTAGGTTCATTTTTTATTTTTATTGAGCATATAAAGAGTGAGCTCGTCCAACCATCTCACCTGGTATTAAGTGGTTACTGGAACCCATAGACATCTACAAAGTAAATGCGCCACCCACCTTGAGATATAAGTTCTAAGGTCTCAGTATAGCTACAACGTCTGCTCCACCCTTCAAACCGAAACGCATTACTGTTTCACGGCAGAAATAGGCAGGGCGGTGGTACCCTGCCCGTGCGCACTCACAAGAAGTCCTACCACCAGTAATTACGCAAATTATTATTATTATTATTATTATTTTTTATTGCTTGGATTGGTGGACGAGCTCACAGCCCACCTGGTGTTAAGTGGTTACTGGAGCCCATAGACATCTACAACGTAAATGCGCCACCCACCTTGAGATATGAGTTCTAAGGTCTCAGTATAGTTACAACGGCTACCCCACCCTTCAAACCGACACGCATTACTGCTTCACGGCAGAAATAGGCAGGGCGGTGGTACCTACCCGTGCGGACTCACAATAGGTCCTACCACCAGTGATTACGCAAATTATAATTTTGCGGGTTTGATTTTTATTACACGATGTTATTCCTTCACCGTGGAAGTCAATCGTGAACAATTGTTAAGTACGTATTTCATTGGAAAATTTGGTACCCGCCTGCGGGATTCGAACACCGGTGCATCGCTCAACACGAATGCACCGGACGTCTTATCCTTTAGGCCACGACGACTTCATCGTGCAATGAGATTTACACCACCGACGATTGCATGCAGGTGGTCCAGCTGACCGTGGTACCCCCGATCTTGGTCGCAGTCTGCAAGTCTACCAGCACTTTGGACCTGGGCTCTGTTAGACTGATATATTCGGGGGCCGCTCCCCTGCACAAGGACACGGCCAAGGCTGCCTTCGAAAAGTAAGACCTGCCATTGTAATTACTTTATCCGATTACCGAAAATACGAATTAGTTTTTTTATTGTATCGGTAGACTAGCATACGGCCCACCTGATGGTGAGTGGTTACCGTCGTTAATGGATGTCAGAAATGCCAGCGGCAGAGCCAAGCCGCTACCTAGCGTTTAATACTCTCCACAAGCCTCGTTTGAAGAAGGACATGTCATAGCGCTCGGGAAACACCGTGGAGGAGAGCTCATTCCATACCTGGATGGTACGTGGCAAAAAAATCTCTGGAAACGCACTGCGGATGAATGCAGTGGCTCCAGGTAGTACGGATGAACTCTACTCCGGGGGCGGGCGGTGCGATGGTAAAAACGAGACGATGGTATCATCTCGAACGATTCCTCAGAGCACTCCCCATGGAACATACGGTACAGAATACAGAGGGAACCGATGTCCCTCCGCAAACCCAGAGGTTCAAATCCAGAGGATCCGCAAGAATGGGATATTTTTTTGGGATACGTTTTAGTATGCTTGGATCGTCATGATACGAAGATGAAAATCGATAGCAAACAAACGGCCAGACCTGAAGATTATTTAGTATTTATATATAAGTTAGTTCTGTGTGAAATGAAATGTTAAAGTCTGGATATATATTTTCTTTAAATTGACGGTAGTTAGTATTTTAATGATAGCACATCAGTAGTCCGCGACCACGGTTTTTTTTATAGCTTAGATGAGTGGACGAGCTCACAGCCCACCTGGTGTTAAATGATTACTGGAGCCCATAGACATCTGCAACGTAAATGCGCCATCCCCCTTGAGATATAAGTTATGGTAAACGGTTACTGTAAAGCATTCAAAACATCACTAATTACCGCGCGGGTAGATACCACCACCCCGCCTATTTCTGCCGCGAAGCAGTAATGCGTTTCCGTTTCAAAGGTGGGGCAGCCGTTGTACTGTTAAAACGGAGATCTTACAACTCATGTCTCGAGGTGGGTGGCGGTATTTACGTTGTAGACGTCTACGTTGGGTGGTCTCCGGTTACCGCTTAACACCAGGTGGGCCGTTAGCTCGTCCAACCATCTAAGCTATAAAAAAATAATATGAAATGATAGTACAAAAACGCGATGCTTTCACGAAAATCAATCAAAAGGATACATAATATTAATTTATACGTTAATATTACTTTTCGGGATCAGGTTCCCGAACCTTAGAGGAGTCTTCCAAGGTTACGGGTCGTCAGAGACGACCCTGGGCATCACCAGATACACGTACACCCAATTAGACATCGCGAAACCGGGCAGCGTGGGTCTGGCTGCACCCGGATGCGTGCTGAAGGTGAAACCAGAATATTTTACGATTTTAAAATAATTCAGTGTCTAGCTAAAGATTCCCAGTGTTAAACAAATATAAACGATTTGAAATCAAAAACGCAAAAACATGGCTTTTGTTAAAAAGTCGTCGTGGCCTAAAGGATAAGACGTCCGGTGCATTTGTATCTAGCGATGCAACGGTGTTCGAATCCCGCAGGCGGTTACCAATTTTTCCAATGAAATACGTACTTAACAAATGTTCACGATTGACTTTTATGGTTAAGGAATAACATCGCGTAATAAAAAACCAAACCCGCAAAAATTAATTTGCGTAATTACTGGTGGTTAGGACCTCTTGTGATTCCGCACGGGTAGGTACCACCGCTCTGCTTATTTCTGCCGTGAAGCACTAATGCGTTTCGGTTTGAAGAGTGATGCATCCGTTGTAAATATACTGAGACCTTAGAACTTATATCTCCAGGTGGACTGTGAGCTCGTCCACCCATCTAAACAATAAAAAAAAAAAAAATAAGGATATTTTAAGGTCTGTTATTTTATGCACAATTACTTAAAAAGTATAATTAAAAAGTCGGAGAGAAGTCTGGTCCTAAACTAAAATTCCCTGTTCTATGGAAACAAGAAACGGATTACATACGTTTTAATATATAAATAAATAGACTGCTTCAATGGCTGAAGGCCTCAAACGGCGGAAATATGAAAATCTCTCTAAAGATTTTATTTTTGTTCCGTTTGGGGTAGAAACTTTGGGCCCCTGGGGCCCATCTGCCAAAAGCTTTTTTAAGGACCTTAAAAAAAACTATTTGAGGCCTCGGGAGACCAGAAGGCCGGTACGTATTTTGCACAAAGAATTGGCATTGCTATCCAACGTGGAAATGCTGCCAGCCTTCTGGGAACGCTGCCAACTGGCGGTGAGCTAATGCAGATTTTCTATTTATAAGTAGCTTTACCTAAATAATAATTATTTTTATTCATTTAATAGATATTAAGTACCCACACGAAGAGAATTTACAGACTTGTTCAACAAACGAATGTCTGGCCGATATGGAAATAGAGCCTAAAGCCCTCGCCTTAGTAGTGAAGGGAAATAACTGTTACACCAGACAATCGTATATTTATTTTTTTATTGCCCTTGTAGGCAGACGCGCATACCTGACGGCGAGTGGTTACCGTCGCCCATGGACGTCCAAAATGTCAGGGGCAGAACCAAGCAGCTGCCTATCGTTAAATTTAAAGCCATCGGCGTTTGACGCCCATAGATTGAATAGTCCGCACAAACCAGTATTGTAGAAGATCCTTATTGGGAGCGTTGTAACTGTCCACACATTGCCATCCAGTCTCAAATGCGTCCCAAGGTTCGCCACATGGATCGATCCTCAGCCGCAGTCAGCGCACACATTAAAATTGCCCATTACAGATAGTCGACATAAAAACCCGCCAGCCTCTTGGCCCTAATCAAACAGGAGAGATTTGCGCAAAGGGTGCGCTCCTTATGAAGGGCTACATCGGGAGGGCCAGGTCCGAAGACTTTGATGACGAGGACTTCTACAGGACTGGCGACGTAGGCTACTACGACGAGGACGGACACTTCTACATCTGTGATAGGATTAAGGAACTCATCAAATATAAAGGATATCAGGTTGGTTCATATAAGCAGTTGCGCAGCTGGTAATTAGTTGGTCTAGACTAGCAGTATGCTACGTATGGTATCCTTAACCCTGTAATGCATCGTTAAGTGGCTCAGTTATAATCTTGCTTTATATCCTGAAGGGTATGGACAGGCATATGGGTTTTCTGCTCCTGTCCCAAGGTTGAGGACGGTATTAGAGGTTCTAATATATATGGACGCCGGTTGGCGTACCATCCGGCTTTGGAACGAACTCCCCTCTACGGTGTTTCCCGAGCACTATGATATATCCTTCTTTAAACGGTACTTTTACTGGTGGTAGGACCTCTTGTGAGTCCGCGCGGGTGGGTACCACCACCCTGCCTATTTCTGCCGTGAAGCAGTAATGCGTTTCGGTTTGAAGGGTGGGGCAGCCGTCGTTACTATACTTGAGACCTTAGAACTTGTATCTCAAGGTGGGTGGCGCATTTACGTTGTGGATGTCTATGGGCTCCAGTAACCACTTAACACCAGGTGGGCTGTGAGCTCGTCCACCCATCTAAGCAATAAAAAAAAAAAACGAGGCTTGTGGAGAATACAGAATAGTAAGCAGAGGCTTGACTCTGCCCCTGGTATTGCTGACGTCCATGGGCGACAGTAACCACTCACCATCAGGTGGGACGTATGCTCGTCTACCTACAAGAGCAATAAAACAAGGCCATGGTGGATGGTGAACTTCTTAACACATCTACTTAATAAATAAATATACCCTACTCTATTGGCCTATTTACTTTATCTAATAAGGTATTGTCGTGAGTTATACAGTCCTTGACGCGTGTGCGAATTGTCAAGTTAATCGGACGTCTTCAAGTCAGTTAAAATGATCTATATATTAATACGTGAAGCAAAAACTTTGTATCCCTTTTTACGAAAATTGAGCGGACGGAGGAGTATGAAATTTCCCACACTTATAGAGAATATAGAGAAGAAGTGCACAATGCTAATATTTTATTAAAATAATGCATAAAAGATACATTAAATCAATAATGAAAACATTACACACACTACATACCATGTATTTGAAGCACACACGCATGCATACTATTTATTGTCAAACTTTTGTTCTTAGCGTCTGTTGTCAAATTGAGAATAGATTAAATATTGTTTGTTTTTGTTAATATTTTTTTATAGAGTAGCCTTGGCGAAACTTGTGCTTATAGAAGTATAAAATACAATCATAATAGTGTACAAACTTACAATTCCAATTAATTATAGTCGAATTTCGACTACCGCGGGACCTCTAGTATTCAAAGATTCCTGTTACATACAAACAAACATACCAATAAAAATGAAAGCGGGTAAAATCAAATAAATTTCTACGTATCGTCTTCTCGCATTAAAACTCTATAATCTCAAAACTTACTAATTTTACAGGAGAGTGTCTTAAAGGTTTAACATGTAATATTTTTAATATTAATCATATTTGCAATATTTATTTTTTATTATTTACCAGTTACATTATCTGTCTTTTAAAGTAAGATAAAATTATGTATTATATTTATTTAATTTTATGTGTGTAATTTTGTTAATAGTAGCCAAAATATAGGTAAACTAAAAAAAAAAAATCAACCACACTCTTTTGACAGTATTTATGAGAAAAATACTGCTTTTACCCAATTGTTTACGCATATTAACTCAATTTCGAACATTTTTGGTAATTGTACACTTTAAATGCGAAAAGGCGATATCTGATCCAATCGACTTGAACCCAGGTGCCTCCAGCCGAACTGGAAGCGGTCCTGCTGCAGCACGAAGCAGTGAAAGACGCCGGTGTCGTCGGCATAGAGGACCGCGCGGCAGGAGAGGTGCCATTAGCCTTCGTTGTACGCCAACCAGGGAAGGAAGTCACTGAACAGGACCTCAAAGATTTCGTGGCACGGACGGTATATCTTTTTTCTTTTTTTTAGCTTAGATGGGTGGACGAGCTTACAGCCCACCTAGTGTTAAGTGATTACTGGAGCCCATAGAGATCTACAACGTTAATGCGCCACACACCTTGAGATATAAGTTCTGAGGTCTCAGTATAGTTACGTGGGCTGCCCCACCCTTCAAACCGAAACGCATAACTGCTTCACGGCAGAAATAGGCAGGGTGGTGGTGCGGACTCACAAGGGGTCCTACTACCAGTAAACTTTTTCTCTAGCTTTTGCCCGCGACTGCGTCCACGTGGAATAGTTACATTGGCATAACGCTAAATTTTACCCCCCACTTCACTTACGTAGAAATTGACAATATATTTGAATTATAGAATGTTAAGGATGTTAATGTTATTACTGGTGGTAGGACCTCTTGTGAGTCCGCACCACGTCCTTTTCCATATTCTCAATAAGTGTGGGAAATTTCATACTCCTCCGTCCGCGCAATTTTCGTAAAAAAAGGGACACAAAGTTTTGGCTTCACGTATTAATATATAAATCTATGCGTCGTAAAACATTCCGTTATTTAAATTCAATTAAATTTCCTTCCGACCGTTTTTACCTTCCAGCTATCAAATCCGAAACACCTTCGGGGCGGAGTACGCTTCGTGACCGAAATACCGAAGAACCCCAGCGGGAAAATACTGAGGCAGGAGCTCAGGAAATTAGCTAAATCCCGAAAGAGCAAACTTTAATAGCGCTAATAAAATATCTGTACTTTTTTGCATTTTTATTTGGGGGGATTGACAAGGGATGGTTCTGCTATTGAGCTTAGAAACAAATTTAGGTAGACTGACGGTTCTAAGGCCTAGAACGCACTAGCGGCTCGCCGTATTCCTGATAACCGTTATCGTCTTGGTTCTAATGCGGTCTGCCGCAATCGTCAGTGCTTCTAGAATTATTGTACATGATGGACGTCGAAGAAGTTGCGGCGGCTATTTATTTATATTATCGTAAAAAATATCGTCGAAAAAATGAACACAGATTTTGGATACACGACATGACGGCAAAGAGTTTAAATTTTTTATTTGCTATTCCATATAGAGGGGCGTTCGAATGAACTTTTCTGTATCAAAATTCATGACCCACGCTCTGCGTACAGTTGTCTATCGAAACGTAGTGATTACTTGCTCAGTGTCTATCGACGACTGTGGCAGGGCGGGCGCGGCGTTTGCGGCTAACCGCGCCGTGCGTAGAGGGGATGACATTATTCAACCTATTGTACCTTTTTTTTTTTTTTTTTTTTTCGGGTAGAGGGCCGAACCTCCTACGAGGTCCCCGCGCAAAAGGGGCGCGCGGGGTATGTGAGACTCAACGATCTGCATGGTGTTGTGAGCAGACCGCGGGCCCAAGGATTTTAGAGCCCACCCACTAAACGACTCCTCTGCACTCTTACACCCGACGTCCGATCCCCTCCGAGGTCAGAACCCGGATGAGGTAGGGGGGCTACCGCGGTCAACACTACAACCAGACGGCGCGGCTCACCCCAAGGACGCCCAGCCGACGGAGCCTTCGAGGCGAATCGAAGGCTCTGAAACGTCGGCCGTCTCGGTACGGCAGCCCGTCGGGCCGCCCAGACGGTGCCGCTGGTGTCCCGGAATACCCCGCTGGATCAGAACCAGCCTGCCGGGTCGGGACGCGATACACCGTCGACCGGTCGCTCTAATCACTCCACGGCAGCGCGCTAGAGTGCTGGTAGCGCGCCGCGCGGCCTCACCCCCTCAGGTCGCCCCTTGACCTTCACCGGGGGGAGGCCGCCACCTACAGGGGCCGGGACGTACGGGCGTATTCCCGCCTCCGGCCCCCGGCTCGACGGCGACGGATCGGTGCGGAAAGGGAAGAGCTCTCCCTCTCTCGCTCCGCCGCCTCCTTCTGCGAGATGGTGGACTCGCAGAAGTCGAGCATCGCCTTCCAGGACGCGTCGCTGCCGAGCATCGTAGCCACGACGCGCGGCAGCGAGAGGTCCTCTCCTATGACCGCGACGAGGGCGGCGCGTTGCTCGTCGAATCCAGAGCAACGCGCCAATGTATGTTCCGCTGTGTCTTCCTCGTCGCGGTCCGCGCAGTGGTGGCACTGCGCCGTCGGTTCCCTTCCGGCTATCTTAAATAGGTACCGGCCAAAACACCCATGGCCGGTCAACATCTGCGTCAGCCGGAAGGTGAGGCATCCGCGGTCGCGGCCCACCCAGTCCGCGAGAACCGGGCGGACCGCCTCGACGGTTCGGAGGCCGGCCGACGGGTCCGCCAAGCGGCGAGACCACGCCTCCAGCACGGACCGCCGAGAGTGGAGCCTCCGCGCTCGAACTACACCTTCGCTGGGGCGCCCTTCCCCCCTAGAGCGGAGGTCGCTACGCCACCGGTAATCGGCAGCGAGCGCCTCCGCCTCCAGGTCCCAGGGTGGCGCCCCGGCGAGCAAGCACGCCGCCTCGAAGGAGACGGTGCGGTATCCTCGGATCGCCCTGACCGCGATCGCGCGCTGCGGACGTCGCAGCGCGGCGACGTTCTGGCGGGTCAGGGCGAACCTATTGTACCTGTGTACAATTTTTTTTTCCTACCTAAGCTGAGAGGCTATATCAGCGTAACCTTAACTAGTAAGTGAGCTCGCGGGACTCAAACCTGACGATGTTGCTAACACTAACCCTAGCAAGGGCAGTGCTTCGCAGAATCTACCACCGGATCGGAAACGCGACCCACTGAGAAGATCCGGCGAGAAACTTAGTGGGCTGTGTCTGAGGGTTAATTTACTCGTCGAGCCCTTCGTCGCAAGCGACGGGTTCGACGAGAACGATGACCGGTGCTTGAGGTACCTAAAAGCACCGTTAGTGGATCGGGAGGATCAGTAATGACGCGTGTGTACAAGGGCAATAAAATATTTATATATATATACGAAAAATACATGTTCTACAACTAGATCACTTATTGACTCGTGCATATCATTAGAAAAACCTTGGAAATAATCATTTTGTTAGATAAGAAGTATAAAATTTGCTTCCGTCGCGAACTATGAGTTAGATATTAGATTATATGTGTACTGCTATGACATTCGTATGTTAATACGATAAAACAGGATTTTTAACACGTTCGCTGACAGTGAGCACTTACCCTGACATCACCAAAAGGCAGTGAAATTCTCTATACAAAATGATGAACGTCTCCCGACGTAGTCTCGTATTGGATGTATGTTTGCTTATCTAAATGTGACACTACGTTGACAGACGTGAACGTTTTACGACGTAGTGTCATAATGGCTACATATTCGATCGCCTCAATCTGGCACTACGTCTACAGACGTGGACGTCTGTCGACGTAGTTTTGTGTTGAATACATGCTTGCCTGTTTTATAGCAAAACTACGTTCACAGACGTGAACGTTTCTCAACGTAGTGTCATATTGGCCACATATTGGACTGCCTAAAGCTGGCACTACGTTTAAAGACGTGGACGTTGCACGACGTAGTTTCAAGTTGGTCATATGTTCGCCTGCCTAAGTGAGACACTACGTCGAAAAATATCTTATATACTTGGGATCTTCTGAGGAAAGATAATAAAACACATAATATTTGTAAAATAATCAAATATTTTCAAATATTAAACCTCCTACAATAATTTGTGACTTATAAAATAAACGAAATTTCCCAACAAAAAACAAAAAAATATATTAATTATTATAACATCAAATGCTATGTTATGGTATTTTTCAATATCTGTACGATGAAAAACAGATATAGTCTGAAACTTATTCAAATACACATTTCTTACACAATAATTACAAATTATTTGGTATTGTAATTAGGAACATTCAAATGATTATATCATATGTTTAACGCTTAAATTATTATAAATTATAATATTTTAATGCGCTATCGGAAATCTTCTATAACAATCTTTGTACATAATAAATATACAAAGTTTCGACACTACGGCAACGCTACTAACAAACAATAAAAAACCCTAATAATTAACTCAATAAAAGAAAACAATATTAAACATATAAGTACCAAAGTAACAAAAAAATAGTTCAACATACCCTAGTAAATAATTATAAAAATAGGAACGTATAGAGTCTCAAAAAATGAAAATAAATCTGCAAAATAAGGTTTTGAAGAGTCAGACTACGATTTATTGTTCTTGCTGTTCAAGGATTTGGTGATAATCCTGGAAACATTCAGGACATAATGGAGGAAGTCCTGGACAACCAATGCACCTGTAGCTAGTTTCGACCCTCTTCTTATTCTTTGGAACACATTTTACACATCAGAAATGAGTATTTTCGACAAGGTCTTATAGAAAATATTTCCTCTGATGAACTGGATGCACCAGTTTCTTCTATATTTTGTGGTTCATAGTTCGTGTCAGAACCATACTCACCGTCATTATCCTCGAAGGGATCTAAATCTGCTTCAGATGGCGAATTTGATGAAAAATCGTCGCACAAGCGTATTTTTGGACGTTTCTTTGAACTTTTTGCTGACATCTAAAATTAACAAATTGTTCAATTGGTAAATCAATCAACAACCTATAAAATTTCCAAGCTGGGCACAAGCTTTATCACATTAGAGGAGTAAATTAGCAACGGCTAATTACACGTAAGGTCATGAATTTTATTCTAATCCGACACTATAATAATACTACTTTGACCCAAGTATTTCAAGGAAAGTCTGTTATTTAGTAAATAAAAATACCTAAGGAAATACTAACATCACAAAATCTTATAAATACATAAACATAACGATGTTTCAATACAAATAAACACACAAAATATCATTTTTGCAAAATTTACTTACTGTTTGAGTGACGTAAACACGTGGTTGTTCACAAAATGGCAGTGGCCGCACTGATTGATCGAGAAATTAGCGTGCGCTCACGCCGGTGGACGTAGTACTTATATGCGAACTATTTACGTGTGTGCGTGAACAACTGAGACAGCAATATTAAACTACTCACAAAACAATCATGTTACGACAGTAAGAAATGTGAGATTGCTTACAATATGACAGTGAATGCTATTTTTCATATTGCTTCTATTAGAATTTGTCGGCCGACGACGTACTGCCAATGCTCATAAAAGTAAGTACCCCGTCCTTCGACGTACTGTTATACCGCAATATGTTAATTTCCCGTCTAACGACGTACTGTCAGCGAAAGTGTTAAATAGACTTTAGTTGTATTTGTGAGTAGCAACAAGAAGTTTTAATTATAAAGTTTTAATTTAAAGGCGTTTTGATTTTGTAAACTTACAAAACAGAACTCCGAAAGGATTGAATTTCTAAGTGTGAGTACGTATTTTTTATTTGATTTAATTACTATTCAATTTAGAGTACATATTGATTATAAAATAATTGCGAAGTTTTTTTTTCTGTTCTATCCTTAGTATTTATTTATTACTTTACTGGTGGCAGGAACTCTTGTGAGGCCGCGCGGGTAGGTACCACCACCCTGCCTATTTCTGCCGTGAAGCAGTACTGCGTTTCGGTTTGAAGGGTGGGGCAGCCGCTGTAATTATACTTGAGACCTTAGAACTTATATCTCAAGGTTGGTGGCGCATTTACGTCTTGGATGTCTATGGGCTCCAGTAACTACTTAACACCAGGTGGGCTGTGAGCTCGTCCACCCATGAAAGCAATAAAAAAAATTAAAAAAAATACGGAGCGAAACCGGATTTATTGATGAATACAGAAAAATAAACCCTATACAATTTTATAGCTTAGTAAACTTACTTAATTCACGTCAGGTATTATATTTACAGTGATGAAATAATTGAACCGGTAAATATTTAAATTCCCGAGAGCCCGCACGGGTAGGTAACAACGCCCTGCCTGTTTCTGCCGTGAGGCAATAATGCGTTTCGGTTTTGAAAGGTGGGGCAGCCGTTGTACTGTAATACTGAGACCTTAGATCTCAGATCCCAAGGTGGGTGGCGATATTAACGTGGTTTACGTCTATGAGTCGTCGTGGCCTAAAGAAAGTCGTCGTGGCCTAAAGGATAAGACGTCCGGTGCATTCGTATCGAGCGATGCAACGGTGTTCGAATCCCGCTGGCGGGTACCAATTTTTCTAATGAAATACGTACTCAACAAATGTTCACGATTGACTTCCACGGTGAAGGAATAACATCGTGCAATAAAAATCAAACCCGCAAAATTATAATTTGCGTAATTACTGGTGGTAGGACCTCTTGTGAGTCCGCACGGGTAGGTACCACCGCCCCGCCTATTTCTGCCGTGAAGCAGTAATGCGTTTCGGTTTGAAGGGCGGGGCAGCCGTTGTAACCATATTGAGACCTTAGAACTTATATCTCAAGGTGGGTGGCGCATTTACGGTTGTAGATGTCTTTGGGCTCCAGTAACCACTTAACACCAGGTGGGCTGTGAGCTCATCCACACATCTAAGCAATAAAAAAAAGAGCTCCAGTTACCACTCAATAGCTAATGGGTCGGGAGCTCGTCCACTGATATTATAAGCAAAATTCTATTTCTCATACTGTGACTGAACTCACGTTAAATTTCGAAGTGGGCGAAAACATTCAAGCTGTACTATTAACATCAGATGCCCCGCGAACTTGTCAAGCATCAGTGCGCTCGGTGCGAGTTTTTTAACGGTCTCGATAGCGTCGACGTTTGCCTACGTTTGCCGCTAGGGGCACTGTTCCAACTGCATACAAATGAGTTAACTTTTACGATATCGAGAACGTTAAAAAACTCGCACTAAACACACTGAATTAATAAAACAAGAAATGGACAGTTTGTACTCAAGTATTATGGGTTAATAGTGTTATTTATCATCAGATAACTTGTTTATTTTATAGATATATTGTTTTTATAGATACTTTGTTGTATGTGATTATATATATATACCGTGTATGTGTTTGTATATGTATGAAGTATTATTATCAGTTTGGTTATTTTCACATTAAGCTATGCACCTACCACAGGATTCTCTACACCACCCTTGGTTGACTGGTAGAGAATGCCTCAGGCATTAAGACCGCCATTGTACTTCTGTGCATTAAGTTAAATAAACACTGGTGGTAGGACCTCTTGGGAGTCCGCGCGGGTAAGTACCACCACCCCGCCTATTTCCGCCGTGAAGCAGTAATGCGTTTCGGTTCGAAGGGTGGGGTAGCCGTTGTAACTATACCGAGATCTTACAACTTATATCTCGAGGTGGGTGGCGCATTTACGTTGTAGATGTCTATGGGCTCCAGTAACCACTTAACACCAGGTCGGCTGTGAGCTCGTCCATCCATCTAAGCAATAAAAAAAAAAAATGTTACACATTTTATATGTTATTTATACGTTATTAATGTTTAGAAGTTATTGCTAAAGAAGAATGCTGAAGATACCTAATTACGTGTACGGGCCCAAGGATACCACAATCCCTCTAGACGTTAACTTCGGCCAGTTCATACTGGGAAGAATGTGGATGTACAAAGACAGGATTGCACAGGTAAACTCGTAAATTGAATATCCATACTGCTTACTAAATTTTAACGCTTTTGCCCTGGCTGTATGTCGCGTATAACTATACTAAACTAACTAATCTGTAATTCGATCTAAGCTAACTACTCTATAGATTTTTGGCGGGAACGCGAGGAGTGAAGTTGTGTGATTTGTTTTATTTTGTCTATTTAGTGTTTCTTCGGGTTTAAATGTGTAATAACGGTGGTTTATTAACCGTTTAATATCTGTGAAAGTGCACAAATGTGGGGAAATGAAACAAAGCCGCTGGACGTAACTACTCGGGATCCTCCAAAAAGTCCACTGAAAAAATCTTAGTAAATGACCACCATTTTACTGAGATTATATTTCATCCCATATCATCTCATTTAATTTCATCCCAGTTGATTAATGTCTCAAATTAATCATCTTCATTTCATTTCACTCCATAATATCATTTTTCATAAAAATATGAATATACATTAAAATAAGACATGACTTAAAGGTCTTAGTTACCAGATCATAAAATCCCTTAAAAAACTACTCTGTAATTTAAAACATAATCTGTATTTAACTACTCTGTGTCACTAACAAATGTTACGGGGGAAACATTTCAGCTTCTTTACTTCATCGTTTAACTAAAATACAAAAATGAAACAAGCATCTCTACACAAATTATTCTAGAAATATAAATAGTCTCATAAGTTATAAAACTGGACTTCATTGTATTATAAGATACCTAGCCGGTCACCGTCGCTTGCGACGAAGGGCTCGACGAGCGAATTAACCCATAGACAGTTAGACACAGCCTACTGAGTTTCTCGCCGGATCTTCTCAGTGGGTCGCGTTTCCGATCCGGTGGTAATTCTGCGAAGCACTGCTCTTGCTAGAGCCACTGTTAGTAACACTCCGGTTTGAGCCCCGTGAGCTCATCTACATGCTAGGACAAAGCTGAAATAGCCTCTCAGGGCTATCGGCATAGGTAGGAGGCAAAAAAAGATACACTAAGTAAATACAAATTTTATCTACGAAAATGATTGTATGTACCATATTTTTTATGGAAATACGTAGGTATCTAATATTAAATACTTCCACGCTGAAGGAATAACATTTTAGAAATAGGAATACCCGTTCCGTCAAATATATGAAATGTAATCATTGGTGGTAAGGTGTGTCTTGTGAAGCCCGCACCTATACCATCATCACGTCTATTTCTACTGATTCTGCTTCACTGAAATAATTCTAATCTTATGAACACGACACATACACGTGTTTTGTTGTATGATAGCATACAAGGTATATTTTAAATGGCTATAAACAGAAGATCGATATCGAATTGATTGTCTAATAAAGTTTTACGATTTTTTATTATTGAGCTGAGAGCTTAGTATCAGTGTAATTAAATTGTAGATATGATTATCAAAAAATAAATTGCTTAGCTTAGTAGACGACTCGAATTACAGTAATCAAATATTCAAAACAACTCAAAAGTCGTTTGTGGCCACGAAAATTGTGAACGAAACTTCTGAAATAATGTGGATAGTGATAATGTTACGCGCTGGGGTTCGGGATAAATAAAAAATTCTACGGAATTACAAGTTAACACTGTATTAGCACTTAGAACACTTAAAACACTTCACAAACACTTTAAAACGCTCAATTCGCTTCTTCCGCTTCGCTTCAGGTGATCCGTTCGCTGTTTCGCTTCCAGTAGTTCCGATTACTAACTGACTGCGTGCCATCTCTGCAACGCTTTTATAGCCGATACCACATCCCTAGAATTATCGAGAATATTCCACACATTTCGAGTATTGTGTTTCCGCTATTTAACAATAGATGGCGTTGTACTTCTCGAGCGTTCTAGATGCTACTAGATCATTCGATATTCGTTCGGCTATTTGGCGATAGATGGCGTTACTCTTACCGGCGTAATAACAATAATAAAAAACGTAAAAGTACTCGTAGTTTTAATTGCGTCTACTTCACGCGAAAATCTATCGCTTTAATACTAACTAGCACTTTACGCCTCGAAATCGAAGTTCTTTGTAAGCTCTTCATCTTTCAAATATCAAATTTCAGACGAACGGAGCCACAGGCGAAAGTTTTACTTACAAAGAAATCGTCCAGCAATCTATGAAATTCGCCGTCTCGCTTACTCGGCTTGGCGTGCGTAAGGGAGAGACGATAGCTCTATTTTCTGAGAACAGAAAAGAGTATTGGCCTGCCGTTATTGGGACGGTGTGTGTTGGCGCCATTTGTACTACTATAAGTAGTATGTATGCTGAAGGTACATCTATATTATATAAAAATTAATTGCTGTTCGTTAGTCTCGCTAAAACTCGAGAACGGCTGGACCGATTTGGCTAATTTTGGTCTTGAATTATTTTTGGAAGTCCAGAGAAGGTTTAAAAGGTAGATAAATATGAAAATGCTCGAAATAAAAAAAAAAAAACAATTTTGTTTTCCCTTTGATGTGTCCCCCGTCGGACGGATTCCTTTTGTTTGTTTTAAGTTTATTTTACACAAAAGTTTAGGTCTTTTATTTATCGATTGAGGCACTACGAAGTTCGCCGGGTCAGCTAGTATGTCTATGTAAATATGTGGCTAGATTTTTAATTTTTTTATTTTGTTTTTGTTTAAGCCTTGTCAGGAATTACAGTGGCATCTGTGATCTTATCGCTAGCTAGTTATCTAATCTATCTAATAACTAGTTATCTATTATCTATGTCTACTCGCTTCAATGAGATATCTAGGCATGTCAAAGAGAGATGTCAATAAAGAAAAAAAAACGCTTTAAAAAAAAGACTATTCCAAAACAAATTAATATGCACTAAAAATTTAAAAAAATAAGTGCGTATTTTTCTATAAATTACGATACGATTACGATAATACATGGAATGAAGTTACAATTATTACTTTTGGAGCCGGTGTCAGCCAAAGTAGATTTGTAACTACACACATAGTTATATGTGACATTTGCTTGATAAGCAATTCATTATTACATAATGGATTCATGTCAATAACAAATACATCTATAGTAACTATACAGAGGAAAGATTTGTTTGTTTGTATTGAATAGGCTCCGAAACTACTGAACCGATTTGAAAAATTCATTCACTGTTTGGAAGCTACACTATTCCCGAGTGACATAGGCTATATTAGGATATATTAGGATCCTTACTAAAACTCCAATAATGTAACCCAAGGTGTAAAAAAATTACCTTTCATCGCGTACCTTGCGAAAACTATTGATGATAGAATAAAATAATGTACTACGACTTTGTAGAACACATTATTATTTACAAAAAGTGTCACGACAGCATGTCTAACTATTGTAGTTATGTCGCAATAAGTGTTATTTTATTAAAAAAAATAAAACAACGTCAAATATCGTTGAAATTTTTGTTAAAGACCCGAGCGAAGCCGGAGCTGGCCGCTTGTATATTATAACCACCTATGAGACAATCAATTCTAACAATGTACCTAAAACTAAAAACCTTAAATAATAATAATAATAATAGTAATTTAATAACTAAAATATATTATTAAAAAGAGTCCCTTTAGGCAAGGTTCCGAAGACACTAGCAGCGTTCCCCATTTGAATAGCTAGACTCATTCTTTGTCCAAGGTAGCTGCCAGCTCTTCGGTCTCCAGTGATGTCGACTAAGCAATTAACATTTCTTTAGAGGTTTCGTCTAAAAAAATACGCTACGGAATAATATTATTATTTTTTTGCAGAAGAAATAAAACACGTATTGCACATTTCGAAGCCGAAATATTTAATAGTTTCGCCTAAAATGTACGAAGCGCACGAGGCGACGTTGAAGTTAATCGATTCTATAGAGACAACCATTTTATTTGGCGACGATGCGAAAAGACCCGCTCTATATTATTTCAACGATTTAGTTGCGAGTGTCGGCTCAGATATCGATGTTGAGAATTTCATCGCAGCCGACGTTGATGTGCACGACGTTTTGTTCATACTGTATTCTTCGGGAACCACCGGCATGCCGAAAGGAGTGACATTAACTCATTTAAACGCCATAGCTGTTTGTTGTATGTGAGTATTCGCATGAGCTAACTTTTACGCTATCGAGAACGTTTAAAAACTCGCACTAACAGATTACAACGAGATTTTTCCGTAGCTTTGGTAGTCTAGAGTCGAGAGTAGTCCAGCTACGCCCGGATGGGTAGGTGAGCTCACGGGCTCAACCCGAGAGAATTTGCTAACACTAGACCTAGCAAGAGCAGTACTTTACTGGTGCCAGGACCTCTTGTGAGTCCGCACGGACTACCACCACCCTGCCTTTATCTGCCGTGAAGCAGTAATGCGTTTCGGCTTGAAGGGTGGGGCAGCCGTTACTGAGACCTTAGAGCTTATATCTCAAGGTGGGTGGCAGCATAGCAGCACGTATACTTAGCCAATAGTATATATTGTTGTTGTGATATTGTTGTTCTATGAGCTATATACTATATGCTATCATATTATAGCGTAGTTTGAAAGCAGCTTAACTGCAATTGTCAAAAGTGCTGCAGTTTTAATAATATTAATAGCTATTTGTTTTGAACGATCTTCTATAATACATTTCTTAATCTTCGATGTATAGGCCGGCCATTCTAGATCCAGAGCTCAGTAGTCTGAACATAAGAGGATGGCACCACATCTCTGGTCTGCTGGCTGTCTCGGCAGCAATGGCTTTTGGAAGGAGAGGTCTGTACCTGGATAATTTCGAATTGGAATTATTTTTGAAAACAATCGAGAAATATAAGGTAGGTAAAGTGATGTATTTTTAATACGCTTTTATTAGCTTCAGACGTATGTATGTTAGTATGTAACGGAATCTTTGAACTTTGATTTGACCCCCTTCAAAACGTCGGATTAACTCGAATTTTGGCATACTTATTAAGGACGAATGATAATTCAATATTTATTAAATAAAATCGAAAAAATTGAAATCCAACTAAAAAATAAATTTAAATAAATTTGAATTAAAAATAGCGTAAGAAAAAACGATTTTATTGTAAAAAAGCGTGGGTTGCTTTTCAGGATATTATCAAAATAACTCTTCTACTCATATCTGTTCATAAAATATTTATAACTACTGATACCATGCACCTAGTGACATATTGAAAACGTAGTTTTGAAGATTCCGTAGTTGGTTTTTGAGGGGATTGTATGTATTAGATGTTTATTCGTTTTTAGAATTGTGAAGGACAGAAGAGACAGTCCACTAGCTTTTTGAGTATTTTTCCTTGGGAAAATGGGCCCGACCGCCCCTTTTCACCACTTGACAGTTCTTGGAGACAGAGCTGATACGCATGCGTCATGATAATCGCCTTATCGTAGCCGCCGCTGACTACTCCCCGAATCCCGATCACGCAGGAGTCAGTCACCGTCGACGCCCTAGACACGTCCTTACGGATCCATCAGATCCAATAACCTTTGCATTAGACGCCTTCAGCTCTAACACTTATATTGTTTTTGCGTTTCTCTTTTTGGCGGTATTTTTTTTAAAGGATTTTATGACCTGGTAACGAAGACCTTTAGGTCAAGAGTCTTATTTGAATTTATATTCTTATTTTTATGTAAAATGATAATATGGAGTGAAATCACAATTAATCAACTGAGATGAAATCAAATGAAATGAGATGAGATTATATGGGATGAAATGTAATCTCAGTAAAATGGTGGTCATTTACTGAGATTTTTTCAGTGGACTTTTTGGAGGATCCCGTGAAGTTACGGCGGCTTTGTTTCATTTTCCCACACTTGTGCACTTTCACAGACACTAAATAGTTAATAAACCACAGTTATTACGCGTTTAAACCTGAATAAATACTAAATAGACAAAATAAAACAAATCACACAACTTCACTGCTCGCGTTCCCGCCCGAAAAGTCTGTTTTGGCGGTATTTTTAATAGTGTCACAGATTATACAAGAGAATCTATGTGTATTCAACCTTTTTGTAATGAGTTTACGAGGGAATATTGAAGGTAGATTAATTAAATAAGGCTTTCTTTCATTAACAAACACCTTCCAGGTAGCTCAGGTGGTCGTGGCGCCTACAGTTCTGGTCGCAATGTGTAAAAGCGACGCTAAATACGACTTGAGCTCTTTAAGATTTATATATTCATCGGTCGCTCCACTACACAAGGAGACGATAAGCGCTGCTTATAAAAAGTAAATGTTTCATTTATTTATTACTTTTTTATCTCGAAGGGGCACGATATTTCAATTATTTTTTATTCCTTAGATACCTCACCGGACGAGCTCACGGCCCACCTGGTGTTAAGTGGTTACTGGAGCCCATAGACATTTACAACGTAAATGCGCCACCCACCTTGGGATATAAGTTCTAAGGTCTCAATATAGTTACAACGGCTGCCCCACCCTTCAAGCCGAAACGCATTACTGCTTCACGGCAGAAATAGGCGGGGTGGTGGTACCTACCCGCGCGGACTCACATGAGGTCCTACCACCGGTAATTACGCAAATTATAATTTTGCGGGTTTTTGATTTTTATTACACGCTGTTATTCCTTCACCGTGGAAGTCGTTCGTGAACATTCATTATTTCATTAGACAAATTCGTACCCGCCTGCGGGATTCGAACACCGGTGCATCGCTCGATACGAATGCACCGGACGTCTTATCCTTTAGGCCACGACGACTTCAAAATCAGGTAGGTGCTCAGACAGCTCCTTCTTTTTGGCTCCGACCCCTGAATCGTCTCATCCACTTTAACCCGTCACTATGTGTCTCTCCAAGCGGTCCATAAATGACAAATTCTTTCTTAATCAGATTGCCCAACCTTAAAGCCGTCCTCCAGGGCTACGGTTCGTCGGAGACCACGCTGGTCATCATCAGATACACGTACAAAGATGCGGATATAGTCAAGTCCGGCAGCGTGGGACTGGTCGCTCCCAATTGTATCGTGAAGGTAATAAAATTAGGCTATGCTAAAATATGCTAGCGCTATGACATGTCCTTCTTCAAACGAGGCTTGTGCAGAGCATTGAGCGGTAGGCAGCGGCTTGGCTCTGCCCCTGGCATTGCTGAAGTCCATGGGCGACGGTAACCACTCACCATCAGGTGGGCTGCATGCTCGTCTGACTACAGGGGCAATAAAAAAAAAATAAAAAAAAACAACACAATGGAACAAGGATAACATAATTGAATTTTTTACAATAAATATTTTCTTCGGTTTTCACGATGCAATTAAAGCTATTTTTACGATTTAACCTCGCGTTTCTTTACCGTCGTCTATAAAACTGTATTGAATTCGAAACGTCACGAATAATATATCTAAGTGACAATAATAAAATGCGAGATTAAATCGTAAAAATAGTTTTAATCGCAATAATAAGTGTCTAGTTTGCATTTATGTGTATATCGAGAGGTAAAAAGATATTTGGTTTATCAACATCTTTGCAATTTTACAGTTTAAGCTTTGGAAAAAATTTCATAACAACAAAAACTTCTTCAAATATTTGAACGGGCTAAACTTAATTTAAGATCAATTAAAAACACCAAATCTACTGATTGATACTAATACCAAATAAAACGAACCTTTAATTACAAAGATAAAAGTTGTGTATTAAGGTTGCTTAAATCAAATAAATAAGCTTTCACCCCTCGATATAATAAAGTACAAGCTCTTTATTCGAGCTTCCACAAACCCGTCGTTTGCGACGAAGGGCTCGACGAGTAAATTAACCCATAGACACAGCCCACTGAGTTTCTCGTCGGATCTTCTCAGCGTGTCGCGTTTCCGATCCGGTGGTAGATTCCGCGAAGCACAGCTCTTGCTAGGGTTCGTGTTAGCAACACACCCGGTTTGGGCCCCGTGAGCTCACCTACCTGAATGAAGACCTTTTACTGTACAATTACTTGTCTCGATAAATGGTAGAGCTAGAAAATTCGAGTTTTGGCAAATCGAACCGTCAATATTGTGAGAACTAAATACAGATTTGTCGATATTTCAACCCTAAGGGATGGATCACTTTAAAGTAAGACCGCACACGAAAATTTGAATACCAGCTTTTGGATAGAAGTTAATGTAAACATGTCTTGACGTTTATTTTTAAGTTACGCCGAAAGATATTATATTTGTATGCTGTCATTTCTGAAGGAAAACACGCGAAATTCAATCTTAAAACTTTAAATATAAAGCTGAAATGAAAATTTAGCAAATATAATTTATGTGCCATAACTGCAATATTTAATAATAACACGACAACCCTGATACATACGAGCGAAGACGGTACAATTCGCGAATGTATCAAAGACTCATTATAACATGTTTCTAACACATTTTTTGTTCTCGGCCTTTGAAATTTGCACATGCATAGTGAAAGTATAATTTTATTAACTACTAGCTTTTGCCTGCGACTCCATCCATCCGCGTGGAATGGTTCCTTTGGCATAACGCTAAATTTTACCGCCACTTCATTTTCGTAGAAAATGAAAATATTTTTGAATTATAGAATGTTAAGGAGCCGTTTAAGCCCCTATTTTGAAACATTCTTTATTGGTGCTCCGCCTGCATTGCTCTTAGCGTGATGTTATATATGAGTCGACTATTATCAAAGGCGGCAATGTGACTTTTGGACAATTATTGGTAAATCAGAAAAACGAATTATTGACTTTGTATTCCATTGGCAGTCACAAAACTCTTCTGAACGACATCTTAGATAAATAACAGGTTAAGTATTAACCTTTATTTAATGCAGGTTTTGAACCGTATTCTTTGAAGGAGACGATTATATTCAAATCAATCTGTATTGACATATCAATAACATTTTTTTGTCCAAATGCACAGATTGCCACCTTTGATAATAGACGACTCATATATATAGCCTATAAGCCTTCCTCAATAAATGGGCTATCTAACACTGAAAGATTTTTTCAAACCGGACGAGTGGTTATTGAGATTAGCGCGAAAAATCCCAAACAGCTAAAACTATAGTCAATTGGATTGGATATTGACGTGACCGTCGGTAATACAGTGCAACGGTATTACAGTACTCAGGATTGGAACTTCATTACTGAACCGGTAGATGGCGTTGAAGAAGCTAGATTTTGAGATTTTTTGACAAACAATTTTTTAATTTTTCGTAAAAAACTTTTTTTTTTCTTAATAAAAGTATCCTATGTTACTTCTAACGCCTCCAAGAATATGTGTACAAAGTTTCATGAAGATCGGTTGAGTAGTTTTTGCGTGAAAGCGTAACAAACAAACTTACATTCACATTTATATATTAGTAGGGATTTTATTGCTTCATACCGTTGCATGTGTTCGCGCCCCGCCTGAAGTAAAGTCGTTACGTGACGTTATCTAAATAGGCAATTTTAAAACCGGCCATGATATCTTCCAACTGATTTAAACTGAAGAAAATATTGTGATACTAGCGACCGGCCCTCGCTTCGCCTCGGTAACATTTTATTATTGAGTCCCGCGACGTTACCCGCGGTTATTGTCGTACCGCGGGTGACGCCGCGGGGCCAAGCTAGTCTTAAAAAAAGTAGCCTAATTTACTCCTTATATCATCAGTTACCTATCAGTGAAAGTCTCGTCAAAATCGGTCCAGCCGTTCCAGAGATTAGCCGGAACAAACAGACAAACAGACAGACAGACAGACAAAAATTGTAAAAATGTTATTTAGGTGTATGTACCGTATATTCATATGTATGTAGTAAAAAGTGGTTATTTCAACATGACAAACAGCCACTCAAAATTTATTTATATGTATAGAATATCAGTAAGTATAGTAACAAGTATGTACATATAGGTGGTCGACATAAAAGATCAAAGACCCTTAGGACCAAATCAGGAAGGGGAAATCTACGTAAAGGGTCCGCTCCTCATGAAGGGCTACATGGGGAGGGCCAGGTCCGACGACTTCGATGACGAAGGCTTCTACAGGACCGGGGACGCGGGCTACTATGACGAGGATGGACACTTCTACATCTGCGACAGGATTAAGGAATTCATCAAATGCCACGGATACCAGGTTGGTTGTTACACGAAATCGATGGATTCGTTTTTTGAAGTGAAACTTCTTTATCGGCGTAGGGAGGAAAAATCGTATGTAACGATTTTCGGTTACGCGCCATCTTAATTTCTTCCGTTACGCGCCATGTTTATTTTATTTCTATTTAGTTTGTTATCAAGAGATGTCGCTGCACGTAAATTCAATAATTCCTGAATCGCGGTGACGAGATGTTACACAGTTGATAGAGGTTCTCGTTTTTCTCTTGCTAAATCATACCTACCTGGCGTCGGGATACCGTGTTCATGCAGGCGGTTCCCCCGGGGTGCGGCTGCTCCATTGCACTGCGGAGTGGTTGACCCTTGCGATTATATTTATAATTCATAAGATTCACTTCTACCGTGTGTGAGTCGCACACACACTTTTATTTAAGTAATTTTATGACCTGGTAACTAAGATTACTAAGACGTTTAGGTCAAGTCTTATTTTAATTTTAGTGAAAACTTTTTTTTATATGAAAAATTATATGAAATGAAATGAAGTTGATTAATATGAAACATGACAAGAAATGAAATGATATGGGATGAAAGATAATCTCAGTAAAACGGTGGTCATTTACTTAAGACTTTTTCAGTGGACTTTTTGGAGGATCCCGAGAAGTTACTTTCAGTGGCTCTGTTTCATTTTCCCCCATTTATGTACATTACATTTGAGATATAAGTTCTAAGGTCTCAGTATAGTTACAACGGCTGTCCCACCCTTCAAACCGAAACGCATTACTGCTGCACGGCAGAAATAGGCAGAGTAGTGGTACCTACCCGTGCGGACTCGAGAGGTTATCCCACCCACTTAACATCAGGTAGACCGTGAGCTCTTTAAAACAACTACGCAATAAAAAAAAACGCTCTCCGTTTATTCATAGGTTCCACCAGCTGAAGTAGAAGCTGTGTTACTCCTGCATGACGCAGTAAGAGAAGCCGGCGTTATCGGGCTGAAGGATCCGGATGCCGGGGAGATTCCACTGGCCTTCGTCTCTTTACAGCCAGGGAAGGAAGTCACCGAAGAGGAATTGAAGGAGTTTGTTGCGAAACGGGTCGGTGTGAGATTTGCTATGAGATGGTCGCGAATGCTTATGACGTGCACCACGGATAAACATGTCAAATAATAATATATCGAGGGGTGAAAGGCTATTACGTCATTTTTATCCACTAACGGTGCTTTTAGGCACCACAAGCACCGGTCACCGTCCTCGTCGAACCCGTAGCTTGCGACGAAGGGCTCGACGAGCGAATTAACCCATAAACACAGCCTACTGAGTTTCTCGCCGGATCTTGTAAGTGGGTCGCGTTTCCGATCCGGTGGTAGGTATATTCTGCGAAGCACTGCTCTTGCTAGGGTCAGTGTTAGCAACACTACGGTTTGAGCTCCGTGAGCTCACCCACACGTTAGAGTGAAGCTGAAATAGCCTCTCAAGGCTATCAACATAGGTAGGAAAAAAAACGTCATTTCGGATCCTCCCAATCCACTAACTGTTTTTTAGGTACCTCAAATAGCAACCGGTCATGAAGCCGGTTCAAGCACCGGTCATCGTTCTCGTCGAACTCGTCGCTTACGACGAAGAGTTCGAAAAGTAAATTAACCCACAGCCCACTGAGTTGCTCGTCGGATTTTCTCAATTACGACTACCCTGCCTATTTCTGCCGTGCAGCAGTAATACCTACGTTCTATTTGAAGGGCAGGACCGACGCTATACTGTTAAATCGGAAACCTAGAACTTATGTCTCGAGGTGAGTGGCGGCATTTACGTTGTAGATGTCTATGGGCTCCGCTAACCGGTAACAACTGAACACGAGATGGGCTATGAGCTCGTTCACCCATCAAAGCAAAAAAAAAACGTGTTAAAATAGAGGGTTTTAATCTTTTATCTTTTTTTTTAAAGTTTGTTTGTACACAACATTATTTTCGATGCGATGCTATTTCTCAATCGCGAAATTGATTCGAGTTTTTTTTTATTTATTGCTTAGATGGGAGGACGAGCTCATAGCCCACCTGGTGCTAAGTGGTTACTGGAGCCCATAGACATCCACAACGTAAACGCGCCACCCACCTTGAGATATAAGTTCTAAGGTCTCAGTATAGTTACAACGTCTTTCCCACCCTTCAAACCGAAACGCATTACAGCTTCACGGCAGAAATAGGCATGGTGGTGGTATCCACCCATGCGGACTCACAAGAGGTTCTCCCACCAGTAGTAAATATGTGTTAACTACTATTAGTATTTAGACTAATTGGTACCTGTCTGCGGGATTCGAACACCGGTAGAGTTGCATCACTCGATACGAATGCACCGGACGTCTTATCTTTCAGGCCACGGGAGCTTGTGTGGGTGCTTTTTCTTAGGGTCCGTCGTGCTTAGCGTTTAACTTATAACTGAAATTTACTTTTCAGTTGTCTGATCCCAAACACCTGAGAGGGGGATTGCGCTTTGTCGATAGTGTACCGAAGAACAAAAACGGAAAACTGGACAGGAACGAACTAAGGAGAATGGCTAATTCATTATAAACTAGTGCTCGTCTAAGTGGTCGAAATTCGATCTTATATTATTTAAATTATAAGTTTGAATATTGTTATGGTTGTACTGTCAAAGAAGGCTTATTATACTTATATAATCAGAGATTTCGCCAAGACTACACTATAGACAAATAATATTAAAGACGAACAATATTAATCTATTCTTAATTTGATCACAGACTTTAACAATAACCAAAAGTTTGACAAAATATATATGTGTTGTCAAATACACGGTAATGTGTGTAATATTTTTATTTTATTGATTTAATGTATTTTATATGCTTCATTAAAAAAAAATTACCATCCTGCACTCATTTTTTCTATAAGTGTGGAAAATTTCATACTCCTCCGTACGCGCAATTTTCGTAAAAAGGGATACAAAGTTTTTGCTTCACGTATTAATATATAGATAAATTCAACAGTGGACAGTTTTATTTAAGCCCCATAATGCGGCGCTGGCGGGAGGTTAAATGTTTTCATGATTCGGCTCTAAGCCTCACACCGATTGATATCAACATTATGCCTTCTCGAATTGAAACTATGTGCTTAGTTAACTAAACTGGATACATCATTCCGTTTTGTAATTTAGGTACAATAAAATATATATTACATACATTTCACATATGATGGAATTTCTGTATGATATATCATTAACTTTCTAATGGTCTGATGTTTTCAGAGCCATCACGGGTAGGTACCACCGCCCTGCCTATATCTGTCGTGAAGCAGTAATGCCTTTCGGTTTGGATAGTAGGACAGCCGTTGTATTGTAAAAATAAGGCTTTCGAACACATGTCTCGAGGTGGGTGGCGGCAAATACGTTGTAGATGTCAATGGGCTCCGATAACCACTTAACAATAGGTGGCCCGTAAGCTCGTACTCAACCTATGCATGAAAAAAAACTTATCAGAAATTGAGAACGGACGGAGATGAGAGACATTTGTCATGCGTCACGATATATAAAATTTTGACGTTAACAAAACGTGACTCGCAAACCGATTACTATTAAAAACTGTTATGTAAAAAGCATTTCACCTCCAAACTTCTCGCTTTTGTGATTTTGAGTCATTCAAGTTACGACGGTCGGCCAGAGCGCTTTCGATTTCACAAAAATATCCCCAAAATCGATTCGCCGACCGTCGCAAATTCGATACTAAATAATCGATTTTACAAACAACATCTGAATAGTTTTACTAAAAATTCTAATTCAAATATTGCAATTGGTGTGTCGAAAAAAAATAATTGTATCACGACTGAAATAAACATAGAATTAATAACACAAATAATAAAGAAACCTAAACAATTGTCTTAACAATATCAATATGAATACAAAACCGCTTTTGTATCACAAAATTATTATCGTTTTATCAATCTTTGACGGAAGCCTAGTGTTGTGCGATAATCGATCGGGTAATTTATTAGAAACGAAAAATGTATCGCGCGAAAAGAACTTATTATCGATCGAAGAGGAATACAATAGTGATGTGCTAAAAGATATCGGTAAAGATACGGACGCTGTGAATCGTTACGAAGACATAACGGTTCTGAGGAACGGTCAATTGGTGAACTTGAAGCACAAAACGGCTGTGAAAATGCCATTTGGTTCTCAGGACCTGATCGACAATGGCAATAGTGCGGTGACGAATGACAGGCTCAATTCGAATTTACCAGTGAAATCTAAGTTTTTCGATGAGATCGACGAATGTGAGTACTTTAAATTTATTTAATGCGTAGATGGGCGAACACTGGTGGTAGGACACCGGGGCAGCCGTTGTAACTATACTGAGACCTTAGAACTTATATCTCAAGGTGGGTGGGCGCATTTACGTTGTAGATGTCTATGAGCTCCAGTAACCGCTTAACATCAGGTGGGCTGTGAGCTCGTCCACCCACGTAAGCAATAAAAAAAAGAACAAACTTATATCCCGGTCAAAATAAAGTCACAGCGAATTTTGACTTAAATTACTATCAGTCTCCTACTTATGTTTATTCTATCTCCTTTTTATTCAAACTATGTTAAAATTCGTGTAGTACGCAAACATTACGTATAATACTTGGCTTAGTACCTACTGAGGTATTGATCTAGAATCCTTCGTAAAGGTCAATCCTAAAATAGGTTCTATTTTTGTTATCTACAGTAATCCAATCGATCAACATTGTACCCAAAGGAACAACATTGATAATTCCCTAGCGCTCTACAAAATTTGTAATTATTCTCAATCCGGCTTCCAGAGGTTACTACAATTACACAAACACTAATCTGTATTAATCTTATATTGTGGCGCCATCTATCGGTTACCATCAACGGCCAAGGAAAGCGGCATCTATCGTATAGTTCTGGAAGCCTGATAATAACAGCATAGCTTAGCATCGATGCAGGTTAAATTAGAGGTGCTTTTAGGTACCTCAAGCATAGCTCACCGTCCTCGTCGAACCCGTCGCTTGCGACGAAGGGCTCGACGAGCGAATTAACCCATAGACACAGCCCACTGAGTTTCTCGCCGGATCTTCTCAGTGGGTCGCATTTCCGATCCGGTGGTAGATTCTGCAAAGCACTGCTCTTGCTAGGGCCAGTGTTATCAACACTCCGGTTTGAGCCCCATGAGCTCACCTACATGTTAGGACAAAGCTGAAATAGCCTCTCAAGGCTATCAGAATAGGTACGAAAAAAAAAAAGATGCAGTAGACAACTTTTTAGGCATTCGCTGGTGTTTCTAAAACGCTGCTTGTTTAGATGTGCAGCGTTAAAGTCTTTAAGCCTACTATGATAGGGTTGAAATCGGAGCTCATAATTGTTATATGCTAGAATTAGATACCATAGAGCAGATACAACCCGATCCGTCCAAAAGCCATTGCCGCCGAGACCGCCATCAGACTAGTGAGGTGTTGCCATCCTCATAAGTTTTACTGCTCAGCTCTGGTTCGAATAAGGTCGACCTAGATATTGAAGATTAAGAAATGTATTAAAGAAGATCGTACCAGACAAGTGGCTTATTAGACTGTGGCACTTTTGGTAAGTACAATTTAGGACGAACCCAAATAACTAACAAAAACGATCGGCATAGAAGAAAATGACGTCAAACGTGGTGTTTTAGTCGGAATGAATTATCTTTTGATGCAGAGACGGTAATTTGAGGAGCATTCCAATAAATTCTTGAATGGACTGTGTAAAAGAAGTTAAGCGACAGAAGAGTGTGTGTGAAAGATGCCTTTTTTTTTTAATTTTTTTTTATTGCTTGGATGGATGGACGAGCTCACAGCCCACCTGGTGTTAAGTCGTTACTGGAGCCCATAGACATCTACAACGTAAATGCACCACCCACCTCGAGATATAAGTTCTAAGATCTCAGTATAGCTACAACGACTAGAACCGAAACGCATTACTGCTTCACGGCGGAAATAGGCGGGGTGGTGGTACCTACCCGTGCGGACTCCCAAGAGGTCCTACCACCAGTGATAAAATGATAGGATATGATAGGACTGAATGGAAAAAGAAGGACACGCTGCGCCAATCCCACGAGGTGGGATAGGAAAGGATAAGAAGAAGTGCTTTACAGAGTTAATTCACAACAAACCAACACCTAGTCAGTAGTATTGATAAATTATCGTAATTTATAAAAAAACCTGTGCACATGTCTGTAGCATACTTTAGCGGTTACGAATAACTACCAACTCGACATTCACACGATTCTTCTTCTTCTTTGTCGTTTCCTCATTACTGAGGGTTGTGACCACCTTGGTCCAGTTTTTGCACCAGCTTCCTCCAATGTTGCCTGCATTTGGCCTGCTTAATGGCGCCCGGGACGCTGGTGTTTGTGGCCTCCTTGACAGTGTCCGTCCACCTGGTTGGCAATCTGCCTCGATTAATCGATCCATTAATGTACTGGTGGTAGGACCTCTTGTCAGTCCGCACGGGTAGGTACCACCACCCCGCCTATTTCTGCCGTGAAGCAGTAATGCGTTTCGGTTTGAAGTGTGGGGCAGCCGTTTTACTGTAAAAACTGTCACTTAGAACTCATCTCTCAAGATGGGTAGCGGCATTTACGTTGTAGATGTCCTATGGGCTCCAGTAACCACTTAACACCAGGCGGGCTGTGAGCTCGTCCACCCATCTAAGCAATAAAAAAAAACTTAAATCGTGAAAATACTTAGGTTAGACAAACATAGCCGCAAATCGTGATACACAATCTTACAATGAAATATTCATCACAACAAAACGCTTCCCCGTTTTAAGAAAGGCGGAAAAAAAAAAAAATGTGTACGTGTACTAGTGTACACACGTAAGAAGTGAAACTTGTTTATGGCCTTATTTTTCGAAAAATGATCTACATGCAACTTTCTAGAAATTGGTTAAATAAAGTTAAATTAGATAAAGTTTAAACAAAAGGATTTTATTATCATAGACATGAATACAAAAAAGTTAAATTAGATAAAGTTTAAACAAAAGGATTTTATTATCATAGACATGAATACAAAACAGATGGCGCGTAACGGAAAAAAGTGACGCGTAACCGAAAAATGTGACGGTAAATTTTTTTCCAACGCCGATAAGGAAGTTTCACTTCAAAAAATTTTAACTTAAAAAAAATAGCGCTTATTTTAATAGTCGGTTTAAAAAAAAAAAGAATAACAATAAAGTTTAGATACGTAAGAATAGGTAATCTGTTGCCGTGTATCGTTACGCCATAGGCGTACCAACTCGGACGGAGTGAAAGCCGCATCCGGCAATGTTCGTTAGTCATTGTTGTAAGGCTGCGATCATAGTGACCTTGCTTTGAAAAAAAAAAAACAAAAAAAAACCCGTAGGTACCAAAGACACGAATATGTACACGAACATTCTCATATGTATCCCGTAGGCGTTCTAATTATATCGAATATTACAATAGTTGGTGGTTGAACAAAATGAAATTAATTGCCCATTTTTATGAAGATAGACACATAATACACATTCAAGAAACACACTTTGACGGTTGATATTTGTAAAACGAATTGGCTAAAGAATATTGAAATCGACATGTCTGGCTGGGGAATACGTCCTGGGCATTTGTTGGGTTCATGCAGCAAATATTCGTGTGATGACCAAGTTTGTTTACTCTTTGTCTGGGTCTGTATTTTTAACATATGTATATATCTAAACGTATATTATTAACATGTAATAATTTATTATGTAATAATATATATATGTAATAATAAAAAAAAAAGTGTGTGTGTCCGCTCCGACGCACGACTGGAGTTTACTGGATATAAAAAATTAAACGAAACAATACGAGAAATAGTTCTATATTACGACAACACGATACACTACAGATTATTAACAAATTAACGAGACACAAAACAAACGACTAACAAATATATGAAAATACAATAATGAGAGAAACGCGCGATCAGTACGAGGCTTTGTGGCGGACTGCCGGCGCAGCAGCCCGGCGTCACCTGCGATAACGCATTTCGTGTGACATGCGCAATCAGGCGCATAACGCATTTCGTGTGACATGCTAGTACGATTTTGGTCCCCATAATTTTCATACCCCGGGCCTATATATGTAAATCGATTCTAAAGGAGTAAACTCCAATAAACTCCAATAATATGTCTGGCACACATAACACAGGAAATCTTTTTTTGGGGCCGGATGATTGCGCGTGACTTGTTTCCAGTTTTATTACTAGTGGTAGGACCTCTTGTGAGTCTACACGGGTAGGTACCAACACCCCGCCTACGTCTGCCATGAAGCAGTCATGCGTTTCGGTTTGAAGGGTTGCTGGTTGAAGGGTTCGGTAGCCGTTGTAACCATACTGAGACCTTAGAACTTATATCTCAAGGTGAGTGGCGCATTTACATTGTAGATGTCTATGGGCTCCAGTAACCACTTAACACCAGGTGGGCTGTGAGCTTGTCCACCCATCTAATCAATAAAAAAAAAGTTTGTTAATTGAATCCCTAACTAATTTCGTTTCTATTACTTTTCTATTGCCCACTAAGTTCTAGCACTAAAGATGTTTATGTAATGATTCCATACGGGTCGAAATTACCGCTTTGCCTTTTTCTCTGGTTTTGTCTTTAATTCTGAACAATCGCAGTCTGGCTTAAAGAGTGAAATAGTAATTATTCCAATATATGTTCAGTGACATGAAACTTTATCTGACGTCTAAAGATGGGTGGTAGCATTCACTAACTATGACAACGGTGGTAGCTTGTAATAGTATCAGTTCGTCCATTCATCGAAGCTAACAAAACAGACATAATATTTATCAACAACTTTTAAGAATTTCCGTACTGCGTTCGTAGTAAACAGATGTCGCTAATAACGCATAAGTTAAACGCGCCACTGTGCGCACACCGTTATTTCAATGTCAAGTCAAAAGGAGTGACTTTCACCCGGTCACCATTCCTAAAATCTGACGTAACGTACTTACGCAATGAAAATATTAAATAATTAAGCTCCATTGTACGAAGTGGTTTTTTTATTATTATATAGAAGATTTAGTATCGAGGCACATAGCTATTGTGGTTGGATTACGCAAGGCAACAGTCGTAGAATGGATGCATATTCGACATAGAAAAGGTTAATTTTTTTTTTTTTTTAAACAATCACGCCACGTTAACTGGTCCCGTGATAAGTTCGTAAAGAACTTGTGTTACAGGTACCAGATAACGGAAATAAATGTAAGATTTTTATTATACACATACATATACTTAATATACATCCATAACCCTGGAAAAGACATCTATATTTATCATACAAATATCTCCCCTTGGCGGGATTCGAACCCGCGACCCCCTTGTGTAGTGACCATGTCACTTACCACTACACCAGACGGCCGTTTTTGGTTTTAAGATTAAATTGGTCTTAAGATTAAAATTTGACAAACGTGTTTCTTTTTTTTTTAATATTGTACTAGAGCACAGATCATACACGATGTAAGCCTCAAAATACGATACACGAACGCCGCCATCTTGGGAAAGCAAAACGTCAAAATCTTAATTGCACTCAATTTTTTTGATACCTACTGCAAAATTTAAATCGTTATTGCGCGATAACAAACCCACTTGTAGTGCATACCGTCAGTAAAATATTAGGTAGGCCACGTGATAAATGTACTGCACTACTGTTTCTGCCGCGAAACAATCATAGATTTGTTTGAAGGGTGGGACAGTCACAATAAAACTTCAACACAACAGCAACATAAGACCTCACAGCCAGCGACGACATTGAATTTAAGGTGAACACACGTTGCAATACATCCTAATACGCCAGTCCTGGTGAAACTGGAAAGGCCTCCGGGCCACCGTAATCCCTTAATCATAAAACCTAACAGTAAATGAACTACGACTTCTTTTGCCCGTAATAAGTAACAAAAAAAAACATAATACAACGGTCCTCATTTAAGATATTCAGGTCAAACACATTTCGAGATCCATTCATAGAATTGTACTCATAAAATCACGACTTCTATGTGAATCAGAACGTAAACAAAATCATATATTTAAAGTCTTGCCAACATGTTAAATGCTGATGGGAAAATGAATTGAAAATGGCGACTAGGATAAAGAAAACACATATATTATGGAGACATGTTTAATCTTGTTAATTGTTATTAAAACTCACTCCAAGTTTGAAGTTTGTTTAAGTCAGTGTGTGGAATAAACGAGTATATGCACAGTACAGCTTATAGCAAAAAAGTTAAATTAGCTCAAGTTTCTTATTAGAAGTATTTTAGAAGAAAAACGGCATAGCTATTTGTACCATTTTCGGAGTTAATTTACTGATTGGATTTTTTTTGCGTTTCCTTGTACTACCAAAATAGATTACGAAGTAGGGTAGCTAAAAACTTATAAATGGAGGGTAGATATGGAAGCTCACACTCTGTGTATGAAATATAAGAATGGCGCCACCGTAGCATAAGGAATAATTTCAAATCTCGCGCCAAAAATAGTTGTATTAAATGGTGCAACTCAGCACATTGCACGCCATTGCCAATGCTACGATCATATCACACCGCTTTGTACACTAGCGTTATTTTGGTGGTTTTCAATATCCCTACCTAACCGTTGATAGAATAAGGGGCTATTTCAACTGCTTGTGGACGGGTGAGCTCACGCGCTCAACCTAAAGGATTTTGCTAACACTCGCCCTAGCAAGAGCAGTATTTCCCTGAATCTACCACCGGATCCATCTATGTTGAGTCCATGGGAAAAATGAAGACGAGTCATTGTACACGTGTAGACAGTCTCCGTTACTTGATTGATTAAAGCCCAGCATTTCGTTTTGACTAAAATTTTGTAGAACTTTTAAAGCTAAATTTCTATATCTTTAGACATTAACTTGCTCCAGTTACTCGGGCTAGTAGCGATTACCAAAAGCGTACAAGTCTCATTCGCAAGTTTATTTTAAACAATTTCTGCAAATATTCTTCTTATATTAGTCTAAATTAACTTTAGATAGTTTATATCAATTTAAAGATTTCTTCCAAATTATTAATTGACTCTTGACCCACTAGTATTGTGCACATCTTCTTCTATACCAATTGAATTTTTCCTGATGGCAACTTTAAAAAGAATAATATTAGAATAAAATAGCAGTGTTTTTCATTAAGCTTCAAGATGTCATTCCCGCCAAAACATATTAATCAATCAAACGCCATTTTGTCAATGGCAAATATAACTTTGTGCGTTTTACGTTATTCCATCTCTTTATGATGTAACTGTTACAAAGAGTGGAATTATTTTGTTCTTCAGAGCGGTTTTGAAGCGACACATTTCAACACGATAGAATCAGTTTCAAATTGAGACTAAAAATATATGGAAAAGTTATGATGTTTTAGTTGTTTTTCGAGATTTGATTCTTAATATAATGTAAATCTTTTATTTTCCCATCTAAATAAGCCCACATAACGGCTTCTACTGTGAACTCAAACTGTATTAAAATTAAACAGCACACATTTGAAGTCACTAAGTAATCAATCGTATAAAAAAAAAATAGATTTTTTTTGTACATAAGTACTTGCTTTTGTGTTATCAACATAACACCTTTCTACGTATCAACTGAAAGAAAAAAAATAATGTTAACGCTATTTTTTCAACCGTGATATACATAAAGAATTAGGCGTTCAAAACAGCGTGATAATTAAAAAATAATTGATGGGTTTGCAAATAAAACAACTTTTATGTAATAAAGAAATGAAATGTGTTGACAAAAAATGGCGGCCGTATTTAATTTCATGCACGTTTCGCGCGGTTAACGAAAGTGAAAAGTTGGCGGGAAAGATGAGCTGTCAAACTGTTACGTTCCATTACACTCTCGATTTCTTAATAATCAATGGCTTTAAATAAAAGTTGTTGTTGTTTTTATCTAACTCGGTATTAATATTATCAAACTTTTAATTAATCATTGTTTTAATAAATAACTTTAATATAAAAGCATATCTTCTGACAGACCATACTTATGTAAAAGCAGAAACGATTCGATCTTCGTCGATGCGAGTAAATACGGTAGGCAGCGGCTTGGCTCTGCCCCTGGCATTGCTGAAGTCCATGGGCGACGGTAACCACTCACCATCAGGTGGGCCGTATGCTCGTCTGCCTACAAGGGCAATAAAAAAAAATCCACAAAATGGAATGTAGGTTAGAGAATTAATTAACAGAACGTATCTATATATTATATAAAAAGAATTGCTGTTCGTTAGTCTCGCTAAAACCCGAGAACGACTGGAACGCTTTGGCTAATTTTGGTCTTGAATTATTTGTGGAAGTCCAGAGAAGGTTTAAAAGGTAGATAAATAAGAAAATGCTCGTAATTAAATAAAAATAAATTTTTTGTTTTTCCTTAGATGTGTCCCCCGTCGGACGGATTCCTTTGGTTTGTTTTAAGTTTATTTTATACAAAAGTTTAGGTCTTTTATTTATCGATTGAGGCACTACAAAGTCTGCCGGGTCAGCTAGTATATAATAGAATAAACACAAACAACTTTTCCAATACCTCTTTTACTTTCGTGTTAAAAGTAATCTAGTTGTTTTTCTTGAATCGCCAGATGGCGGTGGCACTATTAAAATCGAATTAGTAACAGATAACGCAAACTGTAGCTTGGATTTGTTTATTTTCTGACAGGTCTGTATTTAGATCGTCGGATTTAAATAATGAGGTATTTTTTTATCCAAATTAATGTAAACAAAATGTATAGATAAAGTCGGGAACTTTAACAAAAATGTTTTTTTTTAAATCAACATTTAATTATATTTCTCATTAGGTACTAGGAAAGAGAATTAAAAGAAATCTTATTGAACTTTTAATGATTGCTTTAAGTAGGTTATGCTTTAAAAGAGTTTTTTTTATTCAAAAGAGGGGTTGTTTGCAGCCACTAAAGGATACGTCACAAATATGCAAACCGATTTTTTTTAAATATAACTTTTATACGTGCGATATGAGAATAAATTGGAACTTTGTTATGGAAATTATGTTCACGCAGTTTTCATTATTATTTTAGCGTCTACTTATTATACATATAATAACATCTATATCAATAAAATATACTTAATATATATTCTAAGACAAATAAATTCTTTACACATTTGTCCTCCGTTCTTCGTGCGTTTTTTAACTCTTTTTACTTACTAACTCATTTAATAGATCTATAATACCAGCTAAGGGTTACCAATAAAAAAATTTATAACTCTTACTTTTTCCACCTTAACATGAAATATTTCAATTAAAAAAAAGAAATCAAAGAGAATTAAAAATTAGAGAAGTTACAATCTTAAAAAAAACTAATTATGTACGTTTATGACACTATTATTAAATTATATTTATAAAAATACTACATAGTAATAATGATTTTATTTGTGAATTAAAAAGGTTGAATTGATTTTCGAATTTCAATTGCTTACATTTTACATATAAAAGTATTTATGATGAAAGTTGCTCTGAAAGGATATTTTACCGCCATTATGGGGATATTAGGTTGGGGACTGACTCGGTGGACCAGTAGTTAGCAGCCCTGACTGATGTGCCGAGAATCGTGGGTTCGATTTCCACATCGGCCAAACATTCGTATGATAAACCATTTTGGTTGATCTTTGTCTGGATATTTATTATCTACATATGTATACATTTATACGTACATAAGTATTTATATCAGTCTCTAGTATCTATAACCCATATTTATTATTACTAGTGGTCCCGTAGTAGTCGAAATTCGACTATAATTAATTGAAATTGTATGTTTGTACACTAATATGATTCTATTTTCAAAGACTATTATACTTCTATAATCACAAATTTCACCAAGACTACAATATAGAAAAATAGAAAGACAAACAATAGTATTAAACGGTAGGCAGCGGTTTGGCTCTACCCCTGGCATTGCTGAAGTCCATGGGCGACGGTAACCACTCACCATCAGGTGGGCTGTGCGCTCGTCTGCCTACAGCGGCAATAAAAATAAATAAATAATGTGTCTACTAACTCCAATAAAAAAGATGTGGGGTGTCGTGGGACACCGGATAGGAACGAAGTTCCTTATTATAAAAATATTAATTTTAAGTTCTATTCGAGGTATAAAGAAAATAAAACAGGAGGTTTCGCAACAACCCACGGTCATTCAGTAACGTGCGAACTTATTGTGGTACACTTCATTCACGGTTGTTTGCTCTGAGATCGTGGTCAATGAATGATAAAAAAATATGCTATTTTTTGTACGCCATTACAAAGTTAAGTCGTACACTGTGTGCATTACTAATAAAAACCTTACGTTACGGACGATTTTTCCCGCTTAGGGTACCCTCCGCATCGTCCCATACGTTCCAAAAATAGATCTTTTGACCGACAATTATTTACCTTACATCACTGCGGTCCGCTAGCGCCGTATTTCATTTGCCAATACGCCGACCTTATATAAATGAACTGAATTCATTATTATTCTTTTAAACGTGACAAAGAAAAATTATGGGTAATTTTTTCCGAAAACCGTTTGAATTCATTGGGTTCCCCCCTCCCCTCACTTATTACGCCCCTGACCGAGTCAAATGTCATTAGTAAAGAAAGCAGTCCTGTCCAATTGTGCAAATTATAGAGTGACCAACATGAACCAATTTTAATCGAATTCACACTCTCAATTCATAGCTTTAAGATCGAAATTCGTCCGAGGAGCTCTATCATAGACCAATAACGGAGATTTTGTCACCAACGAGATAAAACTTCAAGTATTTTGATCGTTGTGCCATTAAGGATAAGCGCAAGAATTGTGTAATTATACGATCACTTAAGTCGTTATGGTTTTGCACTTGCTCGTGTTTTGGAAAGCTGTAGCGAAAGTTGGCGCCTTACAAGACTTGTAGTACGTACCTATAAAGCATGATACTTGAAGTAATTTAATATTTAATTTGATTGGAAATGTTTACCGGTTAATTAACTAGACGTGCCTTGCGGCTTCGCTCGTATTAATTTTATTTATTATAGTGACCCGCCCTCGCTTCGCTTCGGAAACATTAAAACACACATGAAACCAAAAAAATAAAATAATTTTTTTTTTAAAAAAAGTAGCCTATGTTCATCAGGGACAATGTCGGCTTCTAATGGAAAAATATTTTTTTAAATCGGTCCAGTAGTTTCGGAGCCTATTCGAAACAAACAAACAAACAAATCTTTCCTCTTTATAATATTAGTATAGATATAGATAAAAATAATACAATTTAAACATTATTTTTTTCCGAGATAAGAACATTCTGTGCGACTCTCAAGTCCATTAATCATCCATTTAACATTTATTAATCTATTTTCGGATGAAAAATGGAAAAACCAACAAAATCGTATGGCCCATGGCGAATGCTATAAAGAATTATATGCAACGATTTGATCATCTCGTTCTTACCATCGCACCCCTGCCACCAGAGTGGAGTTCATCCATACTACCTAGAACCATAGCGTTCATCCACAGTTCGCTTCCAGAGATTGAAAAAATATTTAATTCCATTCCAAAATGAGCTCTCCTTTACGGTGCTTTCCGAGCACTGTGACATGTCTTTCTTCAAATGATGCTTGTGGAGAGTACTTAATGGTAGACAGCACGTTGGCTCTGCTCCTGGTCCCTGACATTACTGACGTCTATGAACGACGGTAACCATTCATCAGGTTGACCGTATGCTCGTCTGACTACTAAGATATGTAAAAAACACGCCACGGGCAGTTTTTTTTTTATCACAACCAATGGCCCTAAATATTTTAGACAGGAACATCTAATATTAACATATTCTTCTTCTACTGAAAAATATGTGTCATTTTTGCTAACCAAATTTACTTAGGCAATTACGAAAATTTTTTAAGAGCATTATAGAGTTAACTAGCTAAAATTAAATAAAAATATCTAGAAGTATCAAAACTATTTGATTCGATAATTCGACTATGACAAATTTTAGGACTACTTAAGTGAATTAGCAAGTCGCACACATGTGTAAAGTTAAGAATTTTATTTACTCAACGCGCACACATGTAAGCCCGTAATAGCCACTGCCATTGTTTCATTAGAACTCCGACAATAATGACGTTAAAAAAAATTACCGTCAAAGAAATATAAGGTTCCGGATGTTTAAAAACCGTTTGCCTAATACATAAAATTAAGAAAAAAACTTACTTTAAAAAATGACAAATAAAACTTAAAAATATAATCGATTAATTTAAAATTTCTTCGTCACTAAATTTATTTTGGTTGTAAAAAAAAAAAAAACAAATGCGCTAGGGAAATGTGAACACCGTGGAACCCAAGCGAAAAGTGAAAAGGTACGCAGCACGTTTTGCGGCGGCCATTTACTTCCGATTTCCATGTTCCCGCGATCACACGTCTCGGGCGTCGAGAACGAAACGCAAAAAAAAACAACAAAAAAAAATGTACCAGTGACAGTGCGCTAAAGAACAGACCGGATGGCGGGAAAGAATTTCAAAATTCGAAGAAGACGCGCCAATATGGCTTCCTATGTTTTGAGTTTTGTTTTTTTCGTGTGCTTCTATAACGTGTCCGCTGATGATAATGACGTTTTGACTCTAAACGACTTCGATAGTGATGTGGTCGAGGACAGAAGGCGACCGGTTAACGAACAGGAAAAGGATATTTTGTTGTTAGACGCTTTGGCGAGAAGGAAGGGCAGCTATCACGGTCATTACGGGAACTCTCAGGAGGACGATTCCATTATGGATCTCTTAGGAAAGAGTGAGTTGTTTATATTTATGCTAGCAATAACGGACTGTTCGAAGTATAATCGCTAATGGAATGTCAAATACCTAATGAAATAATTTCAATCTAAGATCGATTAGGTCTCGCAGGCTAATAGATTTCGTGGTATAAAAATAACATTCTGGAATAATAAACTCAATATGATTTGGAAAAGCGTGGTGGTGGAGTAATTAGCTCTCCTGACTCCGAGGCTCGTAGATACGATTCCCACATCGGTCAAACATTCGTGTGATGAAAAGGTTTGTTTGCTCTTTGGCTGGGTATTTAATATCTATAAATGTATCTATATATTCAAATGCATCTATATATTAATACGTGGAGCAAAAACTTTGTACCCCTTTTTACGAAAATTGCGCGAACGGAGGAGTATGAAATTTCCCACACTTATTTATTTATTTATTTATTTATTAAGTTGCACCAACAAAGTGATCATCAATACAAAACATTGACAAATTGACAAAAGTTCTATTATTTCTAGAACGTATAGAGAAGGAGTGCAGAATTCTAATATATTTTTAAAATTATAATAAAAAAAATACATTAAATCAATAAAAAAAAGATTATTCATATTACCATGTATTTCTCACACGCACGCTTATGTATACCTATAGTCTTTTGTTAATTTTTTTTTTTTTTTAGTCTGTTCAAATTGAGTATAGATTAATATTATTTGTCTTTAATATTATTAGTCTACAGTGTAGTCTTAGTGAGATCTGTGATTATAGAACAATGATTATAGAAATGTGACAATATAACCATAACAATTTTCAAACTTATAATTTAAATTATGGTCGAGTTTCGACCACTTGGCGACCACTAGTATATATAAATCTGTATGTAAGTCCTAGGATTCACATAAGACAGGGAATCCTAGTTTGGCGCCAGAAGACAGTACGTAACCTATGCCTGGTCATAATAATTAATTGTCTAATATATTATTATTATTATTTTGCTTTAAAGATAAAATATAAAACTTTTTTTAAATTTGCTTTAAAATTTAAAGAAATATCTAAGTTATTCCTAACAAAATGGCTAGTAAATTGCGTAGTTAGTTTAAGAATTTGACGATCCACCAGCTGGAGTTAAATGTTTACCGTAATGCATAGGTATCACAACGTAAGCGTGCCTAACAACTTTGAGTTTGAAATCGAAGTTTTAACGGCAGCTGTCAAAGTTGGAGTTTATGAAAATTGCATGAAAATTGTGGTGATTCTTTTTTTTTAGTAAATGGCTCCAACACCTTAGTCATTGATATTGATGTCACAGTATCAACAAAAATGACCGGTGCTTAGAGAAAAAAATGTAAATACAAATAAATTTGATCAGTTTTTCCATACGCGAATCTGTGATTTTAAGAACAGCACAGCGTGAGCGTGCCTAACAAAATATTATTATGTAATACATTATATCAATAAAAAAAAAGATTGCCTTGCAACGCCTTAGTCATTGATTTTGCCAATGTCACAGTATACACAAAATTGACCGGTGCTTAGAGAAAAAAAAAGTCAATACAACTAAATTTGATCAGTTTTTCCATACGCGAATCCGTGATTTTAAGAACAGCACAGCGTGAGCGTGCCTAACAAAATAATACATTATATCAATAAAAAAAAAAGATTGCCTTGCAACGCCTTAGTCATTGATATTGCCAATGTCACAGTATACACAAAATTGACCGGTGCTTAGAGAAAAAAAAAGTCAATACAACTAAATTTGATCAGTTTTTCCATACGCGAATCCGTGATTTTAAGAACAGCACAGCGTGAGCGTGCCTAACAAAATAATACATTATATCAATAAAAAAAAAAATTGCCTTGCAACGCCTTAGTCATTGATATTGATGTCACAGTATCAACAAAAATGACCGGTGCTTAGAGAAAAAAATGTAAATACAAATAAATTTGATCAGTTTTTCCATACGCGAATCTGTGATTTTAAGAACAGCACAGCGTGAGCGTGCCTAACAAAATATTATTATGTAATACATTATATCAATAAAAAAAAAGATTGCCTTGCAACGCCTTAGTCATTGATTTTGCCAATGTCACAGTATACACAAAATTGACCGGTGCTTAGAGAAAAAAAAAGTCAATACAACTAAATTTGATCAGTTTTTCCATACGCGAATCCGTGATTTTAAGAACAGCACAGCGTGAGCGTGCCTAACAAAATAATACATTATATCAATAAAAAAAAAAGATTGCCTTGCAACGCCTTAGTCATTGATATTGCCAATGTCACAGTATACACAAAATTGACCGGTGCTTAGAGAAAAAAAAAGTCAATACAACTAAATTTGATCAGTTTTTCCATACGCGAATCCGTGATTTTAAGAACAGCACAGCGTGAGCGTGCCTAACAAAATAATACATTATATCAATAAAAAAAAAAGATTGCCTTGCAACGCCTTAGTCATTGATTTTGCCAATGTCACAGTATACACAAAATTGACCGGTGCTTAGAGAAAAAAAAAGTCAATACAACTAAATTTGATCAGTTTTTCCATACGCGAATCCGTGATTTTAAGAACAGCACAGCGTGAGCGTGCCTAACAAAATAATACATTATATCAATAAAAAAAAAAGATTGCCTTGCAACGCCTTAGTCATTGATATTGCCAATGTCACAGTATACACAAAATTGACCGGTGCTTAGAGAAAAAAAAAGTCAATACAACTAAATTTGATCAGTTTTTCCATACGCGAATCCGTGATTTTAAGAACAGCACAGCGTGAGCGTGCCTAACAAAATAATACATTATATCAATAAAAAAAAAAATTGCCTTGCAACGCCTTAGTCATTGATATTGATGTCACAGTATCAACAAAAATGACCGGTGCTTAGAGAAAAAAATGTAAATACAAATAAATTTGATCAGTTTTTCCATACGCGAATCTGTGATTTTAAGAACAGCACAGCGTGAGCGTGCCTAACAAAATATTATTATGTAATACATTATATCAATAAAAAAAAAGATTGCCTTGCAACGCCTTAGTCATTGATTTTGCCAATGTCACAGTATACACAAAATTGACCGGTGCTTAGAGAAAAAAAAAGTCAATACAACTAAATTTGATCAGTTTTTCCATACGCGAATCCGTGATTTTAAGAACAGCACAGCGTGAGCGTGCCTAACAAAATAATACATTATATCAATAAAAAAAAGATTGCCTTGCAACGCCTTAGTACATTGCAGTCTCGAACCGCGATTTGAATAAAAGACGTGTGCGCTCTTCGCCATAGGTCAGTGGCTCTCAACCATCACGTCGCTGGCCCCTGTCAAGTGTGTCGCGTGATTTAAAACTACCTAAACAATCTAAGCGGCATCTGGAGTTAATATACTAACTATACTACTACTTATAACAGATTAGTGATGTATAATTTAATGAATGTACCTTATTTATTTTATTGTAACTATCAATGATTCTGCATCTGAATAAAGTAGTCGCTAATTTGTAAAGAATGCAGTGCGTTAGGCGATGAGCAGTCGTATTAGAAAAATAAAAAAATAAATATTTTATATATATTATATCACTTAATAGAAAGTGTGGCACACATTAAATGAAGATAATATTATTTAATAGGAATTTTATTATAGGCGATTGCATTCAGCAGAGATGCGAATGTTACGATGGATGTGTGGAGTAACGAGAATGGATAGAATACGAATTAATATATTAGAGCAAGTCTGAAAGTGGCACCTTTGACAGAGAAGCTGAGAAGTGCGCGTTTGAGATGGTATGGACATGTGATGAGACGAAATGAAAATGATGTTGGTAAGAGAGTGTTAACTATGAATGTGGAAGGATATAGAGAAAGAGGTAGACCTAAGAAGAAATGGATGGATTGCGTGAAAGACGATATGTGTAAGAGGGGAGTGAGCGAAGAAATGGTATATGATAGAAGAGTATGGAAGGAGAAAACATGTTGCGCTGAACCCAGGTGACTGGGAGAAGAGCAGGATAATGATGATGATTATTATAGTAACATAACTAAATAAATTAAGATCAATGAGATCATAATATAAAAAATGCGTCGCTGAATATTTATTACCCACTAGGTTTCTCGCCGGATCTTTTCAGTAGGTCACGATTCCCATACAATGTTTGATTCTGTAAAGCAATGCTTTTGCTAGGGCTAAGTAGCTAAGTAGAGTAAAAAAGGTTGGGAATCGCTGCCGTAAATCACGAGTTATTTAATAAAATAGGGTTGTTTCTTATTCAAATTATGCCTTATATTACCACTGAACAACCAATACCAATTAAAATTAATCATTTTATAATAAGTCACAGTATTATGAAGTAAATGAATGTGTGAACGGAATCCGGCTAAACATCATTTTAAAAAATTATATATTTCACCTTTTCTCTTCTGTTTTATTATCTCCATTTATTCTCGTAATGGTTGTCAAAAATACATTTTTCAATAATGTTTTTTTTGATCTAACTAAAACTTATTAGATCTACCTACGAGTATTAATATCCAATTAAACTAAGGCGCTTTGGTGAAAAAACAACAATCTTTAGAATAACAAACAAAAAAAAAAACAAAATGTGTGCAATTCACACGTAGTAGAAGTGAAACCTTCCAAAATTAAAATACAATTATCTTAAACGTCTTAGGTATATGTAAAATTTTGTCATTAGTAAATAATTGTAAGGTAGCGCCCTCTGTGAATTGATATTTTAATTTCACGTATAATCCTAAATTAAAATTCACTACAAGAGCTTTCATACACACGTTAGTATTAAAAAATCTCACAGATGGCGCTGTATTAAATAGTATGTATATTTCTGTCTCATTCTTTGCTGGCTTCATCCTCTGTTTGTGTCTCTTACCTGTCGTTTTTTCCGTTGCATCCGGTTTGAAATCACAACGATTCTAAAGAAGTTTTCACTTCAAACACAATACTGAACAGTTTTGTCTTTACATATTTATCTATTTATGTGGCAATTTACATTTTACGGACATCCTTGTAAGCGATTGTAAAACTAAAGCTATCCCTTTCGTTCATCCGTACTTTTGATACCTCTTTATCTCACTAGCGGCTCGCTTCGGCTCCGCTCGGGTCTTTAACAAAAATTTCAACGATATTTGACTTTGTTTTATTTTTTGAATAAAAGAACTCTTATTGTGGCATAACTTTAATAGTTAGATATATGCTGTCGCGACACTTTTTGTAAATAATAAAGTGTTCTACAAAGCCGTATTATTATTTTATTCTGTCATCAATAGTAAAGAATATTGTAGGTAATTTTTTTACACCTTGGGTTACATTATTGGAGTTTTAGTAAGGATCCCTAAATTTTTTTCAAAAAAGATTGTAGCCTGTGTCACTCCGGAATAGTGTAGCTTCCAAACAGTGAAAGAATATTTCAAATCGGTTCAGTAATTTTGAAGCCTATTCGATACAAACAAACAAACAAATCTTTCCTCTTTATAATATTAGTATAGACAACAGGGTTGGCTATATTTTCAAAAAGAAACATAATTTATTTATATTATCTTTGATTCGTTTTCCTTTCGACATTAAGATTTGGGTACGGAAACTTAATAGCAACCCTATTAAGTCGTCGAGAGTAAAACCGATATGAGCGTTGTAGTGAAATTGATGTACAGTCATTAACCGAAACATTATTCAACAAATCATTCTCGATTTCGCGCGCTCTATCGATTATTATGTGATGTGCTATTATGTGTTACGTGAGAATCGATAATAACCGTCTTTCGAATTTAATTTATATGGTAATTCGTGTTGTTGGAAACGGTACGGGTTTTCTAATTGTGTATTTGTTGAATAATTAGTTGGTTGTTGTGATATTTAGCTTCTTTCTACCGTTGAAACAGTTCATGTAAGGCTGGAACAAACATGAATGATACTATAAGTTTGTAAATTTTACTGGTGGTAGGACATCTCGTATACTAAGGGTTTTGGAGAGTGCTCTGACGAATTGTTCGAGATGATACCGTCATCTCGTTTTTACTATCGTACCGCCCGCCACCGGAGTAGAGTTCATCCGTACTACCTGGAGCCACTGCGGTCATCCACAGTGCGATTCTAGAGGTTTTTCTTGCTACGTACCATCCGGCTATGGAATGAGCTCCCCTCCACGGTGTTTCCCGAGCGCTATGACATGTCCTTCTTCAAACGAGGCTTGTGGAGAATATTAATCGGTAGGCAGTGGCTTGGCTCTACTCCTGGCATTGCTGAAGTCCATGGGCGACGGTAACTACTCACCATCTGGTGGGCCGTATGCTCGTATGCCGACAAAGGCAATAAAAAAAATTACTAAGGGTCTAACGCAAGGGTTATTGGATCTGATTGATCCGTAAGGACGTGGTTCTCGCATCGATGCGACTGTGGTGTTGTTTGAATCCCGCAGTTAGGTAGGTACAAATTTCTCTAATAACATACGTATGTAGGGTATACTCTTGAATGACTTTCAAATTGAAGGACTAGAGCGTCGTGTAAAAACATAACAAATTCGCAAAAAGAGATGTTCACGTTGTGAAGGCCATCTCATTCCCCATGTAATCCCGTCCAATCACTACATAGTATAAAACAAAGTCGCTTTCTCTGTCCCTATATCTGTCTGTCCCTATGTATGCTTAAATCCTTAAAACTACGCAACGGATTTTGATGCGGTTTTTTTTAATAGATAGAGTGATTGAAGAGGTAGGTTTATATGCATAATAACATCCATTAAATAGTGGAGAAATCAATAATAAATTACAATTTCCGAAGCGAAACGAGGGCGGGACGCTAGTTAATAAATAAAAAAGACTCGTAATAAATTTTGTCGTATGCGTTTAATTTCAGTGATCCCGCAAACCTGCAAGCATCGCGGCGCGAGATACCCGTGCGGGCTGAGCATATCCTGCGTGCTCGGAGGCGGGAAGCCGCTGGACCTGTGCTCCGGCGGGATGATCTGGGCGTGCTGCGTCGATCGAGACACAACCGAACGACCCACGGAAACAGCACCGGTCGTGCACAACGCCAGTGAGTCTATTTATCTCTCCACAATAATAATGAAACCATTAAACAAAAATCAATTAAATCAAATAGCATTTACAGAGGTGTAATTCATTAGCTAAATAGACTGACAAATCTTCGTGGTCTTTTACCATTGCATCCAATATATATTAATTACTAGCTGACCGGGCAGACTTCGTAGTGCCTCAATCGATAAATAATAAACTTAAAACAAACAAAAGGAATCCGTCCGACGGGGGACACATTAAAGGAAAAACAAAATTGTTTTTTTTTTTTTTAATTCCGAGTATTTTCATATTTATCTACCTTTTTAAACCTACTCTTTAAACCAGATCGGTCCAGCCGTTCTCGAGTTTTAGCGAGACTAACGAACAGCAATTCATTTTTATATATATAGATAGATAGATTAAAGACCAAAACGCAGGTCGTAAATGTTCAAATGATTCGATGTTGCTATTAAAGCGCAAATGTTAACATTCCATCAAAGTTCAATTTAAAATTGAAAAAAATTAATAACACGCTGACCTAAATTTTGCCACAGTGATGTCACAGTGTGAATGCATAAAAATACATTTTTTTTCTCATAGAAATTGGACGATGAAGATAAAAAAGAATAAGCGCTTCAATATAATGCCAGATATAAAATAGAATTTAATTATTTATTAACATTCATAAGAAAATCTTCACTATTTTACTACATATAATTTCTAAACCCGAGTAACCCCAAGACGTTCTCAAACTACGCTTTGAAAGTTTAAATGTCAGTTTTTTGTCCGTGAGCATTGCCGTAGCCTTAGGGGCTTTTCTAAGTACGCCCGGTTTGATAGCTGACCCCACGAAGCTTAACCTGGGACTTTCTAACACTAGCCCTAGCAAGAGCTTCGCTGAATCTACCGCCGGTAATTTTTTGTATCGTCCGCATTTAATAATTCCGTTTTGATAAAACCGGAAAGGTGTTCTAACTAAAAATGATTATGCTAAATAATTTCTTCAACACGCGTTCTAAATAAAATTAATTATGTTCTAAATAGATTCGCGATTTTATTTTTTTATTGCTAGATGGGTGGACGAGCTCACAGCCCACCTGGTGTTAAGTGGTTACTGGAGCCCATAGACATCTACGACGTAAATGCACCACCCACCTTGAGATATAAGTTCTAAGGTCTCAAGTATAGTTACAACGGCTGCCCCACCCTTCAAACCGAAACGCATTACTGCTTCACGGCAGAAATAGGCAGGGCGGTGGTACCTACCCGCGCGGACTCACAAGAGGTCCTACCACCGTAGTAAATATGTGTTAACTACTCGAAAGTATTTAGAACAATTGGCGCCTGTCTGCGGGATTCGAACATCGGTAGAGTTGCAAGAGTTTTATTAAAATATTTATTCGTTTAGTTGCACCAACAAAGTGATCATCAATACAAAACATTGACAGATTGACAATAAGTGCCATGACAGATGTCACCTAAATTATAGGTGCAATCGACAGTGCAAAAGTTGACAATATCGATATAGAAAAGTAAGAATCTATACTAATATATAAATCTACAGTGGTTTTTACGGATGTTCCGTTATAACTACTGAACCATGCATCAGATTGACTTGGAACTTGGTATCCATGTAGAAAATGCATGTACTTAATGGATAGGCTAATATTTATATGAGTGTTGGACTCCCTACACCAGTTGCGGGGGCGTTAATGATGAGAATCTTTGTGGAGGTGAGAAATAATAATGCTAATTTTAAATGCGAAGCGGAGGGTCACAGCTAGTAATTGAATAAAAATACAATGAATAATTATAATTTTTACAACCACCCAAGTAGTGAGTTCATGAGTGCTAAAGTCTGTTCCATTGATTCTGATTCAAGACCAATACCTGTTCATCATTATGGATTACCATTCAGTAGATTTGGATATTGGGTTGAGTAAATTTCAGGTCACTGAACTTTCTCCGGGGTAAATATAACGTGTATATCAATTTCATATTGTTATATTAGATAAAGTCTACTTTTATCAATTCGAAATGCTCTTCTCAAAAATTGATATTACAATGAACGCCTCTGTAGATGCTATTGATATATTAATCTAAACACGCAATTTTATTAGAGAAATAATCTTAGATAAGTAGGTTAATTTTAAATTTGCATTACACTTCGCTTTGATGTTTCGATTGCCCATCCCACCAATTTGATGTTTGATGTTTGTCAATAATCAAATAATCAAATCCCACTAATCTGATGTTTGACGTTTGTCAATAATCAAATACCACTAATTTGATGTTTGACGTTTGTCAATATATTATTCTGTTATTAAAGCATCGGCGTTCTTTTGCTGTGTTGTAGTATTTAAGAAAGATTTAACTTGCACAAAAATATCTTATACCTTTAAACGAGCAATTCTTGTATATTAATATATATATATAATCTGAATCTCGGAAATGGCTCCAACGATTTTCATAAAATTTAGTATACAGGGCATTTCGGGGGCGATAAATCGATCTAGCTACGATTTATTTTCAGATAATGTTGTTTTATTTGTGTTTTCAATAATCAACTCTTCCCGACATCTATTGGCGAATAATAAAACTATTTTTCTTAATTGAGGGCAACTAGCCGCTTTACAGAGACACAACAAGATGGCGTTATTAAAAATATGCAAAGCTCTTTCATCGTCTAGTTGTTTTTAAAGTGATATAATAATTACCAGCGGTTGCTATTCGACAGGCAGATAGCTATTTCGTTGTGTGACTAACGATTCTTGTAACTAAATGCGTGTACGTGATAATCGTCAAATAGTTTTGGACGTTTCATGCCAAATGTATGAAGTAGACCGTACTATATATCTTTTGTTTGAACTCCAGCTACGTTGCACTGAGATTATTACGAAATATCATATTATTCTAATAACAATCAGTCTTAAAAACACTACATAGAGGGAGCAGCGAAAATTTAATATATTTAAAGTTAGAGAACAGGATACACAATTTGCGATACTGGCGCCTCACGGATAACGCTATCCCTGTCCCTACATTGTACAGCTAGCAGATTACACAAGTAACAATTAAAACTAGTGGTCGTCCAGTGGTCAAAATTCGACCATATTTAGTTTAAATTATAAATTTGAACATTATTAAGGTTCTATAGTCAAAACCTATACATCTATAAATCACAAATTTCGATAAGGATACACTATAGACAAATAATATTATGGACAAACAATACTAATGTGTTCTCAATTAGACCACAGACTTTAACAATAAACGAAAGAGTATATAGAGTTTTCTTATTGATTTAATGTATTTTTATGCATAATTTCTAAAAAAACCTACCATGTATTTGACACACACACACACATACTTTTTTAATTGTCAAATATTTGTTATTTCTTAAAGTCAAATTGAGAATAAGCTAATATTGTTTATATTTCTTGGCGAAATCTGTGACTATAGAAATATAAGCTTTTGACAATAGAACAATAATAACTTATAATTTCAATTAATTATAGTCTAAGTTTGACTACTGCGGGACCACTACTTTTCATAAAAAGCTGTACAAGGTTTTGGCTTCACGTATTAATATATAGATAATATATGTAGTTTTCTTCTCCTTGCATCGATAATCCTCAACGCTGAGGGTCGAGGCCTCCTCTAATAACTTTCTCCTGGATCATCCTGCCTGTCCTCGACTGTGTGAACGTGGAGCGTTGAGAGTGGAGCATATCTGGTCCGACCAGAGCATTAGACTTCTGCCTCTGGTCCTTCTTCCGCCGGTCTGTTACCGGCAGCTTCTCTAAATTGTCACCTCTCTTTCTGGCAAAACAAAAATGTAGTTTAATGACTGAAAAAACATGCTTAAAAGCAAACCGAATTAATAACTATTTTCATATTTTTTTATCCTGTTGATAGCGTTCAGAAAATGATAGCGAAATTACAAAATTATTGTATCATCATCGGACCGAATGGTAAATAGTTGACGTCGTCCAAAACACGTCATTTCGGATTCTCCCGATCCACTAACGGTGCTTTTAGCCAAGCACCGGTCATCGTTCTTGTCGAACCCGTCGGCGTCGCTTGCGACGAGGGGCTCGGCGAGTAAATTAACCCACAGACACAGCCTACTTGAGTTTCTCGCCGGATCTTCTCAGTGATTCTCGTTTCCGATCTGGCGGTAGATTCTGTAAAGCACTGCTCTTGCTAGAGCTTAGTGTTAGCAACGACGTCAAGTTTGAGCCCCGTAAGCTCACCTACTAGTTCGATGAATCTAGAATTACTACCCCTCGAGGTTACGAGAATAGGTAGAAAATGTCCTTCTTCAAATGAGGCTTGTGGAGAGTATTAAGCGGTGGGCAGCGGCTTGGCTCTGCCCCTGGCATTGCTGAAGTCCATGGGCGACGGTAACCACTCACCATCAAGTGGGCCGTATGCTCGTCTGCCTACAAGGGCAATAAAAAAATACCCTCAGAGATCTGTGAGCAAATTTTCACGTCAATCTTGAAGTCGGTGGAAATTATTTAGTTAGCTAATAAAAGCGTGTTACATTAAACGCGTAATACAAATAATGATTCAATTCACTTCCTAATTATCTCGTGCATTTCTTCTTAATTTCGAAATCTTATGAACGACTAGTGACCTGCCCTCGCTTCGCTTCGGAAACATTAAATATTATTATTGCTAGCTGAGTCCCGCCGACATTATTTATTACATTAATTACTACTATTATTAGTACTATATACTACTACTACTATGACACCGCGGGGCGAAGCTAGTCTAGAAAAAGTAGCCTAAGTTACTCATTATATCATCAGCTACCTATCAGTAAAAGTCTCGTCAAAATCGGTCCAGCAGATCAGCCGGAACAAACAGACAGAAAAAAATAGTAAAAATATTATTTTTTCGTATATACCGTATATATATTCTTAAGCATGTAGTAAAAAGCGGTTACTTCAATATTACAAACATACACTCCAGTTTTATTTATATGTATAGATTATTTCGCAAGTACTATTGTCGGTTACCTTTGACAAAGTCGCTAAGAAATCATGGTGAGCCTTAAAATTGTATTCGAGTCATCGGACCGAAACTGACAGGCACGAGCCACTTGTCATTCACATGACATTGTCAGTTACGAAACGAGAGGCTCGTGTCGTGCGCGACGCTCTCTCCGCGTGAGGTGTAAGTTATGAAATATTTGGACCGCGATAAACTTCTTTGATTTATTATTAAAATACTGCGGAGGATCCAGTAGGTACTGGTATACAGTCGAAGCGAATAAGACATCGCTGGTTCAGTGTACGCATTTTAAATATTACTGGTGGTAGGACCTCTTGTGAGTCCGCGCGGGTAGGTACCACCGCTCTGCCTATTTCTGCCGTGAAGCAGTAATGCGTTTCGGTTTGAAGGGCGGGGCAGCCGTTGTAACTATACTGAGACCTTAGAACTTATATCTCAAGATGAGTGGCGCATTTACGTTGTAAATGTCTATGGGCTCCAGTAACCAGTTAACATCAGGTGGACTGTGAGCTCGTCCACCCATCTAAGCAATAAATAATAAATAAATAAAAGTAATGGTCCAGCATTATATCGAATGAACACTTTTTTTTTAATATGCATTAATAATACATTAAATCAATAAAAAAAAAATTACACACACTACATACCATGTATTTGACGCACACACGCACGCATACTATTTATTGTCAAACTTTTGTTCTTGACGTCTGTTGTCAAATTGAGAATAGATTAAATATTGTTTGTCTTTGTTAATATTTTTTATAGTGTAGTCTTGGCGAAATTTGTGATTATAGAAGTATAAAATACAATCATAATAGTGTACAAACTTACAATTCCAATTAATTATTATAGTCGAATTTCGACTACTGCGGGACCTCTAGTCTTCATTATTACTCATGTAGTGAAACGTAAGCCTTGTTTTGCTTCAAGTCTGAACTGTTATCCATACTTTATTAAAATAATAAAAATACGTTGAATGTGAAATATTAAGACGCCAATAATTAAGGCAGTTGTTCGAGTGAAAAGTAAAATTTATCTGTTATGGAAAGTTTGATGTCTGATGATGAATCTGAACGAACGTGAGCTTTATATGAAACTTTCGAAAACTTTTATGGCAGGCCTCGGAATGACAGTTCATCTCGTGTCATCTAGAATACGTGATTATTTCGTGCTTTACGCAACAATAATAATATATACGTGAGCTTATTTTAATATTGGCGATAGGGCTGTCTATTCGTAATTTGAAATTAATTTGTACTTAATGGTAGGCAGCGGCTTGGCTCTGCCCCTGGCATTGCTGAAGTCCATGGGCGACGGTAACCACTCACCATCGGGTGGACCGTATGCTCGTCTGCCTACAAGGGCAATAAAAAAATTTAAAAAATGACATTAATTACTTAATTAATAAATTAAATTAAAAAAATTAAATTAATTAATTGCACATTCATTGTATAGCTCACAAAATCGCTTATAACTTTAATGGAAATCGAATTATTTCAATTCTGCAAATAAATAAATTGATCTTAAGTTACGACTTATTTTTATTTTTTTTTAATTAAATCATCCTCAAATTCGAATTGCTAATAAACGATTATAATTTTTTTGAATTACCCACTTGGCGTCTGTGTTTTAAGTGTGCGTTTTTTAAGTTTTGTCTTGCATTTATTATTCATGAATATAATTACTTACCTATCAAATTACCATTTCCTTTCAACCTACCGCATTTTTTGCATTTAATTATGTTGTTTCGTCACGTATATCTAGGAAATCCACTTAAGGCGTGCGTGCGCCTAGCCTCAGTTCGCGATTTATGGAGAGCAGCTGTCAAGGCTTTAATAAGCAAGGATTCCACATGATCACGACTGCCCTGCCAGAGTAACTCACTATGATGATGATGATTAGTTCTAAGTAATCTAAGTTACCATACTACGTTCAAATCGTGACTCGATGGCGCCTTATTTTTAACTAGCGTCCCGCTCCGGTTCCGCTTGGGTCTTTAACAAAAATTTCAACGATATATGACGTTGTTTTATTTTTTCAAATAAATAATAATAATAATAATAATAAATAATAATAAATATTTACTAACAATCACGCCACGTTAACTGGTCCCGTGATAAGTTCGTAAAGAACTTGTGTTACAGGTACCAGATAACGGAAATAAATGTAAGATTTTTATTATACACATACATATATTTAATATACATCCATAACCCTGGAAAAGACATTTATATTTATCATACAAATAACTTCCCTTGTCGGGATTCGAACCCGCGACCCCCTAGTGTAGTGACCATGTCACTTACCACTACACCAGACGGACGTAAAAGAACACTTATTGCGACTTAACTATAATAGTTAGACATATGCTGTCGCGAAACTTTTTGTAAACAATAATGTGTTCTACAAAGTCGTAGTATATTATTATATTCTATCATGAATAGTTTTCGCAGGGCACGCGATGTAAAGAATATTTAAGGTAATTTTTTTACACCTTGGGTTACATTATTGGAGTTTTAGTAAGGATCCCTATATTTTTTTTTCAAAAATGATTATGGACTGTCACTCGGGAATAGCGTAACTTCCAAACAGTGAAAGAATTTTTCAAATCGGTTCAGTAGTTTCGAAGCCTATTCGATACAAACAAACAAATCTTTCCTCTTTATAATATTATAATATAGATTAGTATAGATTACTATCCGGGATTACTGTCAAATGACGTCACGCTCAACCTGGCCCTGGAATCGATCTCCCTTCGCTGGTAGAGTCCTCAATGTCTTTACAGCCACTCAAATGCTCCGATAACATTGCAGCGGCTTCTTAAGGGGCCCGTATTCAAAATAAATAAAACACGCCTTCTTCACCAGTCAATGACTTGTACTACCTAGCTACAACTTCACGCACTGATTGTTCCAAGACGTAAAATTATTAAAAAAAAAAACAACCATTTCCGTGATGCTACTCGCGATCCGTACAAAAATGCGTACCGAGTCTGTCGTAATATATTGTTACGAAGAATTAAGGCGAAGTAGTAACATGTCAGGTGCGTTCAATTTCGAAGGAAGATGATGAGAAGAAAAGACGAGTAGAAGTCGTAGTCGTAGAGTAGAAGTCGTCGTGGCCTAAAGGATAAGACGTCCGGTGCATTTGTATCGAGCGATGCACCGGTGTTCGAATCTCGCTGGCGGGTACCAATTTTTCTAATGAAATACGCACTCCACAAATGTTCACGATTGACTTCCACGGTGAAGGAATAACATCGTGCAATAAAAATCAAACCCGCAAAATTTTAATTTGCGTAATTACTGGTGGTAGGACCTCTTGTGAGTCCGCACGGGTAGGTACCACCGCCCTGCCTATTTCTGCCGTGAAGCAGTAATGCGTTTCGGTTTGAAGGGTGGGGCAGCCGTTATGACTATACTGAGACCTTAGAACTATATCTCAAGGTGTGTGGCGCATTTACGTTGTAGATGTCTATGGGCTCCAGTAACCACTTAACACCAGGTGGGCTGTGAGCTCGTTCACACATTAAGAAAGAAAAAAAAAATTAATGAATACAATTGAGACGTCTCAATAGCGGATTGAGCGGAATAAAATTGAGGCGTCTCAATTGTATTCCGCTCAATCCGCTAACTAGCTGTATTCGAGTTGTGATATTTATTTTTTGTTTAGTTGCACCAACAAAGTGACCATCGATACAAAACATTGACAAAGTACATGGCAGATCACGTCCTTACGGATCCATCAGATCCAATAACCCTTGCATTAGACGCCTTCAGCTCTAACACAAGAAGTAGAGACCCCGGTAACCGTACTCGTCGAACTCGGCAAAGAGTTCGACGTGCAACCTAACCTAAGCATCAGCCCGTTGAGTTTCTCGCCGGATTTTCTCAGCGGGTCGCAATTGCGATCCAGTAGTAGACTCATTCGCAAAGCAGCTACTCTTGAGTTGTTAGGTCTCCCTTGGAAGCGCTCGGGTAGCTGTTAGCAAACCCCGCCCTTTCTGGCTGAGCCCTTGCTCGCCCACCTGTCCTTGTGAAACTGGAAAGGCCTCAGGGCCACAAGTAAGCTCTCAATCATAAAAAACATGGCAGATGCACCTCAATAATTATAGATGCAACCGACAGTGCGTTGACAACAAAAATAAAAACCATATATAACTAAAATTATAACTAATATCTGATGACATGTTCATCAATACAATGAAAAAACGACATTAAATCGAAATCCCAATTACAATAATAGATCAGCTACCCTGGCCTCCAAAGCGAATGGTTCCGTCTTGGTAGGAGAGTCTCTTATCGATGGCTTCAGAATATATCCATCTTATCGCAGCCGCCTCAAGATTACAACCCAGATGATGGGACAACAAATAGCCACTGTCACCTTTTGACATGTCTGTTCGAATCCTTTCGGTTTAATCACGGTGCGCTCCTAGCATCAGTCGGTCCAGTGTTGGACATGTCACTTAATCCTTCTCTTAAAATAAACTCGAGAACGAAACTTATCGATGTTTAGTGATAGCTACTCGCTCGAGTAACTGGAGCGAGTAAATGTCTAAATAAATCGATTAGCTTTCATAGTTCTGAAAAAAATCAAAACCCATGACTGGTATATATTTATCCAGTGACTGATAAGAGACTGTCTACTTGTATAAAAACATTCGTATTCACTTTACCCATAGACACAATTCACTAGGATCGGAACCGGATCTTGTAGGCGGGTCGTGATTCCGACCCGGTGGTGGACTCAACCCCCCATCCCCCATCCCATTCCACGACGCCCTTCATGCGGCCAATGATCGGAGGCGCTGATGGGACATTACAAGGAGCAAAATCCTGTCGACATATAATGGTCACGACCCTCAGCAGTGAGGAAACGACGCGAGGAGGGAGGTGGACTCAACGAAGCACTGCTCTTGCTATGGCAGGTGTTAGCAAACACTCTCATGCCGAGTTTAGTTGACGCCAGAATATCCCCTCGCGGCTACTGGCAGATATAGACAACAAATAGAACAGAAACAGATTGCTTAAATTAATGATTTACAAACGGCTCACGTAATGCTCTTTCGTCTCTGAGTTTTACTTAAGTTAATTAGTTTTCGCTTTGACTTAGATCTATAAAAATCAAAAAAATAAACTAAAATTACCGAACTGACCAATGATGATGTACAAATCGAAATCTGAACTGTGTGAAGCAACTATTATATAAAAAGTATTTCACCAGTATTTTATTAGTAAGCCAGTATTTAACAATTAAACCCTTGAGAGCTAACTCTACCTTTACTTACTGATCTAGATTTTTCCTTTAAAATTACTTTCTTAATAAACATAGACTGGATTCTTTCTACTTAAAAGTAGTACTACTTAAAATCTTCAAGAGGCGTTTCAATAATCAAAGCGGAAACAAAGACATACCTAATTATCGAACACATTGACGAGTAACTTGTACGATGAGCAATTTGTATTCTAGTATAATAAGAATTATTATCTTTTTTTTCATAGCTAAGCTGATAGCTTTGCTAACTCTGGCCCTAGCAAGAGCAGTGCTTCGCAGAATCTACCACCGAATCGGAAACGCGACCCACTGAGAAATCGGCGAGAAACTCAGTGGGCTGTGTCTATGGGTTAGTTTACTCGCCGAACTCTTCGTCGCAAGCGACGGGTTCGACGAGGACGGTGACCGTTGCTTGAGGTACCTAAAAGCACCGCCACCGTTAGTGCATCCGGAGGATCCGAAATGACATGTTTAGGGCTTTAATGAGAATGAAGGCGGTTTTTTTTAAATGGCCGTTATAAAGCGTACTTCGAGGTGGAGTGGATATGGGTAGGTTTCCATAGCCCTGGTTGATTTAACCTCAAAGTAAAGTTTCCTTAATTAGCGAATAGTTGGAAGTATTTTGGCATCCTGTCTCAGGATGAGAATTGGCATTCACGTCCCGATGCCTCGTGGTCAAGGTGACAAGCGCCTCTGCTAGTCTTGAGGAACATAAATCAGAGCTCAGGATAGACTCAGAGCCACTTTTAAATCATTTAGACAACTACACTCCTTAGCTCAGTCGCAATTTTCCATTTGCGACCGAGTAGTCCGTACTGCGTCTCGGAAACTTCAAGTGAAATCACAACGTGTATTCAAAGATTTTCCGGTGAAAGTGTTGTCCGCTGATCGATGGACCGTGAACACAATAAGACGTAAAACTATCGCCTAATTGAGTTAATTTAAAAATAAACTCGACCTAGTGAATGTTTCATGCAGAAACGAACCAAAGAGGAAATCTCATGAATGCGATCCAGCTGCTTCTTATGTACGTATCCAGCGAGTGATGAAGGAACAATACCAATAGTATCACTATGAATGGTATTAGAAAATGTAGCCACAGATATTTTTATATTTATTTATTTGGCATATCAAATAGACAAAAACATTCATACGTAGTACATTAAAAAAAATCCATTACACATGAGTAGAAAGTGTACAAAATCGTAATAAAATAAATTTCCAAAAAACAACAACAACAACAAGTACCTATATCACATTACAACAAAATTCTAAAATCTCATTTTTGTATGCTGTAAGATCTATTATATTAATACGTGAAGCAAAAACTTTGTATCCCTTTTTACGAAAATTGCGTGGACGGAGGAGTATGAAATTTTCCACACTTATAGAGAATATAGAGAAGAAGAGCACAATGCTAATATTTGTTTAAATAATGCGTAAAAGATACATTAAATCAATAAAGAGAACATTACACACACTACATACCATGTATTTGACGCACACACGCATGCATACTATTTATTGTCAAACTTTTGTTCTTGGCGTCTGTTGTCAAATTGAGAATAGATTAAATATTGTTTGCCTTTGTTATTATTTTTTATAGTGTAGTCTTGGCGAAATTTGTGATTATAGAAGTATAAAATATAATCATAATAGTGTACAAACTTACAATACTTATAGTCGAATTTCGACTACTGCGGGACCTCTAGTATCAATAATATTGTCATAATTGGAGAATTTCATATATTATCATGTACACACTCTACGGTAAATATATTACCTTCTCACAACACACCTTCCGTGAGTACTATTACCGACTGCTTATTCATGCTCTATAAGTATTTCAAACCGAATCTGCTCGTAACAAAAAGCTGGTTGCTTGCTCCTTTCTCGCGTAGCACCGTCCATTAATCTTATACATCCGGCTGCGTACGTAACTGCACTTGTTTTCCTTGAGAAATTTAACGTTACCATAATTATTACCGCTTGGTATTTGAATATTTTGTATGTTTGTGAAATTGGTTAAAAAAAATTTAAATTATTACTTTTTAACTTGATCTTACAATTTAAAAGCCGGTTTAGCTTTCGAACCGATCCGCATTACGTAGCCCGAATAAGCCGTTACAAAAGCTTAAGTCAATTATTGTAGAGAATGTAAACTGATAAATACAAGAACCAAGTATGTGACCACGAAAGTGGTAATAAAAACCCGAGATAAATCGCAATTTTATTTTTTTATTTTTTTTATTGCTTAGATCGGTGGACGAGCTCACAGCCCACCTGGTGTTAAGTGTAATTTAATATTTACAAATATCGATACCGTCAAAGTCTTGTTGGTAGCATTAAATCATTTTTTGTTACAATTTTCTAGTTTATTTTTCAGCTTTATAATTTAAATCGTAGCTTATTATTAGTTCAGTACATGAGAAAGTGCATAGTGGAAAAATCAGTTCCAGTTTCAGTAGGTTCCTAATGAGTATACGGCTCACCTATTAGTGAGTGGTTACCGTCGCCCATGGACGTCAGCAATGCAATGCGTGGATGCTAGGGACACAACCAAGTCAATACTAACCGCTACTATTCTGTGTTCGTCAAATGAAACATAAATAAAATCTCAAATATATACCTAAATAATAATAACAAATATTATTATGCCTATGCCTTTATTTCGGTTTTGGATTCGAGAATCGTCTGTGGATATCATATAGATACTTATGACATTATTATTCTTTAGCTGTCGTCCAAAAATTTTTGGATTGAAAATTCCTTTAGCAAAACTGCTACTTGTAACACAATGAAACGAAATAGCGACTGTAAAAAGAGACAAACATAAGATTTTGCTTGCGAGAGAACGAGATAGAATACCTCTGAAGGTTAAAACTTCAACTGCACGTGAATTGCGCTCAAGCTTTCCTTGGGCTAGAAGGATGGACGAACTAACCACCTGAGAAGCTCATAGACATTAATCACACACGAATGCCTAGGTAACCTAGCCATCCACATTTGTACTTTAGATTAAGTAGATAATAATGTATCTACGCTGAATCTATGTTAGATGGAAGGGCTTTTGAAGTAAAACTTCTTTAGAATCGTTGTGATTTCAAACTCGATGAAACGAAAAAAGAAGTCCATAGAGTTTTTTTTAATACAGCGCCATCTATGAGATTTTTTAATAATAACGTGTGTATGAAACTTCTTGTAGTGAATTTCAATTTAGGATTATACGTGAAGTTAAAATATTAATCCACAGAGGGCGCTACCTCATACTATAAAAGATGATTTACAATTATTTACTAATGACAAAATTTTACATATACTTAGACATTTAGGATAATTGTATTTTAATTTTTGAAGGTTTCACTTCTACCACGTGTGAATTGCGCACATGTATTTTTTCCCCACATATGTTTATCACAGTAAAACCAACGTGGAAATTTAAAACAGGTGACCTCATAGAACTAATCGGTTCATTCCCACACGAGAACTACGATTACCACACAAACACGAACCAATTCGACGAACCGGTTGTAGTTTATCCGGAGCAAGATCGCCCGAAGCCGACGAGGCCGAAACCGGTCACGAAACCGGACTGGCACACACACTATTTTCACGTTAAGCCTACTTACAACGAGGTCACCACTTCGAAGCCCTTCTACACACCAACACACAACGGTGATGATGATTATGTGCAAGTTTACACGAACGGCAACCAGCCGGGTTCGAGTCAGCCGGGTGAGATTTGTGATAACCGGTTTTTGTTTCTGGGTGGTTTCTTTCTTTACGCTTGTATCGGTGATGGAACTTGGGTTTTGATGATGATCACATCTGTTTTAAATGAATTTGATATGTAGCGTGTTGCTAATGTTCTTTATTTTTACCATATACTGTATTAAGTATTAAGAGCTGTAAAAGAAAAAAAATATTTAAAATATCATAACCGTGAACATTTAAGGGCAGGCTAACTATGGGCTTTACATGGTAACACCAATGAATGCACCAGAAAAAGGGTAGACCTATTATTCTACTACCATCCTAGTCTTCAATTTATCCATGATTGTGCCCTACTTGCAACAGCTGACTTGCAACTTGGCAATCGGAAACTCAATATATTTGAAATATTTGTTAATGACTAGACAAATTGAACTATTCGCTATGCAGATACCCGCATAAGCTTAAAAATTATTACAGCAATAAATGCATCTTATAATAAACATTTAAAAGACATATAATACCCAATTTTCGTTTAAATTTTCCTTTTTTTTATTGCTTAGACGGCTAGACGAGTTCACAGCCCACCTGGTGTTAAGTGGTTACTGGAGCCCATAGACATCTACAATCTAAATGCGCCACCCACCTTAAGATATAAGTTCTAAGGTCTCAGTATAGTTACAACGCCTACCCCGCCCTTCAAACCGAAACGCATTACTGCTACACGTCAGAAATAGGCGGGGTGGTGGTACCTATCCGTGAGGACTCACAAGAGGTCCTACCACCAGTGATTACGCAAATTATAATTTTGCGGGTTTGATTAATAATTTATATTAAGATGTATTAGTCGTTACCAAACAAGTGTTGATTATCGTTTCAATTCTCGTTCCATTACTTATTAAGCACTTCAAGCTATGCATTGCACTGTTATAACATAATCATCACGCACCTTTTCACTTTGTACAGCACATGCTTCCGGAATGTTTAACATACAATATATCTCTACTTTGTTTTAAGTAAGAGTCGACTGTGGGTTACAATATTCGGATAAGCTTTTTATTATTTTATTGCTTAGCTGGGTGGACGAGGTCACAGCCCACCTGGTGTTTGGTTGTTATTGGAGCCCATAGACATCTAGAACGTAAATGCGCCACCCACCTTGAGATATAAGTTCTAAGGTCTCAGTATAGTTACAACGGCTGCCCCACTCTTCAAACCGAATCGCATTACTGCTTCACGGCAGAAATAGGCAGGGTGGTGGTACCTACCCATGCGGACTCATAAAGTCCTACCACCAGGGTGTATTACAAGTGGGTAGACATTCTGTCTGCTTATTTCTGCGGCCTCCATCATGGTTTCCGGTTTCAAGTGTGGGGTAGATAGATTTCTAGTGGGTTTTTTTTTTATTTTTTTAGCCTTTGTAGGCAGACGAGCGTACGGCCCACCTGATGGTAAGTGGTTACCGTCGCCCATGGACTTCAGCAATGCCAGGAGCAGAGCTAAGCCGCAGCCTACTGCAAAATTGAGGTTTCGACCTCATGTATCCCGTATCGGGTTTCCGTAGGCCCTGGATATCAAGTGGGCCGTATTTATTATCTATAGTTGTTCTTAAATTACATTGTATATTTTAATAAAACGGTAAGTAAATTTTAACTGAACAAAACAATAGTATATGCTAATATTTTTCTTCAGTTTTCGTGATTTATAGACCTAAATAAAATCACTTTTACATTTTTTTTATTACCATTAAATTATATTCGACTTTACGCATACTTTACTGTTTTCGTGATCAATAATCCGGGACCATGTCCATAGAAACGCCAGAATAAACCGTAAAAATATTTTTAATATGTTATATTATGTATTTTAAAACTGATCAATGCATGTTTCGGTCTCCTTCGAATGAAGTATGACAAAGGAAATCATTCAAAAGGGCATTCATTGAACCTGTACAAAGTATCATTGTATGATGTAACAACAATTACGTGTGACGTGTAATGTAAATATTGTAATTTATTAGCGTTTATTTTCCCGCACCGTTGACTGTAGAAGATACAATGATTTTTTATACAACAGATATGTGAGTCGTCTATTATCAAAGGTGGCAATCTGTGCATTTGGACAAAAAAATGTTATTGATATGTCAATACAGATTGATTTGAATATAATCGTCTCCTTCAAAGAATACGGTTCAAAACCTGCATTAAATAAAGGTTAATACTTAACCTGTTATTTATCTAAGATGTCGTTCAGAAGAGTTTTGTGACTGCCAATGGAATACAAAGTCAATAATTCGTTTTTCTGATTTACCAATAATTGTCCGAAAGTCACATTGCCGGCTTTGATAATAGTCGACTCATGTTATCTTCATTGTAACTGACTCTTCAAATCTGACCGCGCCATATATATCTACATACCTACCGATATAGTGCACACACATGTTGACAAGTAGCATTAATGAAAAGTACAAAAGATGGGATAAGCGCGTGATTAAAAAAGATAGCTATAATTGGAACGATTGCACTTGTTATATTATTATTGCATATGTTTAGACGCGACTAAAGACGAAACTTCCCAATTGGCCTGTTTTCGAGTCTTCACTTGACGTGCGCTTGAAACATATCTGCTTCTTTTTACATATAAAATATCATTGAGAAGGTAAGTTTCCACAACATACTCCCTTTGATTAACAATAAACAACAGAGTAACATACAACAAAGTACACGCGTATACATTCTCAAGATACAACATAACAAAAAAAACTGTTTATTTACTTGTCTCCCCAATATAATTCGTATGTGGTATGAACACGAATTATCGGAAGGATACTACCGTTAGGTATCGCTGTACGCGGAGAGTATTAGTGTCCACTTAAAATGAGACGAAGTTGCTTGACGTCACTAAGATTTTAATATTTATTTAAGTAAATAAGTATATTAGTATGTAATGTATGTAAGTATGTATATTGGTATATAAATCAGTTAGTTAAACATTTCATATTATATGTAAACGGTATATATATTATGTTTATTGTATGTATATATTTTCTATAATAATATATTGTCTATAGTACACCGCAACATACCTGCTATATTTTTATATTTTCCAGAATTTCTATAAATTAAACGGTTGTCTGGAAGAGATCCCTTTTAGCTATAAGACCGCCTATTGTATAAATGTATCTGCTTTTTGACTGTTCTTTGAATGTAAATTATGTTTTGGTGTGCAATAAAGTGTATTATTTCTCTCTCTCTCTTTCTCTCTTTCTCTCTCTCTCTCTCTCTCTTCCTCTCTCTCCCTCTCTCTCCCTCTCTCTCCCTCTTTCTCCCTCTCTCTCTCCCTCTCTCTTCCTCTCTCTCCCTCTCTCTCCCTCTCTCTCCCTCTTTCTCCCTCTCTCTCTCCCTCTCTCTTCCTCTCTCTCCCTCTCTCTCCCTCTCTCTCTCTCTCTCTCTCTCTCTCTCTTTCTCTCTCTATTTAACCAAAGAACAGTAGTTAAATAACATATACGTGGTTTACAGGTTGCGGAGAGCATTTCACCCGTTCGAACCGTATCGTTGGGGGTCATTCCACCGGCTTCGGCTCCCATCCGTGGCAGGCTGCCCTGATCAAGTCAGGTTTTCTGAGCAAGAAGCTGGCCTGCGGTGGAGCCTTGATATCTGATCGATGGGTGGTGACGGCCGCCCACTGCGTTGCTACGTGAGTACGCTTTTACTGTTGATCTTTAAAGCAAGACGCGTTGTCTGTAATTCTACTTTCAAAATATCGTTTTTAAAATTAATTAAATAATTAATAATAAAATAAAAATTGAATTAAACATAATTTCCCTACTGAATATAACCTAATCTTAATTAATCAAAATATGTAGCCTAGTTTTACTTAAATGTATAAATATTCTTTTTTCTAAGCAGTATAAATATAAAAATTTTTGCTACTTAGTGAAAAAATATTATTCTGGATTTCATATTTCTTAAAATTATTTATTGTATTTTTGTTCAATTGACCATACTTCTCTATATCGATGTTGTCAACTTACACCTGTAATTGAGGTGACATTTGTCATGTACTTATTCAATGTTTTTATTGTTCACTTGCTAGTGTAACTAAATAAATAAACAAATAAATAAATAATAGTTTAAAAACTAACAAAATACGCTTTTATAGAAAATCCAACTAAAAAATAAAAAATAAATTTTAATAATTTTGAATTAAAAATAATGTAAGAAAAAATGATTTTATTGTAAATAAGCGTGGGGTGCTTGGTATAAGTAGTTATAAATATTTTATGAACAGACATAAGTAGAAGTGTTATTTTGATAATATCCTGAAAAGCACTTTTGAGTTGGATTTCAATTTTTTCAATATATTTTTTAAATATTGAACTGTCCTTAATAAGTGTGCCTTTCGAGTTAATCCGACATTTTGAAGGGGGGTCAAATTCATGTTAAAAAATTCTGTTACAAACACATACTGGTTTTTACTGGTGGTAGGACCTCTTGTGAGCCCGCGCGGGTAGGTACCACCGCCCTGCCTATTTCTGCCGTGAAGCAGTAATGCGTTTCGGTTTGAAGGGTTGGACAGCCGTTGTAACTATACTGAGATCTTAGAACTTATATCTCAAGATGGGTGGCGCATTTACGTTGTAGATGTCCATGGGCTCCAGTAACCACTTAACACCAGGTGGGCTGTGAGCTCGTCCACCCATCTAAGCAATAAAAAAAAACATACATACATACGTCTGAAGCTAATAAAAAGTGTATTTATATCCTAATCAGTTTCGTGTTTACTGTACTCTCTCTCTCTCCAGAACTCCAAACTCTCAACTAAGAGTTCGTCTCGGCGAATGGGACGTGCGTGATGCGGGCGAGAGGTACTCCCACGAGGAGTTCTCGGTGCAGAGGAAGGAGGTGCACCCGTCTTACGAGCCAGCAGACTTCAGGAACGACGTGGCACTAGTACAGCTGGACCGAGGAGTTGTATTCAAACAGCATATTCTGCCGGTGAGAGGAGACATGACCAATATGAAATCTCAGCTTCGTTTTTCGCAAACAAACTCAAGAGCTATGTATGTTCACGATTGACTTCCACGGTGAAGGAATAACATCGTGTTATAAAAATCAAACCCGCAAAATTATAATTTGCGTAATTACTGGTGCTAGGACCTCTTGTGAGTCCGCACGGGTAGGTACCACCACCCTGCCTATTTCTACCGTGAAGCAGTAATGCGTTTCGGTTTGAAGGGTGGAGCAGCCGTTATACTCGAGATCTCAGAACTTATATCTCAAGGTGGGTAGCGCATTTACGTTGTGGATATCTATGGGATCCAGTAACCACTTAACACCAGGTGGGCTGTGAGCTCGTCCACCAATCTATGCAATAAAAAAAAAAAAAAAAAAAGTTGGCATTAAATGATGATGATGCTATTCCATTAATAGAAAGCGCTGTGTATATATTTAAACTATTATATAAATGGGTATTATTAAAAATGGAGAATAGAAAAAATTTCAGACTATATATGTAAAACTGAAACTTCGAAGTCATGTCTCAAGATAGGCGGTGCCATTTCATCATTGACGTGAGCCATCCAATTAACATCAGATGAGCTGTGGAGCTCATCCTCCTGTCTAATAAATAATAATGCCAAAGTTCGGAATCTAATACTTATAAGATAAGGCGCCCTGTGTACTCGCGTCAAAAGAAAAGATTGTACCAGTGCTCCAATCCTGCACAGGAGTAACAATTTATCTGAAAAGTACCAAATACCCACAGAGGGTAAGGCAATTAAGGCTACCACCTGGCATCTTTGAGGCGGCAGTACATGAAACCTTGACTGAGCATGATCTTTCATGTCATTTTTGCCAGATAAAATACAAGAATCCACAAAGCCTTATCGCAACGTCCTCAAAGAAAGATGATTTGAATACATTTCAGGTGTGCCTGCCACAAAAGCAGATGAAGCTCGCTGGTAAGATGGCGACAGTGGCGGGCTGGGGCCGGACCAGACACGGTCAGAGCACCGTGCCTTCCATTCTACAGGTACCACTGATCTTGGGATTTAATAATTACAATTCAGTTAATTTCTAGCTCTGTGGTGTTGGCACACCCATCTCTTTCCGTTAGTGTCGCAAGGTGACTAAAAGATTCTGGACAACAACATTCTCTGAGTAATGTACCGGCGTACTGCAATGAGCAACTGGAATTCACTTGTAAGAGAATCTTCAAATAGTCACGTATCATTTTAGAGGGTGGGATACGCTTTAGGACAGATCCTGCTTCAAACGAGGCTTGTGGAGAGTCTTAAACGGTAGGCAGCGGCTTGGCTCTGCCCCTGGCATTGCTGATGTCCATGAGTGAAGCTAACCACTTACCATCAGGTGGGCTGTATGCTCGTCTGCCTATACGGCAATATAAAAAAGATACTTCGGTTGTGATGTCTATGGGTAACTATTGTAAATCAAGCGCGCCATCAGCTCGTTCACCTGCGCAATAAAAAGGGATCTTTAAGCTTTAAGCTTATCAGAGCTTAAATTGAGATAGCTCGGGTTTTTTTGCCATGAAATAATTACAACCCTTAATCTGACTTCATAGTCGTTTACAATTTAGACAGAACGATCGAGATCGTCTTGTAAAGTAAGGTGGTCAGACCTGATGCATCTATAATGTGAAGGACATCCTACTACAGACTTCATTAAATCGGTCCATTGCAAGAGAGACCTCCCCCCCTTCCTGATTTAAAATAACTATCCTAAATTAAGTTGCAATGTCCCTCTATTTCCATACATTCGAGGGCACACTGCTGCATTCATTTAAACGACCTCCTACTGCAGACTTCATTAAATCGGTTCATTGCATGAGAGACCTCCCCCCCCCCTTCCTGACTTAAATTAACTGTCCTAAATTAAGATGCAATGTCCTTCTATTTCTATATGTTCGAGGGCACCATACTGCATTCACTTAACGGCAGCAGACTTCATTAAATCGGTCCATTTCATGCCTACTCCCCGCTACCCCCTCAACTTAATTCGGCTGACTGGTCTCTTCAGGAGGTGGATGTGGAGGTGATCCCCAACGAGCGTTGCCAGCGCTGGTTCCGCGCGGCCGGCCGCCGGGAGACCATCCACGACGTGTTCCTGTGCGCCGGCTACAAGGAGGTGAGCCCTGACAATGTACTGAAAGCTGACAACACGACGGAGCGAAGCAACATTAATACGACAGCTAGATAGGAGCAGACTTCTTTAAATATCTGTTTTAATGGCCATTAAGACGACGACTAGTTCTTCCACCGAGCGAAGGGCGGGGCAGCCGTTGTAACTATACTGAGACCTTCGAACTTATATCTCAAGGTGGGTGGCGCATTTATATCGTAGATGTCTATGAGCTTCAGTAACCACTTAACTCAAGTGGTCTGTGAGCTCGTCCACGCTTCTAAGGAATAAAAAAAAAAAAAAATAATGAAAATGGAATTGTTCGGTGGACCAATTTTGAAACTTGGCTCGTTTTGTCATTTATTAGATGGACATGAACAACGTTAATACCGGCACTTACCTAGAGATATGAGTTCTAAGTCTCAGTATAGTTACAACGGCTGCCCCGCTCTTCAAACCGAAACGCATTACTGCTTCACGGCAGAAATAGATGGTACCTACCCGTGCGGACTCACAAGACCCCTACCACCAAAGTATAAGATAAACATAATTTCAGCTCGTGACTTCAAACATTTCCCTGAGAGTGGCATCTGATATGAGCAGTATTTGTTTTCGGTACAGAATCACATCAATTATTAATAACTTGTAAATTGTCCTTTGTTCTGATATATTTATAACATGTGGTGAAGATATAAAAAAGAATGCCTTATCGCTTTCCTGCGCATACCAATGCGCTGGTCGAACCAGATACACTCTACTCTCTCTTTCTCTCTCTCTGGCGCAGGATAATCCAGGAGAATATTATTAGATGAGACCACGAAACAAAGCGTTGAGGATTATTGACATAAAGAGGAGGATCCTTTCCTGATACTGAGAAATATCGTTAACACAGACATTGACTGAGTCGAACCCTGATCCATAGTCTAGTGAACAAATAATACAACCAAAACGAACACAATTTTTTTTTATTCATAGGGAGGCCGAGACTCCTGTCAGGGCGACAGCGGGGGGCCACTGACTATGAAGTACGAGGGGCGAAGCACCCTCATCGGCCTCGTGTCCTGGGGCATCGGCTGCGGCCGGGAGCACCTGCCCGGAGTCTACACTAACATACAGAAATTCGTTCCCTGGATCGATAAACTCATCAATACGTAGCTCGATCTAACGTTAACTGGTTAGAGGGGCCCATGGACATCATTACATAAAGGCCGTCAGCAGCTGTCCTACCCTTCGACCGAGGTTCATCACATCAGATAGTGAGACGTGTAGGCCCCCATAGGGTCCACTGACAGCTCCTTATTTGATCTCAAGATTCAAATCAGCCACTAACTACAACTTATACAGACTGTAGTGAAGAAAACCATTTAATTTTTCTTAATGAAATAGTTAATTTTGATATTTGAGCATATTGAGCATTCTAGTGATGCTTTTTGAAAAGTCGGTTTAGAGCAAGCAGCAAGTAGCATGGAGTAGGGGAATCTCCCAGTTTAATTATACTGTGACAAAAATTATGAAAAAAATAATAAAACAAAGGTAATCATATCCCGAGGATATTTAGGAAAATTCGCTCCATAATCTGGTAACATTAAAAATTGCAGTTTATTAAAATTAATAGAAGTGGCAAATTTAATAAACACAAAGTGCTCGCCTAAAACAAAAACAAAAAAAAATAATCTACCGATTTTTATTTATTCACAGTTAATGAAATTATGAATGAATGTCTTAAATGAGAATCTTTGTTGTTTATGTTAAAGGACCATACCTTTTAAAAGTCCTGAATGAATATAGTGGGATCAGGTTGGCCCAGCAGTGGGGCGCTAACAGTTTGTTAAAAAATACAGGGTACATACAAAATATGTATATTGTCAATGTACATAAGTTATTTAATTTTAATAAATCATTTTTACAGCTACAAACGTAAAAATGATGTTGGGTTTTTTATTTTATTAAATTCATAAAGTCAAATTGAAAATTAGTGAAAGGATTACATTATTTTGATGTGCACAAAGCAAAGGATCAAGTTAGGTATACTATAGCAAAAACGATATAGAACAAACAAGAAATTTAGATAAAGCAAGCAATTAATTTAAATCAAGCAAGCAATTTTGATCAAGCAAGCAATTTAAATAAGCAAGCAATTTAAATCAAACAAGCTATTTAAATTAAGCAAGCTATTTAAATAAGCAAACAACTTAAATAAGCAAGCAATTTATATCAAGCAAGCTCTTTAAATCCAACAAGCTATTTAAATAAGCAAACAATTTAAATAAGCAAGCAATTTAAATCAAGCAAGCTCTTTAAATCCAACAAGCTATTTAAATAGGCAAACAACTTAAATAAGCAAGCAATTTAAATCAAGCAAGCTCTTTAAATCCAACAAGCTATTTAAATAGGCAAACAACTTAAATAAGCAAGCAATTTAAATCAAGCAAGCTCTTTAAATCCAACAAGCTATTTAAATAGGCAAACAACTTAAATAAGCAAGCAATTTAAATCAAGCAAGCTCTTTAAATCCAACAAGCTATTTAAATAAGCAAGCAGTTTAGAGCAAGCAAGTTACTTAGAGCAAGCAAACGAAATTGTTCTATATAGATTAAATAAATAATTACGACCAAGTAATTTTGACGAAGTAAATAAAATTTAATTCAAACAAAAATAAGTCTAAACCCCAGCTCGAATGGGTCGTTACATCGGGCTTGTCTATTTCTAACAAAGCATGACGTGATAGTTATCTCTTCTTGAATTTTTTAAAGTGTAAATAAAAGCAAGCAAAACTTGTGGTATTGTGTAAATAGTTAAATTAATTAATATATTATTCCAGTTTAAGTGACCCAGAAAACGCGGTCAGTTAAAATTTCATTTATTTTATCATAAAATCTGCCCTGGTTTTTAAATTACCCATGTTTTGGATGTGGTGTCTGTCAGTCATCAGATAATGAAGTAGGATCACTTACTGCTCGAACGTTTGTCTGTTTGTCTATGGAAAAAACCAATTCATTCCCAATCCAATATACTCTATTTCACATTTATGAAATTTCGACCTCAGAATTAGAAAGCCTTAGAATTGTCATTTTGATTTTTAGTGCTAATATCATAATGAAAGCTCTATGAGTTTTAAATAGTAATTGGATCTCACAGATTTACAGTTCTAGGAGAAAAATAAATTAATGAAGTTAAGATATACAAATACATTTAATACATTTTGGTCTGTACGTTTGTAGAGCTATTTATTTTTAGATGTAACTTTTATACAAATGTTTTTTTTTTGATAATAAATTATTTTTATAAATGCACAGCTTTTTATTTCTTTGAATGGTCCTCATTTTGAATGTCATCGTGATTTATTAAAATCGTAAATCCATTATTTCAAGTAGGTGTACTAAATGCATATAAGGCCCATACGTATTGAAAATGGGCCAAAGTCACATCGTTCTCATCAATACTAAGTTTTTTTTTCCTACCTCTGGTGATAGCCTTGAGAGGCTATTTCAGCTTCGCCCTAACCTGTGTAGATGAGCTCACGGGGCTCAAACCGGAGTGTTGTTAACACGAACCCTAGCAAGAGCAGTGCTTCGCAGAATCTACCACCGGATCGGAAACGCGACCCCCTGAGAAGATCCGGCGAGAAACTCAGTGGGTTGCTAAGTATCATAAACTCTACGCAACACCAGTGATGATGTAGAAAGCTCGATCACTAATGCAAATAGCTTCGGAGACCACTTTTTCCAGATTGTTCTCCACCTGGCGGGACCAACGAATAGGGCTATGATCTCTGCATCTGTTTGAATCCACCGAGCCAGTCAGGCTTTATCCAATTACCACCCTATTTTCTGGTACTAGCCGAGGTATCCAAATATCAGTTGGTCGAAAGTGTACGAAAACATTCTCATCAAATATATACATGGGAACAAATCACGCACGGTCGTGCGGCCTCAATTAAGGATTCCCTTTGTAATAGACACCAGAGACTGACATAATATACAGAGAATAAACACCCAGACAAAAAGCAAACAAACTTGTTCATCACACGAATGTTGGCCCGTTGTGGGAATCGAACCCACGACCCCCAGCGCAACAATCAGGGCGCTAATTATTGCACCAAAAATCCAGTCAACGCGTTCAACGCTGTGATTCGCTCCTTAACGGTGGCTATCAACCGTTTTTATTACTATGTAAAAACCGAGGAACTCACTCCACTCAATCGGAGCGAAGATCTGGAACTCTCGACTGTATCCATCATCCAGGACCGTCTCACTTCCTGGAAGACATAGATAGTCTCTGTAATACAAGTAAGCCGGATTGGCAGCACCACTTAAACAAAGCTTAAGCAGAAATCACTGAATTTCGTGTCTCTCTGATTGTTTCTACAAAAAACACTCAGTTAGTTTTGAAGGCTTTTTATGTTTACATCAGACAAAAACTGGTGTATATGCTAACTCGCTACAATGAAGCAATACGATGAACTCGCATATAAATTATATAAATCGTACGACACGACGGAAGCGCGGTCCCATCCAAAATTATAAAGTTTTTTTTTTAATTGCTTAGTAGGGTGGGCGAGCTCACAGCCCACCTGGTGTTAAGTGGTCACTGGAGCCTATAGACATCTACAACGTAAATGCGCCACCCACCTTGAGATATAAGTTCTAAGGTCTCAGTATAGTTACAACGGTTGCCCCATCCTTCAAACTGCTTCACGGCAGAAATAGGCAGGGTGGTGGTAGTGCACAGCTTTTTAGGTAGTGGATAGGTGGTACCTATCCGCGCGGACTCACAAGAGGTCCTACCACCAGTTAAACGAGGTTTCATCAGTTTCAAATTAATAATCCCGAGCGAATTAATTTAGCGACATCTATCAACAAAGGGCACAAACTAAAATAGTGAAGAAGCAACGACGGTAGATGGCGACACTCGATCATGTCGATAGCTGGAATAGAATACTGGCTTCTTAATTTTTTGGGTCTTCTGCCTGTTGGCTATGGAGATCGGTGAGGAAGAACCAGCAGACAGAGAGAAAGTGGTCCTACAGGCCTCGCAAAAGATCCGAATAATGAATCTGCACGCCAGTGCTAACTCAATGAGATGTTTCCTGGGAGGGATGTGGCGTCATGAAGGCGAGTTTTTGTGCGAGTGACCGAGATCTTTGTCAACACTTGCTCAATTTAATTCTATATCTATTCTATATCTATTTAACGGCCGTCTGGTGTAGCGGTAAGTGACATGGTCACTACACAAGGGGGTCACGGGTTCGAATCATGCCCAGAGAAGATATTTATATGATAAATATTATTATAAAATGTCTTTTCCAGGGCTCAGAATTGAGTTCCAGGGTTATGGATGTATATTATACTAGTAGTCCCGCAGTAGTCGAAATTCGACTATAATGAATTGAATTTATAAGTTTCAACATTATTATGGTCCTATTGTTACAGATTTTGCCAAGACTACACTATAGACAAATACTCGTAATATTAAAGATAAACAATACTAACCTATTCTCAATTTGACTACAGACTTTAAGCAATAACAAAATTTTGATAATTAACAAAGAGTATGTGTGTGTGTGTGTCAAATACATGGTAGTGTGTGTAATGTTTTCTTTAGTGATTTAATGTATCTTTTATGCATTATTTAAAAAAAAAATTAGCATTGTGCACTTCTTCTCTACATTCTCTATAAGTGTGGAAAATTTCATACTCCTCCGTCCGCGCGATTTTCTTAAAAAAATTAATATATAGATATACGTGTGGGTATAATAAAAATCTTACATTTATTTCCGTTATCTGGTACCTGTAACACAAGTTCTTTACGAACTTAGCACGGGACCAGTTAACGTGACGTGATTGTTAGTAAATATTTATTTATTTATATCATCTGAGGCTCCAATACTGGTTGTTAAGTGACGCTTGGTTTAATTGCTACCGTCCCCAACGAGTCGACAGAAACCCGGCGATTTCTTCAATACCCAATAAAATCCTTTCCTTTTAATTTGCAATTTCGATAATTTCAATGAATACGCGGATTATATTTATCATCGTTTATGATCAAACTTTACTTGACTACTGTGTTAAAGTATCAAATTTATCTCTCGAATGAACTTGAGATAATTCTGGAATAAAAGACATCAACGCGCGACTCTTTTGTTTTATTGCCTTGATGGGTGGATGATCTCACAGCCCACCTAGTGTTAAGTGGTTACTGGAGCCCATAGATATTTACGACGTAAATGCGCCACCCACCTTGAGATAAGCTCTAAGGTCTCAGTATAGTTACATCGGCTGCCCCGCCCTTCAAACCGAAACGCATTACTGCTTCACGGCAGAAATAGGCAGGGTGGTTGTACCTGCCCGTGCGGACTCACAAGAGATCCTACCACCAGTAACTGTGTAACAGCAACTGTGCTATGCACTTTTTTGAAACTTTCTGTACAGGGTCACACTTTTTTATCGTTCGCTATGAGTTGATATGCTCACAACCCACCTATTATTAAATGATTTCCATAATCTTCAAGTGACTATATAAATTCCGTTACCAGCCTTGAGATGTTAAGTCGAAGTTATTGTTGAACAGTTATTTCCTTCACCAAACTGGAATAAATGAATGCCTTGTGGCAGAAATAGGTGGATTAGTAGCCTGTATGGTTAGGTCAATGACCTCACACCTCAATTCCCCTTACAATTTACTTTTAATATTGTAAGAGCTCATCTCAAGACACGCGAGCGACTCCGCTGCACAAAAGCCTTTTTGCTAAGAATCAGGTTTCGGTTAAATATTTCCAAAAGGACGTAACTAATAAGCACAACTATTAACAAATTCCAACTTTACGTTCTTCGCTGAAAGACATATTCTCGTTTGGAATTAGATTATTCAAGTCGCCAAAATAACCCAATGCGTGTGTGTGTATTGTTATAATTAAATATATTATACATCTTGTGGCTTAACAATAAATAAGAATACGAATTTCGTTTTTAAGCTTCAGGTACATAAGGATCGATATTGTATGACAGCGTTTTTAAGACAAAACAAATTATAACATCTGTCAGTTACCGAAACGATATGTGCTTTATTCCGTTGGCATAAAGATCGATGTTGCGTGCGCTTTAGTTTTTCAATCAAACCAAATTGGCATCGAAGGCAGACCACAAACAAGTCGTAGCTTGCATGAGTTTTTTTTTTGTTTTGTTTTCAAACGAGTTTCAAGAAAGACTCAAGACGAATCCAAGGACAATGCATTGATGTTTTAAAACCTTAGGTTTTGGAGGATCTTAAATGAGAATCGCTTCGATCGTTTATCGCAAATTACATCTGCTCGCATCTACTTGCAGATGCTAGGGGTTGCTTGTAGTAGGGGAGCCCAAGCGGGGATTTCGGGATTTACTACAGCGCGGCAGATTAATATACAGGATAAAGGATAAAGGATCAAGGTCAAGGATAAAGGATCAGATTAGTAAAAAAAATCGATCATCAGAAAATCTCGAGCGCGTCAGATTAAGGTAGGGTGAGTTAATTACATGCTAAAAAGTCTTATATTCCACTAATCTGACAATTTGAGAGTGACTTAAAGAAAGGGGAGGGCGGAAAAGTTGTAAAAAAAAAACTTCATCTCGACATTCTCGAGCGTGGCTGAATTTTTTATTTATTTTGTAGGAAATCATTCTAATTCAGGAAAAATATATAATCTAACCATTTCCACAAGCCGAAGTAACAAAAATTGGATAACACGTCGCACCAACGATTCGATCCTCCAACAACTCCAAAACGGAACTTTTGGAATACTCTGGCCACACACATTACCAGAACGGATGACGGTAATTAGGAGAACAACTTGAACACTCGACGGCAGATAGGGACGAATAGCCTAGAGTGTTCCACAATAAACTCTTGTAGTCTTCCAACGCTGCCCCTAATAAGGCACCCTCTAAAATTAAAATTCCAAATGACGTCATTTGGGGCTAATAAACGCTGAGGCAACCACAAATTGCATACGAATACCAATTGTGTAGCCACATGCATTTTATTTGATGTTTTATTGATTTGAGAAAACGGCGACAACTCACCATCGATCGGGACGTATGCTCAACCTTCGAAGGTTACAAAAAAAACCTCAAGACATTCCGTTAGCCACAATCGATGATAAACCCTATGCTGACATCATCTCCGTTTTCTGCGTTCCACTAGACTCATCCTGCGGATTCGTTCGAAATTAAAACGAATCTGAATATTGTTTGTTGTACATTTTGTTGCTACACCACTCTGTTGTTGTTGTAGATAAACAGACAATGGTCACTACCCACACGGTCTTAAGTGACCTATAAATATCACAAGCTCATATCAGTTTGGTGCCACCAAAAAAACTGTATATAAGTCTAGTTTGAAAGAATGACGTTATAGCTTAAAATTAGTTTTCATTATCACAACTCAAACGTATGCATAACAAAATCATTAAAACTAAAATAAGTTCAGTATAGCTAGCTAGTTATTGCATGGAGTAAAATTTCAAAAGCACGCGGCTTTTTAGCGATTGTCTAATGAAAGCTTCCTCAGACGATCGCGATTTTTTTTAGGATTGAAAGATTACTGTTGGCTCGTAGGCCTTTCCAGTTTCACCAGGACAGGTGGGCGAGCAAAGGCTCAGCCAGGAGGGATGGGATTTGCTAACAACCGCCCGAGTGCCTCCGAAGGAGACCTAACAACTCAAGAGCGGCTGCTTCGCGAATGAATCTACTACCGGATCGGAATCGCGACCCGCTGAGAAGATCCGGCGAGAAACTCAGCGGGCTGATGCATGGGTTAGGTTGCACGTCGACCTCTTTGTCGAGTTCGACGAGTACAGTTACCGGGGTCCCTAAGCCTGCTCCTAGTGTTAGAGCTGAAGGCGTCTAATGCAAAGGTTATTGGATCTGATGGATCTGTAAGGACGTGATGATCGCGATTCTGATCCGGTAGTAGATGCGTTCGTGAAGCAGCTGCCTTTGAGTTGTTAAATCTCCTTCGGAGGCGCTCGGGTAGCTGTTAGCCAATCCCACCCTCCCGTCTGAGCTTAGTACGTGTGAACTTTAAAGCTCAATTGCATTTTTAGATGATCGCCCAACTGAGATCTCAAACACGGATCCGCAAAATAATAACAATAACATATACTCGTAAATAATATGTAGTTTAACTTTAAGAAAAAAGTCTTAAGTAGCGAACTGATCCGAGTTAATACCATACCGGTTAGAATGTCCTTTTCTTTGTCCTAGAATGTCCTTGTCATAGTCCTTGATGCATTTAGATTGATTTTTACGATTACACGATATATTTCTTCATCGCTAATTGTTTTTTTTTATTATTACTTCAAATTAATTTTAAAATATTATTTATCCTGTGCAATTGCCCCTTTCCGGGCTGCCTGGAAGAAATAGTTCTAAGCAATAAAGCGGCCAATTTTAATTACATTACAATTGCAAATCAATTGTTACACTTTAAAGTTTACTTACCTGTGTTACAACAAATACTTACTTATCTGTAATATTGTGACTAACAGATAAACATACCAAGCCAAATAATGTGTAGAAACCAAGGTATCGGTTATTCCAATAATATTTTAATAGATTCGACTCGCAAACAATGTTAAGGTGAACGAAAACTAACCCTATTTCTCGAAACGCATAAGCTATTTTTCTATGCCCTAATTTGTTTACTCACGCCTTTTGAGTTTCGTATCCTTCAGTATTCCAATAATAAGTTTAAAATAATTTACTCAATAAACAAATAAATCGACCATAAATACGAAACAACAAAATCGTTTATCCTTTACCGAACACAATACACTAAAGCCTTTTCAGTTCTGACGAGCACAACATATTCCGATATTTTAATAATCATCTGTAGACCAAAACCGCCTCTCACGCCGAGAGATAGAGGCGTAACTTGTTTGCATGTTACTGCGTGCTTAGGTCATTTTGTTCGTGAACTAACGTCGACAGGTACGGGCAGTTTGCGCCCGCGCACACTCCTCAACTTAACCAGTACAAATCCGACGTCAGAACGCGTGGTCGCTATGCGAGCCAAAACGAACGCTATCGAAAAAAAAAACGAACCCAAAAACGTCTCATAACAAAATCTCTAGTTCGGTTTTTCCGTATACAAAACAAAAAACTGACACTGATTATGTTTATTCTTCTTGTGCCCAACGAAATGTGGTTTTAGTGTGCAAGCACTGTGTGTCCTGTGTTTTTATGTGTCCAAAGCACGACGGCTTCTTTAAAGCTCAGGATTTAAACTTAAAAACAGGTGAGCGTTTTTATTCGAACTAAAATACATTACTTAACTAACACATTTGAACGTCAAGGAAGTGTCCAATACTATAATCATGAGACGACCTTGGACAGTGAGCAAATGAAAAAATACGTAGTTGAACTTCAAACTGTAGATATATTAGGAATGCGCTTAAACTATTAGGGCCATTGTTGAATAGTGTATTTTTTGGCAACATTAACAGAAGTAGTGGTACTACTCTGAATTGAATGTTACCAATAATTATTTCGACTTAAAATTCAAAGTGTAGAGATATTAGAAATGCGCTTAAACTATTAGGGCCATTGTTGAATAGTGTATTTTTTGGCAACATTAACAGAAGCAATGGTACTACCCTGAATGGATTGTTACCAATATCTATTTCGACTTATACTTCAAACTGTAGAGATATTAGGAATGCGCTTAAACTATTAGGGCCATTGTTGAATAGTGTATTTTTTGGCAACATTAACAGAAGAAATGGTACTACCCTGAATTGATTATTACCCAAAAATCGTTTCGACTAAGTTCACATCGAAAATAGGCTCTATAAGTCTTCAAAGAGATTAGTAGGTAGGCAGCGGCTTGGCTCTGCTCCTGGCATTGCTGAAGTCCATGGGCGACGGTAACCACTTACCATCAGTTGGGCCGTACGCTCGTCTGCCTACAAAGGCAATTAAAAATAGATTATCATTAAAGCTTCTATTATTATTATTATTATGTATAAATTTGATTGAAGGGTAAAAGGATTCGTATCGCCATTACTGCCGCACGCATTCCGTAGGGTGGTAGAGTCGTTAGCACAATCGAGAGTTTCAACCTGATGATTCAAAATGGGTTGATCGTTGACTCGATGATCACTTAATACTAGAGCTTTATCATTTCTATTGCTCAGACAGGTGAATGAGCTCACGGCCCACCCGATATTAAGTGTTTACCGGAGCCCCTAGACATAGACAATGTAAATGCCACCATCCACCACGAATCATGGGTTCTAAAAAACGGTTTTGTAATACATCGACTACTCCAGCCTTCAAACTCCCTTGGGGCTGAGCTTTTGCTTGCCCACCTGTCTTAGTGAAATTGGAAAGCCTCCGGACCGCCAGTGATCCGTCACTCACAAAAAACCCTTCAAACCGAAACGCATTACTGCTCCACGGCACAAAAAGACGGGGTTATGTTACCCCGCCTATTTCTGGTGAGTCCGCCTCTTGTGAGTCCGCGCGGGTAGATACCAGCGCCCCGCCTATTTCTGCCGTGAAGCAGTAATTCAGTTTGAAGGGTGGGGTAGCCGTTGTAACTATACTGAGACCTTAGAACTTATAGCTCAAGGTGGGTGGCGCAGTTACGTTGTAGATGTCTATGGGCTCTAGTAACCCCTTAACACCAGGTGGGCTGTGAGCTCGTCCACCCACCTCAGCAATAATATAAAAACGTTATCGTGCGGGCTTCCAAGACGTTATACCACCAAAAATTACGCCAATTATCATTTTTAACGGTTCAACTTTTATTACACAACGGTATCCCTCAGTCGCCGAAATCATTCGTATATATTATGTATTAAGTCTTCTTCTATATCGTTCCCTCACTACTGACGATCGCGACCACATGCGACGTACTTCCACTGTGTTCGGTCATGGGTGGCATGGACTGCATGGTACAGACTACCACCGAGTGCTTCTCTTGCCAGATCTGACCATCTGGCTGGTGTTATGCCCACGGCGCGCTTGCCTTCTATTCGGCCCGTAATTATGAGCTTCTCTAATTCATGTCTGGGAGACCGCATGATGTGTCCGAAGAAGCTCATAGCACGTTCCCGGCAGATGGATGGATGTATTAAGTGCGTAAGCTAATTATATCATTCGAAAATAATAAAAAATGTGTGCAATTCACACGTGGTAGAAGTGAAACCTTCCAAAATTAAAATACAATTATCCTAAACGTCTTAAGTATATGTAAAATTTTGTCATTAGTAAATAATTGTAAGGTAGCGCCCTCTGTGAATTGATATTTTAATTTCACGTATAATCCTAAATTAAAATTCACTACAAGAGCTTTCATACACACGTTAGTATTAAAAAATCTCACAGATGGCGCTGTATTAAATAGTATGTATATTTCTGTCTCATTCTTTGCTGGCTTCATCCTCTGTTTGTGTCTCTTACCTGTCGTTTTTTCCGTTGCATCCGGTTTGAAATCACAACGATTCTAAAGAAGTTTTCACTTCAAAAATTGGTACCTGCCTTCGGGATTACATCACCGGTACAATCACATCGCTCGATACGAATGCACCGCGCGTCACATACTTCAGGCCTCAACGACTTCTACAGCGACTTCTACAGTTTCAACAAAATGCATTGTAGTTAATTAATATCGGATCGCTCTTAATTCATTCGAAAGCTTTAAATATCAGGACATAAAAGTTGCGAAGCCGGATTTCAAGTCTCAATATATTACAAAACTACCGACTGTGCAATAAAAAAGCTCTGGTAGCTTTTTTATTGCTTACGTCACTCAACTCACGGCCCACCTGATGTTGAGTGGTTACCGTGCCCATAGACATCTACAACGTAAATGCCGCCGCCTACCTTGAGATAACAGTTCTGCCCCACCCTTCATTACTGTTTCGCGGCAGAAATAGGCAGGGGGAAGTTACCTTGGCAATTTGATTCAACAACGAGTACCCGTTTTTCATATAGTCACACCCTGTATAACACAGCTCTACACATTTCTGCTCTTCTTAATTTCGCTCTACTTTGAACATCTTTTTAACGTAATCGCATATTTATTTATTTATTTTTATTGCTTAGACGGGTGGACGAGCTCACAGCCTACCTGGTGTTAAGTGATTACTGGAGCCCATAGACATCTACAACGTAAATGCGCCACCCACCTTGAGATATAAGTTCTTAGGTCTCAAGTATAGTTACAACGGCTGTCCCACCCTTCAAATCGAAACGCATTACTGCTTCACGGCAGAAATAGGCAGGGTGGTGGTACCCACCCACCAGTAATTACGCAAATTATAATTTTGCGGGTTTCATTTTTATTGCACGATGTTATTCCTTCACCGTGGAAATCAATCGTGAACATTTGTTGAGTACGTATTTCATTAGAAAAATTGATACCCGCCTGAGATTCGAACACCGTTGCATCCATTGCATCGCTCAACACGAATGCACCGGACGTCTTATCCGTTAGGCCACAACGACTTCAAAACAGCTACATGTGTAATGTATACACACATATACAGGGTTACAGGTTAAGTCGACCTATTCCCGTTAAGAGCGTGTAGCTTACATCGTTTCTGACTGATTTGACTATGAAACACCCTACCCTAAATCTAACCGATCTGGAGATATTTCAATTTAATTGTTTTTTATAAAAAATACCCGATTTTCAGCTATCAGCTTAAATATTTTGAAATGCGTAAGTCTTATTATTATTATTACATGATTTTTACTTGTAAAATAGGATGCTGTATGAGCCCAAAAACCAATATTGTACGTAAAATGAATAAACAAGTCGTTTTAGACGATTAAAACTTATAAAAACGAATAAAAAATTAGAAAGATTATTTTTCTTTCAAGGATATCTTAAAAAAATATTATGGCGCCTGTTTGGCAGATATGCTTAACAATATCTAAGTTTCCTCAGCTATCCAACAAGGTATAGCAATCTAAGGTTTTATCAAAAATTTGTCAAAAACACTTAGTTTTATAGGCTACAGGGGAGGCTAAATAAAACAAGTATGTACAAGATACTACATTTATTAAACTTTCAAGTTCCAACAAAACATCCTAAGGTCTAAATTTCATGCCCAACATGTCCGTGACTGTTTTGCACTCATGTTCGCATTACTTTACGAAGTCCACTTTTATTACACCAGTAATTAATTTCCTTCTCATTTCATTCGCCGCATTAATAATCCTGTCTCTCAATACTTCAATTGATGAAATTGGGTTGGGCTCACTGTACACGAGACTCTTCATGTGTCCCCCTACACATAAAAATCCATGGGGGTTAGGTCCGGACTTATGACTGGCCAGGGTATAGGCCCACCTCGTTCAATTCATTTGTTTGGATAATTTGTGTCTAGCTATTCTCTGGCACTTCTCCTGAAATGCGCAAGGCAGCCATCATGCTGAAACCACGTCTTGAATCAGATTGAGGGTCAAATCATCTAATAGGTCATTTAGGTCTCCTCGCGGGAAATGTTCATAGTATACCTCATTTAAATTGTCAGGGAGAAAGTAAGGCCCAATCAAATGATTGGAAATAATGCCCATCCACACATTGAGGCTGTCTCGCTCGCACGCACTGCATTAACATTGAAGGAAAATTCGCGAAGGACTGTTAGAACTGCTACCTGGAGGCTCGCAACTAAATATTTTCTGTGATGTTTTATTTAAACCCTAGATTGCTATACCTTGTTGGATAGCTGATGAAACGTAGATATTGTTAAGCACATCTGCCAAACAGGCGCCATAATATTTTTTAAGATATCCTTGAAAGAAAAATAATCTTTCTAATTTTTTATTCGTTTTTATAAGTTTTAATCGTCTAAAACGACTTGTTTATTCATTTTACGTACAATATTGGTTTTTGGGCTCATACAGCATCTTATTTTACAAGTAAAAATCATGTAATAATAGTAATAAGACTTACGCATTTCAAAATATTTAAGCTGATAGCTGAAAATCGGGTATTTATTATAAAAAACAATTAAATTGAAATATCTCCAGATCGGTTAGATTTAGGGTAGAGTGTTTCATAGTCAAATCAGTTATAAACGATGTAAGCTACACGCTCTTCACGGGAATAGGTCGACTTAACCTGTAACCCTGTATACACAGTACACACACAGCTATAGCTACAGGTGTAATGTCAAAGATAGCGCCAAAAGTTATTATAATAAACTTTTCAGATCAACAATCCGTTTGCAACTGCTATTAATATATGATATTAATATTTGCTATAATAGTTAAGTCTAATAACTGATATCAGGGCTGTCCCAAGCTTGCGGACTGAACTGATGACTGCAGATATGTGGAATCCGAACAAAAACAGTTTCACTGTAAAAAATTGCGCCAAGTCCACGTTTATAAAACTCATCTAAATAACATTTGCACTTTACAAAAAAAGAAGACTTCAATAGCTTTCATTCTCTACAAAAATATGTGAAATACAAAAAAATACCAAGAAACCGTCATAAAGATGAAAAAATTAAAAAAAAATTGTTGAAAATTTAAAAATAAAAAAATAAAAATTTTATCGTGCTTGGCGCGCGTCATTGAGTACCCCAAAATTTTCAGGATAAATGAACATCCTTTCAATGTTTAGAAATTTATAAGTAGGTCAACCTATGAAATGCATAAATGTAATTAATGAATTATTATTTCATAATAAGTTTTACAAAAGTTAAGTAAAATCGACATCTCATACGTATGTTATTTGAATTTTTTTCATTTCCCACTCATCTTTTATGATTTGAACTAAACACCCTCTCGTGTTCGCTTATACAAATACAAACTACTTACGAGTCGATACGTATGTATACGTTGGCTTCAAAACATTTGAAAAAATTCTCAAAGATGTTTTTCAAAGGGTAGAAAAGAATATTAAAGTTTCAGCTGAATCTAAAGGGGTCGGACGCAAAAGTGGTCGATTTGGCATATAATAGCCCATAGGTATATAGTGAGAGCTGTTGAAAATTACCGTAGTTCTGTCTCAATTTCTCATAAAACGCTAACAAGAGCGAAAAAGACAACCTGGGTAACTTTTTCAGCTTTCACTGTATATTAAAGCAAAATGTTTTTTTTCTCGGGTTGAAATTCTTCCGAAAAATTTTGGGGTACTCAATGACGCGCGCCAAGCACGATAAAATTTTTATTTTTTTATTTTTAAATTTTCAACAATTTTTTTTTAATTTTTTCATCTTTATGACGGTTTCTTGGTATTTTTTTGTATTTCACATATTTTTGTAGAGAATGAAAGCTATTGAAGTCTTCTTTTTTTGTAAAGTGCAAATGTTATTTAGATGAGTTTTATAAACGTGGACTTGGCGCAATTTTTTACAGTGAAACTGTTTTTGTTCGGATTTCATATCTTTTTGTTAAGTATTATTTTTTGCTCATTTATTACTTAATAAAAATAAATTATAAATAGTCACTCAGCTTAAAAGCTAATGAAACGCTCAATTAATTAGTGTTTTAATGTTAGGTGCCCGACTGGCATGAGACTCTCGGGTTGTCAGTTCCGGTATCGACCGGGGACGCGTGTATTCCGCTTCAAAGTCTGGCGCGCACTAATTGGGGGTGCGAATGATGCAACAGATGCGCGGGCGCGGGTAGCGCGGGGTGGGTCGTCGCGGCACGGACCTGAGTCACATTCTCTTTGGCTGCTGTTGCCCCGCGAAACGGAACGCTGCGTTACATACTCCCCCTCCAAGTTGGGAACGCGTCCCGAGTCCAACTTGGGACTGTTAGTCTGAAGACGCGGCCTTCCTCTCTGCCTCTTTGGCATAATTGGATCCGTACTTGAATTTGACGGAGAGTGGGTTAAATCCGCGGTGTGATACTTGCCGATGACATTGTTTGACAAGTCTGCTATGAAGTACGTTGTAGGACTAACTATCTTTACTACGCGATACGGGCCATCCCGTCGTGGCATGAACTTACGTGTTACACCCCTAGACGCATAAGCAAGCCATAACGAAGGAAATACTCTTCCAGTAGGACTCGGGAGCAAGCCACGGCGGTGGCATCAACAAGTGCGTAGAGTTCTACCCATCTTGTAGCTACATCCTCTACCAGGAGTACCCATCGCTCCCCCTGCTCTCCTTCTGGCAGTGGCCCGAACAAATCGATTGCGAGAACCTCTCCTCGCTGTTGAAGCACAGGAGTGAGCCTATACGGCGGTACCGATATAGGCGGATGATCACCGGTATCAATGTGGTGCTCGGCGTAAAGGGTTGGGGCTCCCCCCACCCTAAAGATGTCTCCATTCTCCTGCAATAAATGTGATAGCTGCTGCCGTTCATCGGAGCCAAGCATAGAACCCTTATCATCACGCAGGAAGTCAGCAGTAGAAGCAAACATGCATGGCTTAGGGCACTCATATTCAATTGGATAGGTAACCCGTTTTCCTGAAAAATGCCAAGTGGATGAAGCAAAGTCAAGCACAATACCTGCCGCCACCAAAAAATCCATGCCAAGCAAAGTTTCATTATTTTGAGCATCTGGAAAAACAGTAAATTCAAGGGTTACTGACCTTTCGGGACTTACCCTTACTTCAAGAGTAGTGAGCAAAACTCGGCGGGTGCGCGCGGAACCGTCTGCAAGCCTCACCCGACGCCTGGTTTCCTCACACGGATGGTTATGCTTTAACAGCAATTCATAAAGCAACGCTCCGGCAACGCTACTCTTAGCTCCCGTATCCAACAAAGCATTACCTCGTATACCTAACATTTGAACACTTAAAATTGGTCTTAACCTAACCTGGTGCTCAGTAGAGTTACTCTGGGCAACACTTTTCACATTAGAATTAATTGTCGAAAAATGTCCGACGTTTTCCATGGTCACCCTATTTTCGTTCATCATGGTCACCCTATCGCGGCCACTTGGTACCTCGGAATAACTATGTTTTGGTTCGGTACCACTCGAGTAACGCATAAGGGGCCTATTCCTAGAACTAATATTATTGTTTATATTATGATTAAGTCTAGAATAATTTTGAAGTCTAACCTTGTTATCAGTACCGAAAAAGCGCGGAGGAAGAATCGCCTTAAAATCGGTAGGATAATAATTATTTTCATTATCAACAAAACATTGTTTACGATTATTAATATAAATGGACGACTTTACGGTGTTTGAAGTGCAAGCTGTATGCAACGAGCTGTCGCGATGAATAGAGTTCACTGAACTTGACAGCTGTGTATTTACTTTACCAATAGGTAAATCGGATGTGACTGATCGGGTCCGTGCAGCGTCGACGGCGTAATAACTTGCGTTACACTTTGTACACTGAGACCGAGTAACACCTTTGGTACCACACCCGTAACACGAGGATACAGCTTGCGTATTTTCGTTGTCGAATTTCGTTTTTGACGCTAATTTTAAATTTGACGCTAATTTTAAACACTCATCACGAATATGTCCGTACTTTTTGCAATAAACACAGAACAGTCTTTTAACAATTGACGTAGATGATACATTATCAGTGTTCGTGTAGCGAGGCGCGGGGACTCGAACGGTGCTCGGCGCAGCGCTGTCGTCGCGTGGCGGGCCGCCAGCGGCGCCCGAGTTGAATATTTTCCGCGGCGTCATCCGCGCCGAAGTCGAAGCACCGGCGGGAACTTCGCCTACGGTACTACCCGATGAACGTGGCGTCGCTCGCTGAGGATGATGAATAAATTCAGGCGGACTGGTCTCGTAGATGGAGTCCTCGATATGGCGCGTTTTCTTTAATAACGTGTCGTATGAAGTTACTTCGTCTCTTCTTAATCTTTTACGAACACGACGGTGTAGAAGGCCGTAAAGCATATCAATTTGAACTTTCTCACTAAGGTCACCAGGTGGGAGTCGAGCTAGTAGGGCTCGTGCTCTGGCAACGAAGATCTCCGTCTTCTCTCTTTGTCCTTGCGACATTTTGAAGAGCTCTAAGTAGACTCGATGGGGCGGTCTGCAATCACCGAAAGCGCTTCGTAACGATGATAAAGCGTCGTCCCAGGAAGTGATGCTAGCTTTAACGCCTTGCCACCACACGGCTGCATTTCCGGTTAGTAACATCGGGAGTCCTCGTAACGCGATGGCGTGTCCTACGTCAGCACAATCTTTGTATGATTCGACCGCGTCAAGGAAACCGTCGAGTGAGTCGCCGGGCGCTCCGCTGAACCGCGCCGTGCATGACGCGAAGTTCCCAGAATGGTGAGCGGGCGTCGAGGAAGGCGGCGATGTCGGCTCCGACGTCGGTGTTGCTGATGATTCGAGTTGAGTTTTATGCTCAAAAACTCGGTCGAGTAGGCGTTCGAATGCTGCCATTTGACTTTCTTGTAATGACGCCATGTTGTTTGCGGTAAATGTTGGCGTCGGTCCCGCGGTTAAACCAATTTCTTCTTCAACGTCTTGAAAATCGGATTGACGCCGTGACTGACGACGAGTACGTGTCGTAATTACGTAGATTCACTCCGAAATACTAGTTAAAGGGCCCGCGCTTGGGCTGCCAGTTTAATGTTAGGTGCCCGACTGGCATGAGACTCGGGTTGTCAGTTCCGGTATCGACCGGGGACGCGTGTATTTCGCTTCAAAGTCTGGCGCGCACTAATTGCCATAATTGGGGGTGCGAATGATGCAACAGATGCGCGGGCGCGGGTAGCGCGGGGTGGGTCGTCGCGGCACGGACCTGAGTCACATTCCCTTTGGCTGCTGTTGCCCCGCGAAACGGAACGCTGCGTTACAGTGTAATAATAATCAACATCAACTTTTACAAATTTAAACCGAATTAAATTTTGTTTCAAATGTGAAGGGTAGATGACGCTGTTCTTAATTATTTCAGAATTTAAAATTAAAATCTGAAAGCCTTGAAACATCAATCCGCATAAATGTAATTTAAAAACTACAGTAAGAGGCTTAAATAAAAAGCTGAACTTAACTCAGCCTTAATTAGAATTTTCATCGGAATTCAGTAGTAAAGTTCAAGTTATTTTGATGAAATCAAAACCGAAATATTCATAGCATCTTAAACAATCACCTACGAATAAATATTAGTTATTATATTATTTATTATTCGTAGACAATCACAACGGTTTTATAGTTTTGGGAAGGGATTTTTTGTAACGCCATCTCGTAAAGTATTTCGGTATTACATTACAAAACAAAATTGTTTCTCCAACAGTAACAACAGTACTTGCTTCGGCAGTACTTAAACTAAAATACTAACAGTAACAACATTAACGTTATTTAATGTATAAACCGTTCAATAAGAACTGCAAACTATCCCCTTGAAGCTACAGTTTATGTAGGAATAATGACTTTTTGGCGGGAACGCGAGGTGTGAAGTTGTGTGATTTGTTTTAATTTGTCTATTTAGTGTTTTATTCGGGTTTAAATGTGTAATAATAGTGGTTTATTAACTGTTTAATATCTGTGAAAGTGCACAAACGTGGGAAAATGAAACAAAGCCGCTGTACGTAACTTCTCGGTTTCCTCCAAAAAGTCCACTGAGATCTTAGTAAATGACCACCACCATTTTACTGAGATTATATTTCATTCCATATCATCTCATCTCATTTCATTTCATCCCTTTTGATTAATGTCTCAAATTAATCATCTTCATTTCATTTCACTCCATAATATCACATTTCATTTCACTCCATAATATCATTTTTCATAAAAATATGAATATAAATTAAAATAAGACATGACTTAAAGGTCTCAGTTACCAGGTCATAAAATCCATTACAAATAGGAATAATTCCAGCGCACCCTGGCGGCCGTAGATTACCATTCTCGAATATTTATAGTCTGTGGCATGTCACTTTTTACATCGAAAAAAGTCAGGATCGAAATTTTTGAGCGAGCCATAGTTTGTGGTGATAAAATTAATAATTTCAAGTAGATTAATTGTTGTAATTGATATAACTAGTTAATATCAGTAAAATAAAGTTGTGAGTGATTGATATAATATACAATTTAGGAGCCAGAAGTACCGTAGAATTAAATAAAATTTCGCAACCTCAAAAAACTGTTCTGCTCACAGTAAACACAGTCGGTAGTCTGGCGCTCCGTTTACAACGGGATTTTTGAACGGAACTTGGCGCCAGATTCTACCGAATCTGTGGATGATTTAACCTAACCCGTTTTCGCATTTCAGTCCATCGGCATTTTCACATCACAGTTGGTATTTCGTTTTTTTTTTTACAATAAGTTCGTCACTTCACTAGTGACATAATGATTTCACATAAGCTTCATCATTCAAGGCGATATCCAAAGACTAGGCTAAAAAATACATTTTTGTCTTAGTCTCAACAGTATTTATCCGTGAGATGAAGTGTTCACGAACGCTCATTAACAACGTCCTCATGTAGATAATGGAATGGACCACGAGTAACTTTCACAGTTCTTAATGGGCGTAAAATAATCAATAAGCAATTGAGAAGACTTTAGGTACAAATACCGATGCTGGTCCAACCAACGCCAATCTAAGACATCCCTCTCTCACTTATATAAGAACGGTGAAGTGCGAATAGAACAGAAAGTGCCGTCCAATACCTTGCTGGTCAATAGATTACACATACCCATTGATAATCGTATTAAAAGCGAAATACCATGAACACATATAAAGGTCAAAAGTTGTATAACAACATTTTCAATTCTTAGTCATTTTTTGCTATGAACAGGCGAGGATCTGCTAGTGCTGGGAGCGATTAAGCATGAGACCGTATTGAATTGGAGTAATCGAAATCCAAGTAAATACACTTACTCATACACTTCATAAATTGAATTTAAAATTACAATCAGGTAATACATCCTTCTTTTTCATTCTGCATCTCTTTTTATGGAAGTAAATATTTTTATATTTATTTTTCCTTATAAATTTTATTTTCAGTACTGGCTTTTTTATAATTACTTATTTGATGCTCTATAATGATTAAGATTCTTATTGTATGTACTTTAGGCTGTATTTTACTATTGTCAAACGAGCCCCTATTGAAATCACGATTGTGACTGTAATGACTGCAATACAGTTTAAATTATTAATGCTCATTACGGAATTTTAGTTAGATCTTAAATGAGCAATTAATTTTACTAGAGGTCCCGCAGTAGTCGAAATTCGACTATAACTATTGTTTAGTTTAGAATTGTAAGTTTGTACACTATTATGATTGTATTTTATACTTCTCTAATCAAAAATTTCGCCAAGACTACACTATAAAAAATATTAACAAAGACAAACAATATTTAATCTATTCTCAATTTATTTAATCTATTCTCAATTTGACAACAGACGCCAAGAACAAAAGTTTGACAATAAATAGTATGCATGCGTGTGTGCGTCAAATACATGGTATGTAGTGTGTGTAATGTTTTCTTTATTGATTTAATGTATGTTTTATGAATTATTTTAAAAAAATATTAGCATTGTGCATTTCTTCTCTATAATCTCTATAAGTGTGGAAAATTTCATACTCCTCCGTCCGCGCAATTTTCGTAAAAAGGGATACAAAGTTTTTTCTTCACGTATTAATATATAGATAATCCCCTTAAATAATTATTCGTGTTAAAACATAAATAAAACAAAAAAATTATGAAAATAAAAATCATAAGCGGACATATCCAAATCCATATTTTTACACTAGATAAAACAGTTCTAAGTGACATTCTCTATGTGAGATCTTCGTCTGAATATTGCAATGTGTTAAATTCACGCACGTAAGTATAGCGTATAACTTATTACAAATTGAACCAGTTCACATTGTTATCGGTCAGATCTCTGGCATTTAACAATCTTTCGCGAGCACGTAATTATGAAGCTTTTCAGAATTTGCGAAATTTAACGCAACGGCTGCTCGGTGATGGGAACCGCGGTGTCCGGGTTCGATGACTGTCTGAGATCGGGCTCTGACAATGTTACTGCACTAACTCGGGTTTTCGCAGCGTGAGATCAGCGCTGTTTTGCAAGAGTGAGTGAGGTGAGCGCGGACTCTGTCGTCTGCGTGAAAGGAATTAATAGAATATGGGCATTATCGTGTTTTTTTTTTGTTATGCTTTTGATGAATGGACGAGCCCATCTGATATTCAGTGGTTACTGGAGCCCATAGACATCTACAACGTAAATGCGCCACCCACCTTGAGATATTAGTTCTAAGGTCTCAGTATAGTTACAACGGCTATCCCGCCCTTCAAACCGAAACGCATTACTGCTTCACTGCAGAAATAGGCGGGGTGGTGGTACCCACCCGCACGGACTCACAAGAGGTCCTACTACCAGTGAAGTACATGGTATGTAGTGTGTGTAATGTTTTCTTTATTGATTTATTGTATCTTTTATGCATTATTTAAAAAAAATATTAGCATTGTGCACTTCTCTATATTCTCTATAAGTGTGGAAAATTAGTTTTTGCTCCCATTTGGACCAATAATAAAAAAAAATGCATGTTCCCGTAAAATATTTTTGGACATTTCTGAAATTAAAACTATTGTAATTTATTAACCTTTACGTGGTGCAAGATTACATTGTGCTGACGAGTATACTAAAGTACGGAACGATTGTCACCGGTGAAGGCTTTAACTCAAGGTGGGATCGCCCACATCGTTGCCCACTTAACTGTGACGTCATAATAAACCGGAACTTTGAATTGATGAGGAATTTTCAATCATTGTCACCACTTACTTCAGTGGGGAAGGAACGGGCAAGATGGTACTACGAAATCCGAACAGAGCGAGACAGTTGTATGTAATGCCATTGAGACTCTGATCCGGGTAGCACAAGTCCTCCTCCCTGAGGCGCATTCCTCATGTCTGAAGGTCGTGACTTCCCATTATCCTTCTCTGGATGATGTTTCGCCATCTTCCTCTGTTCTCGGCGGTGTGCATGGCATGGTATGGTAGACTGTGGTATCCTGAGTGGTGCGGATTTGGTCGGACCAACGCGTTGGATTGCGGCCACGAGATCTTTTGCCTGCAATCTTGCCAGTTACCATATATTTTTCAAGATTGTCTACGCTCTTTCTGTCACCGCTGTCAACACAAATAGAGATGAAAATAATTAAATTGCTAATAAATAGCAAAAACAAACAGCGTTGATTTTTCTGCTTTTTATTTATTGTGTATTTATCAACGAGTTCACGGTTCATCTAGTTTTAAGTGGTGACTGGAGCCCGCTGACATCAGGTTATGAGTGCAAGATCTACCTCTCAATTTTTTTTTTAAACTATTTTTGTCACACATCATTCCTTCAAAGGGAAAGTCACTCGCGAACGTGAATCCAGTACGTATTTGATTAGAAAAAATTGGTACCTGTCTGCGGGATTCGAACACCGGCACTCTCGCATCACTCGCTACGAATGCACCAGACATCTTATCCTTTAGGCCACGACGACTTCAATATTCTATTACTCGATTTATCAATATAAAATACGGTCAGTCATAAGCCCGTGGGCGGCAAACTCATCTCCCTGAATGAACACCGAATTATTTCGTAACAGTAATTCGATAGATGTTGCAAACAACACCCACAGATCATTACAAAACGATAACGTGTTTATCGATTAAAAGAATCGAATAAGTAATCGATTGTTGTGTCTTTTCATGAATACCTCCTCCTCCTCGCGTCGTTTCCTCACTGCTGAGGGTCGTGACCATTATATGTCGACACGATTTTGATGTAATGTCCCGCCAGCGCCTCCGATCATTGGCCGCATGAGGGGCGTCGTGTAATGGGATCTCTAGTGTGGTGCGGATTTGGTCGAACCACCTTGTCGGACTGCGCCCGCGCGGTCTCTTTCCCTCGATCTTCCCTGTCACGAATAGCCTTTCTAAGCTATCCGGTGTTTTCGGAGCAATATGACCGAAGTACTCGAGTGCGCGGCGAAGGCAGAGTGTGGACAGCCTAGTCTTGAATACACGCGATAGGAATCGATCGAGAGCGTTGGATCGTTATCAAAAGTGAAATCGATTTTTATAAAGTTCAACTTTGTTCACAGCTGAATCGTAGAGGTATATTCGTGAGTTGCAGGAGTTTTTAAAACTGTCGAAAATAGAAACATAGTAAGTGACACATTCTATTTCAATTTTGCATAATTTTAAATAGAAAAAAAAAATCATTACAAAAATTACATTTGTAATTTATTTAATAATTATAGTAAAAAGCCAATATTTTACAAAAAAGTTACAGGTCTGTAAACCCTGAGACCACTTCAAATGTTTCACTGTTTCATTTTACGTCATCTGTCATCTTGAGGACTTTTTGGCGGGAACGCGAGGAGTGTAGTTGTGTGATTTCTTTTATTTTGTCAATTTAGTGTTTCTTCGGGTTTAAATGTGTAATAACGGTGGTTTATTAACTGTTTAATATCTGTGAAAGTGCACAAATGTGGGAAAATAAAACAAGGCCGCTGGACGTAACTTCTCGGGATCCTCCAAAAAATCCACTGAAAAAATCTCAGTAAATGACCACTATTTTACTGAGATTATATTTCATCCCATATCATTTCATTTCATTTAATTTCATCCCAGTTGATTAACGTCTCAAATTAATCATCTTCATTTCATTTCATTTATCTCCATATTATTATTTTTCATAAAAATAAGAATATTAATTAAAATAAGACATGACTTAAAGGTCTTAGTTACCAGGTCATAAAATCCCTTAAAAAAAATTCTGTCATCTTGATTTTTTGTCACTTTCGAGGTGGTAATACCGCGAAATTGTGACGGGAAAAAACAGCTTTTAAAACGAATCAGTAATTTATAAAATGAGTAATCTCGTATGCTTACGAGCAAGCTACATTATTGGCAATAGCAAAGTGTTTCTAAGTCATGGAATCTAAAGAATGAAGAGATTCACGTCGCGTGATTAAAAAGCGCGGTCTTTCTTTAACTGTCATGACATACTAAATCCTATTTAACCAATTAATATCTCATACAGTTCACTTAAGAAACGAAAGGCTCGTAGAGTCGTGAAAGCATAAACTATATGTGGAAAAAGAAAAGAAATAAAACTACACACGATTATGTTTTATTAGTTGCATAGACAGGTCACGCTTATCAGGTGTTTTTTTTTTCAACCTGGTAGTCTAAGGGCCTACTCCAGCTTCTTATAGACGGGTAGGTGAGCTCACGGGCTCAACCTGAGAGAATTTGCAAATACTAGCCTTAACAAGAGCAGTACTTGGCAGAATTTACCACCGGATCGGAATTAGGACCCACTGAGAAGATCCGGCGAGAAACTCGGTCGGTAACCTGGTGTGGACCCCGTTAAAATTATTTATATAATGAATGCCACCACACACCCTGAGATTAACGAGAACAAAAAAAAGATAAAATTAATTATTCGTTACCACATAGATGATTTATATTCCTTACTAGCGACCCGCCCTCGCTTCGCTTCGGAAACATTAAAACACACATGAAACAAAAAATCCTATGTTCATCAGGGACAATGTCGGCTTCTAATGGAAAAAGAATTTTTCAAATCGGTCCAGTAGTTTCGGAGCCTATTCGAAACAAACAAACAAACAAATCTTTCCTCTTTATAATATTAGTATAGAGTATAGATAGCACTACGAAGATCTTTCATAGAATCAAATCCGAAACCTCGGGCTGGTCCAAGCGCTAGACCATAAGGTTCGGCGTCTTAATCTGGGTCGTACAGATTAGCCAACGATCGCCATAATAACGTATGAAGGTCGAGACTTAAATTCAAAAGGGCAGTCAAGGATCTATTGTGAAACTTCCAACTGGAACGCAGTTTCGGTTGTTTCCTCAAATCACACCTGCTATATCTAGTATTTTAATTATCTTAGATCCTTATTTCAAACGGGCACACAAGTCTATCGATGTGCACCAAAAATTTTTTGTCTAGAGCCTATACTATTATTATTACTATTTACTGGTGGTAGGACCTCTTGTGAGTCCACACGGGTAGGTACCACCATCCCGCCTATTTCTGCCATGAAGCAGTAATGCGTTTCCGTTTGAAGGGTGGGGCAGCCGTTGTAACTATACTGAGACCTTAGAACTTATATCTCAAGGTGGGTGGCCCATTTACGTTGTAAATGTCTATGGGCTCCAGTAACCACTTAACAACAAGTGGGCTGTGAGCTCGTCCACCCGTCTAAGCAATAAAAAAAATGTATAACAAAAAAAGCAAAAAATATAATTGATTAAAATTCACAAAACTTGAATGGACCAACGACCTTCTGCGACGCTAATATAACTAACACCCACAGAGCCAACGATGTTTAGCAAAAAAAACAACTCAAAACCTAACGTGGGCTTCTGTTAATACGTTTACTACTAAATCTGGGAAAATATTTCATTATTTAATATCATACGTGGGTAGGTGTTACACGAATTTATTCAAGACTTCAACAGCCAAAAAGAACTTTAAGCTCATAAATGTTAACTAAATATTAGATGTTCTTCTCGTTAACGATAACAGCGTCTTAAAACGACCCTTTTATTTGAATGCACTATTGCTACTAATGCTATTTGTGACGCGCAATGTAATGCAAATAAAAATCATATCACCGTAAAAAATTTCAAGAGAACTTTGGTTCGTATGACCGTAGCGTTTGCTTTAGAATTTGCATTATTTGTACCCCCCAATAAGAACAGGCTTGACAAGAACAATTAAAACAGCCCGTTTATCGTTCATTGCTCTTACATACCCGATCCTGTGGACCGAATGGTAAACAGTCGACGTCGCCCTAAACACGTCATTACGGATCCTCCCGATCTATTAACGGTGCTTTTAGGTACCTCAAGCACCGGTCACCGTCCTCGCTGAACCCGTCGCTTGCGATGAAGAGTTCGACGAGTAAATTAATCCATAGACACAGCCCACTGAGTTTCTCGCCGTATTTCCTCAGTGGGTCGCGTTTCCGATCCGGTGGTAAATTCTGCGAAGCACAGCTTTCGCTAGGGCCAGTGTGAGCAACACTCCCGATTTGAGCGCCGAGAGCTCACCTGCTAGTTCGGTGAATTTAGAATAACCCCTCGAGGTTACTAGAATAGGTAGGAAAAAAAAACATTGCTCTACACTTGTACAGAATCCGACGGACCATCTGGCTTTTAGTGGCTATGCCTATAAACTTCACAATGTGAGACATGAGTTCGAAGTCCGAATTGAATTTCAGAACAACTGTATGAACCTTCGAGCCGAATGAACTGTTTCGGGGCGGAAATGGGCGGTACGATCGTTCCCGTGGGGTTCAAAATACGCCCTATTACCGTGACTTAAAATTCATTATTGCTTTTTTTTATTACACCGCTCCGTCCACATCCGTTGCTTCTTCATGGAAGTCGACCGTGAACGATATTATAGTTTGCACTTTCAAAATTTTTTATTAACGATCACTCTCATAAGTTTTTCGAAACACGTCACGACCATATTCGCTTCCCACGTCAATGTTAAAAAGTGTTTATCGATTTTGATCGGCTTGCGCAATCCGTAAATAGATTTCGCAAAAAAACCATCCTAATATTTAGTTAATATACTTTTCTGTCTGAACTCAGACTAGAATGTTTCATAATTGAACACTCAAAAGGAATTCATACCTTATATAGATCAGAGCAATGGCCGCTGCAAGCTGTATTAGGGAAAATCAAATTTAATTATTTTAATTAAGTAACTGTTTATATCTAAATTGGAGTTTTGGTTAATTAGATGAAATGGTCAGACAAGTTTACCGCCTTACTGATGATGAGCGATACCGGAGCCTCTTCACGGGTGAAGGAACGGCATAATACAATATTTTAAAGAAAAATTAAACAGACCTCAAAAGAAACTCGAATAAATATATAATCACTGATGGATCTTACTGGTAGTAGGACCTCTTGTGAGTCCGCGCGGATAGGTACCACCACCCTGCCTACTTCAGCCGTGAAGCAGTAATGCGTTTCGATTTGAAGGGCGGGGCAGCCGTTGTAACTATACTTGAGACTTTAGAACTTATATCTCAACGTGGGTAGCGCATTTACTTTGTAGATGTCTACGGGCTCCAGTAACCACTTAACTGTGTGTGTGAGCTCGAAAAAAATTAAAAAACTCGTCGTCGTATTCGACAAGACTTTTATCATTGACTAGCTGACCCGGCAGACTTCGTAGTGCCTCAATCGATAAATAAAAGACCTAAACTTTATTTCATTCCGAGAATATTCATATTTATCTACCTTTTAAACCTTTTCTGGAATTCCACAAATAATTCAAGCCCAAAATTAGCCAAATCAATCCAGCCGTTCTCGAGTTTTAGCGAGACTAACGAACAGCAATTCATTTCTATATATATAGATTAAGCTGTTAACAATGAGTAATTCTAAAAGAAAAAATCCGGCAGAGGAATGCCGAGACATCTCGAGTTTAAGACCTATAAAGGCGTTCTTATATCGCGAAAGGCGTATTCCGAATCAAAGCATTGATGGTATCATAATATGTCACACAGAGCGAGCAGCCTTCAATATGTAAGCCATGATTAAGTAATAGGCACAACGGTCACTTGTCGAACCACATCGTTTACAGTTCGATATTTATGTAGGGTTTTTTAAATAGCAATGCTAGAAAGAGACAAAGAGAAATGCTAAAGAGAGATAATAGTATTCCCCTGTTTTTTTATTATTGTTTACACAGTCTTAAGCCTTTTTTGATAAATTTGTTTTAATAAATATAAGAAACTAAATTCGTACTTTCCCTTAAAATATGAATGCTATTATAATATATTTAAAGTCTAACATAAGATACTTAAAGTCTTTAGTTCGTTAACAAAATTGAAATGAATTAATTACTATCCGAACAAATGCGAAAAGGAGGTTATAGTATAAACTATAAAAGGGGAAAAGGAAGTATGTAATCAAATCTTTTTTAACTTTCCTAATGCTAATACTCTAAATGTATTTTTTAATCTCACACCACAACCTAAGTATACGAATCTTTTAAATGGCTTTTTATTAAGTATATTATTCTTTTTCATGATATAATATATCTTCATCACATATCTTTGTATCGTAAATTATTGAATAAAAAATGTCCTGCAGTGTGAATTCCACTTATATTATGTTTCCCTTTTTGATTTCTACGAGCCCATCTTATTTTGATCTAAGTTTATCCGCTTGGGTACGCAAAGCCCTCATTCCGATTTGAACTTTACTACAACCATTTAAGCCAATTGAGAAATCCAACTCCCATCTCGAGGTTGGTGATGGCAATAAACTTGAATTTTTTTTATTGCTTAGATGGGTGGGCGAGCTCACAGCCCACCTGGTCTTAAGTGGTTGCTGGAACCCATAGACATCTACAACGTAAATGTGCCACCCACCTTGAGATATAAGTTCTAAGGTCTCAGTATAGTTACAACGGCTGCCCGATTCTTCAAGCCGAAACGCATTACTGCTTCACGGCAGAAATAGGCGGGGTGGTGGTACCTACCCGTGCGGACTCACAAGAGGTCCTACCAGTCTGAACCAGACTCTCTTGACTTATAGCAAGTCAGAACGTAGGTCTGTTTTGATGTCATTAAATTCAGGCAGATTCGAAATGATTTAATGAACGGAAATCTTTAAAACGCGCTGGTTTATCGTAACCTCGCATCGAGGACGCCGCCCGCGCTTACAAACATGCACATTTTATTCACATCACTCTTACGCTTGTAGCCTTTAGGTCTTGTTTGCTTTAACATTGAAATGTTACTTAAGGAAAACCCGTGAGTCGGTCGTGGAGTGAAATTCGGAAGACGAAAATTAATCCATTAATTTTTTTTGAAGTGACACTTCTTTATCAACGTATGGATGAAAAAACGTACCGATGTAATGTTTTTCGGTTACGCGCCATCTTAATTTCTTCCGTTACGCGCCATGTTTATTATATTTTATAAGGTTCACTTCTACCGTGTTAGACTTGTACAGACACACATGTTTTTTTTATTCTCTCGGGTCAACTGCTTTTTATTCGGGCTTCAAAGTGACCATATGAACTGTTCGAGCTTATCTCAATCAATGATTATAGTATGTATAGGAAACTATATTAGCGAACACGTGATTATCTTAACATTTATCATGTGTGTTATACAGTCGTTCTGCTTCATACGAACGTCTGGCATTGCTGATGTCCATGGGCGACGGTAATTTCTCACCAGGAGGTAGGCCGTATGCTTGTTTGCCTACAAAGGAAATACAAAAAAAAACACGGAGTCAATATGACAGCAACACTAGTATACAACTAACCTGTAAACTGTAACAAGTCAAGTTTGGTCCTCTTTACTGGGCGATCTTCGGTTTGCCCTTCATCCGATCACTATTAAACTCCACAGCGCTATTTGCTAGATCAATCTGAGGCTTACCTGAAATTTTCATTGAAATCGGTCTAGCCGTTTCGGAGTTTATAGGGAACAAACACATCGACTTTTTAACATAATATAGACTAATCCTTATCCGATAATCAAAATTCGACCTTAATACCTGATACCTTTTTTTTTTTTTTTTATTGCAGGGATGTGTGGACGAGCTCACAGCCCACCTGGTGTTAAGTGGTTACTGGAGCCCATAGACATCTACAACGTAAATGCGCCACACACCTTGAGATATAGTTCTAAGGTCTCAGTATAGTCACAACGGCTGCCCCACCCTTCAAACCGAAACGCATTACTGCTTCACGGCAGAAATAGGCGGGGCGGTGGTACCTACCCGTGCGGACTCACAAGAGGTCCTACCACCAGTAATTAAGCTTCAAATTCGTTTCATATATTACAGATTCACTTTTCATTATTTTTTTAATGTTAAAACGTGTCTATTCACTAGCTTTAAAAAATCGGTCAACAATATTGTGGAAAATGGTTGTTCAATGTTTTATTTTTGCGTCTTTTTTGTAGTCCGTACGTATCTGAAATATTTTACTTACTAACAATAGTAGCATGCTGGCTAAGGTAGGCACTACCTCTACCAGGATGAGGCTTTAAGGGAGAGATAGTATTAAAACAATTGAAAACAAATTGTGTTATGGGATGATATAAGTATAGACGGGGTCGTATGTGATTAGGGTACCGTCACCAGGAACTAAGTTTGGCACTCCCATGAATCCATATTCGATTTTAAGCTTCACCTTTGACGAAATTGAAAACGAAAGTTTATATGATCCATCGGAATTTACTGTTTAAATGGTTCTGTTTAAAGACGACGCTTGTTTACGGCTAAGATAAGAGCCTGCTAATAATAGGTATTTATCTCTAAAGTAGTTAGTCTAACATATATTTGTTTGTGCTGTTCTTAAAACCACAGATTCGCGTATGGAAAAACTGACCAAATTTATTTGTATTTAGATTTAGTATCTATCTCTTAGGTTTATGGCGTTTCCTTAGATTTAGTAATTTTTTCCCTCTATAAGCACCTGTCATTTTTGTAAATGCTTTGACATTGGCAAAATCAATGCCAAAGGCGTTGGAGCCAAATTATCTAAAAGAAGAAGAACAGCAGTAACGGTTTTTCGTTACGTGACGAATCCTACCGATCAATCCCTACCGCAAATCGCTTAAAGGAATATCGTCCCAAAATCAGCTACAACTTCAATGTAATGTCACGTGTTTTCATTAACTTTGTTGTTGCAACTTATTAAATAAATAAATCCTCTGAGATAACATTTTCTGTCTCTTTCTCGACAGCTTCCGCATAGGGTGTACGGATGCAAGACCTTGACGAAACAATGTTAAGCAGATAAATACCGATTTTGTATATACTTACTAAACATTACATCATCAGAGGTCAGCACTTGTAACCATCGTAAGGTCATTCGTACTTTAACCAAGCTTGTCTGACCTCTGATGTATTTATGCGACTGATTATTTACTTCAAGTTGTAAGAAATATCTGTCTAGCCTGAGCCGGAAGACATTTATCAGGTAATAAGATTTTCAGCGCTTTTGCGAATCGTTGGCTCTATTCTAACACCCACAAAAGAGAGAGAGAGGGAGGGGGAGAGAGAGAGAAAGGGAGAGAGACGCATTATGTGGGGTGGGCTTAGCATATCCTCTTATAACGCCGCGTAGGGATTTGGCATGAGTTCTACAACAGGTCGCCTGACGTCTACCTTCCTCCGGTTATATCTTCAGTAATATACCTTGCAAAGTGCCATCGAGACCTACTTTTCGGTTTCTTCATTTGGTGTTTCTTTTACCTCGTCCATTTCATAAGCATTGCACCGAAATTTCGATTTTTCATACGCCAGACAGATAAAAATATGTATCACATTTTATCCGTTTTTTTTCTTCTTCTGTATTTTCCTAAAATTTGCTAAGCCTAGGACTTTTTAGTAATCAAAAGGGAACGTAATTTGGACCTGAACAGTCGTAACGCAAGTTGTTTATACCCTAACAGCCTATTTCTATAACGAAAGCTGTCATTAAACTGATGATCTTACTCCTTGCGTCGATAATCCTCAATGCTGAAGGTCGTGGCCTCCCTTGATGACTTTGTCCTGGACTATTCTGCGCCAGCCCTGCCTATCTTCTGGACTGAGGAGTTGAGAGTATCTGGTCGGACCAGCGCATTGGTTTTCTACCTCTGGGCCTTCTTCTGCATAACTAGCCTGTTACAAGGAACTTATCTAGATTGTTACCTTCTGGCGATGTGTCCAAAGAACTCGAAACTCCTCATATCAGATCCAAAAGCACTGCGTCTGCAGAAACACGTCGGTGTAATACCTTTCATGTGTCGTCTTCTCCAAACTGGAAGATGTCGTTGACTCATTTCAGGTTCTTGTCAAACTCTAATACCCCTACGGCAAAACCAGCAACGACGTCAAAGAGTAAAGCTAATGGATTGTGTCTTAAAGCCAATTTGAGAACCGTCAACCTAGAGCACTACACAATGGAACTAGACAAATATGATTTCGCTTCAAAGTTTCGTATGACATCAATTAAATAATTAACCAAATATAGCTTAGCGTTTTCAAGGTCTTAAATGTAGCAACAATAAATCGGTGCGTGCAAAATTGTCATTTAAAATCATTAGCGTAAAGTATACTTTCGGTCGTAGGTATTCGAAGTGTGAAGAATTGCATTGTATTTCACATAAGCCGTATCCCATTGTGCGTATGGGAACATTACAAAATGTAGCGCCTTATAACATTCTTATGGAGAAATCGTGTGATAATTCATTGACATAATACCAATAACACTGTTTTTGCTTCGAACGGAAATGTTTTTTTTAATCGACTTCAGAAAAGGTGGAGGTTCCCATTTAAGCTAGTTTTTTATGTGTGCCCTTTTATAGGTGAACCGATATTTTTCAAGATACAACCAGTAATTTTTGTTGGAGTTATCATTAAATGCATTTTTAATTAATTTTGTTGTTAATGTTCTAATGCTATTTTGTTTAAAATTTATTTTATTTTTATTAACAAAATTTTTGTTTGCATTTTTATAATCAAATTTTTTTTTGTTGCTTTATTGAGTGGACGGTCTCACAGCCCACCTGGTGTTAACACCAGTAACTGGAGCCCATAGACATCTACGACGTAAGTGCGCCACCCACTTTGAGATATAAGTTCTAAGGTCTCAAGTACAGTGGTGGTACTCACTGGTGGTAGGACCTCTTGTGACTCCGTACGGGTAGGTACCACCACCCTGCCTATTTCTACCGTGAAGCCGTAATCCGTTTCGGTTTGAAGGGTGGGGAAGCCGTTGTAACTTTTTCTCTCTCTCTCTCTCTCTCTCTCTCTCTCTTCTCACATTTATACTTTTATTCTCAGTTGATAAACACACCACCGTTAATTCCCCTCTCTAGATAATCCTTGTCCATCTGATGGTTCTGTCGGAGAGATCGCTCTTAGCGCTAAGACTGCCCATTGTAATTTTGTTTTGTGTTTAATATTTTGCATTAATTTTATACTAGAGGTCCCGCAGTAGTCGAAATTCGACTATAATTAATTGGAATTGTAAGTTTGTACACTATTATGATTGTATTTTATAATTCTATAAACAAAAATGTCGCCAAGACAACACTATAAAAAATATGAATAAAGACAAACAATATTGAATCTATTCTCAATTTGACAACAGACGCCAAGAACAAAAGTTTGACAATAAATAGTATGCATGGGTGTGTGCGTCAAATACATGGTATGTAGTGTGTGTAATGTTTTCTTTATTGATTTAATGTATCTTTTATGCATTATTTTAAAAAAATATTAGCATTGTGCACTTCTTCTCTATATTCTCTATAAGTGTGGAAAATTTCATACTCCTCCGTCCGCGCAATTTTCGTAAAAAGGGATACAAAGTTTTTGCTTCATGTATTAATATATAGATTATTAGGGCACAATAAGGACTACTCTACTACACTCTTATATTTTTTTACTGGACACTGTTAATGAATATGACACTGCCAGTCAAGGTTTCAATGTCAAAGTCGATGCGCATGCGTGATTACGATATCAGGTAATTATTGGTTCATTACCAAGATGTTGTTCAAAGTGATTCTAAGTTGTGATTTCTTAATAATAATAATAATAATAATAATAATAATAATAATAAATATATACTAAAGGATGGGACGGTCGACATTTGTCGGGCATGCCACCGTCCGGGAGAGTCTATTAGACATAATGTTTCTGGCTGTTCTCGGTTTGCTAACGGCGAGTACTTGCATAGACATAACCAAGTGGCTAGGATTATCCATCAACAACTTGCTCTGAAATATGGTTTTCTTGATTCTGCTGTACCTTATTACCAATACCAACCTCAACCAGTTTTTGATAATGGTCATGTTACGCTCTACTGGGACCGATCTATTATCACGGATAGGTATATTGTAGCCAATAAACCTGATATTGTTATAATAGATCGATCTGCACGTCGAGCAGTGTTGGTTGATGTCACCATTCCTCATGACGAGAACCTCGTGAAGGCAGAAAAGGACAAATTAATAAAATATTTAGACCTGGCCCACGAGACTACCGCCATGTGGCATGTTGATTCAACCATCATTGTTCCAATAGTTGTGTCGGTACACGGCTTGATGGCGAAAAGTTTCGATCAACATCTTAAGAAACTTTCGTTATCCAGCTGGGTTAAGGGCCTAATACAGAAAGCAGTTATCCTTGATACTGCACGCATTGTGAGGAGGTTTCTCACTCTGGAGTCCTAACCACTGGTGTCGTAGACACCGCCATCAGCGGCAATCTATTTTTATATAGTGTTTTTTAAAAATTGTATTTTTAATAATTTTTTTAAAAAATATTATGTAATTAATAAGATTTTAAATAAATATAAATAAATATAATAATAAAGATTGCTTTGATGAACGAACAAGCTGATGGCCCGTCTGGTGTTAATGAGTTGACATTGTGTAAATTGTAATTTGTCGATTGCAACAAAGGGTTCTTTTTTTATTGCTTAGATGGGTGGACGAGCTCACAGCCCAACTGGTGTTAAGTGGTTACTGGAGCCCAGAGACATCTACAGCGTAAATACGCCACCCACTTTGAGATATAAGTTCTAAGGACTCAAGTATAGTTACAACGGCTGCCTCACCCTTCAAGCCGAAACGCATTACTCACAAGAGGTCCTACCACCAGTAATTACGCAAATTATAATTTTTTCCAAATTCCATTCGGCTCGTGTTTTAATTAATTTCATTTTCTATTATGTAATTTGGAATTGGTTACATGATCTAATCTAATCGGTAGATTAAGCAAACCGGATATGTTTAGAATAAATAAATAATCGTTCTCCCGATTCACGGTTCGTATTCCAACTTGAATGTATCTTTCGTGTCGCCGATACGTCTAGAAAATATAGTTCTTTGGAAACTCTGATAGAACTAACATGTTTTTTTTTCCCTACCTATGCTAATAGCCTTGAGAGGCTACTTCAGCGTAACCTTAACTAGTAGGTGAGCTCACGGGGCTCAAACCGGAGCGATGCTAACACTGACCCTAGCAAGAGCAGTGCTCAGCAGAATCTACCACCGGATCGGAAACGCGACCCACTGAGATGATCCGGCGAGAAACTCAGTGGGCTGTGGGGTTAAGTTTCTTTCTAAAGCACCAACCGAAGTATGGTAAAACTGTGAAAAATCCACATAATATTATTCAGTACTCAACCGGTTGTCGATAAATTGCTCGAGTCAGCGAACAAACATTCGTATATAACGGCACCGCGTTTTTGGACAGTGCCCGTTATTTAGACCAGTTCATTCACTGCAACTCTGATTGATAAAGCCGAAACAGGATTTGGGATTCAATGGAAAAAAATCATGTCTAATCTTAAAGCTTTGACTGTACATTGCTTAGATGGGCGGACGAGCTCAGAGCCCACCTGGAGTTAAGTGGTTACTGGAGCCCATAGACATCTACAACGTAAATGCGCCACACACCTTAAGATATAAGTTCTAAGGTCTCAGTATAGGTACAACCGAACCGAAATAGGCAGGGTGGTGGTACCTACCCGTGCGGACTCACAAGGTCCTACCACCAGTAATTACGCAAATTATAATTTGCGGGTTTGATTTTTATTACACGACGTTATTCCTTCACCGTGGAAGTCAATCGTGAACATTTGGTAAGTACGTATTCCGTTAGAAAAATCGGTACCCGCCCGCGGGATTCGAACACCGGTGCATCGCTCGATACGAATGTCACATAGAATTCAACACACACATTAAACTCAAACAAAAATCACTAAATCACTGTCCGTCTAAGAAAGGTAAGTCATGATGAAACTCGAGAGCCCAATGAGATAGCGCTATGAGGTACGCTAAGAATACAAATGCAGAACCGGCGTGACGAGTCTGTCATGACGTAACCTAACCTTGTACAACCGAGTGCAGACGCAAAACCGATACAATTCTATAACGACTTAAATCGTTCAAGTGCCTAACACGGTTCTTATCTTTTCGAAGCTGATACGCTAAGGCGTCCTCATAACGCGTGACGTCATTTGGGGCCAAACGACAAACCACCGTGACCGGTAACTGAAGCGTGGAACTCAACCCGATACTTAACCACAAATCATCATGATTCGGTGTTTAAACTGTGTCCGTATTAATAGATTTGTGTTAAATGATTTCCAACATCTATATATTAATACGTGAGCAAAAACTTTGTATTCCCTTCTACGAAAATTGCGCGGACGGAGGAGTATGAAATTTTCCACACTTATAGAGAATATAGAGAAGGAGTGCACAATGCTTATTTTTTTTTTAAATGATGCATAAAAGATACATTAAATCAATAAAGAAAACATTACACACACTACATACCATGTATTTGACGCACACACGCATGCATACTATTTATTGTCAAACTTTTGTTCTTGACGTCTGTTGTCAAATTGAGAACAGATTAAATATTGTTTGTCTGTATTAATATTTTTTTATAGTGTAGTCTTGGCGAAATTTGTGATTATAGAAGTATAAAATACAATCATAATAGTGTACAAACTTACAATTCCAATTAATTATAGTCGAATTTCGACTACTGCGGGAACACTAGTAAATAATAAGTTTAAGTTATCACAACGTAGCGACAGATGTTTTATCTTAATTGGCTTTGGTTAATCTGATTGTCTATGTGCTTGGATGTAAACGGAATATTTTCGTCGTATCCACAGCGATGTGTTTCAATATATATTGAACAAAATCAAACTGATATCTACTGATTTAAATCAACACAAACATTCAAAACGCATCTTAAGTGATGATGGAGAAATACTTCACTGACGTATTTAGAACAAAATATCTGTCAGCACGAATATAATATGTAAAAACATTTGTTTTTCTACCTACTGCTTTTAACTTTGAGGGGTTATACTAGCTTTAACGATCGTATAGGCGAAGCTCACAGGACTCAGCCTGGGAGACTTTGCTAACTTCTGCCCTAGCAAGAGCAGTGCTTCGCCGAATCTACAACTACTACAGTCACAATGAGAAAATCCGGCGAGAAACTCAGTGAGCTATGTCTATGGGTTAATTTACTCGTCGAGCCCTTCGTCGTAAGCGACGGATTCGGCGAGGACGGTGACCGGTGCTTGAGGTACCTAAAGCCGTTAATAGATCTTGAGAATCCGTAATGACGTGTATAGTTTGAGAAGCAGTGGCAACGTAGCGTAGGAAATTATCATGTGAAACTCATGAGTGGTATAGAACGCATCGGTGCGTATACACTATTCTATTATTTACCTTTCTGACCGAGACGAATGACTTCACGGTAGTCGAAGCGGATCTTTGAATGTCTTTAAATAAATAAGGAAAAACAAAATAATAGTTGAGTAACATTTTATTCTATGTTTTTGATGCGATTTTCTTTTTTTTTTTTTCGTTCTTCTAGACAACTTAAAAATGTATGAAAAATATTTGAGCGAAGATTAAATAATAAAAATTTTCAAATATTTCTTTTTGATGCAATTTCGTGTTTTGTATTCTACTTGATGGGTAGATGAGCGCACTTCCTAACTGATGCTAAACGATAACTGGAGTTGGACTTGGAGTAAAAGTCCCGACTGTAATGTAAAAGTCCCGACTGCAATATACCATAGATGTCCTTTCAAACGAGGACACAAATTCTTATTAACAGAAGCAATCGTTTTTTTTTATTTATTGCATAAAAGAATGAAAAAGCTTACGGTTTACGTGTTAATTGGTTACCAAAGCACAAAAATATCAAAACAAAAGATCTATATCTGAATTGTATGTGTACTAATTACGAGAATTAATTTGTATACAGGTTTGATTTTTATTACACGACGTTATTATTCCTTCATCACTGAAGTAAGTCTTCAGTTAGAACTTGAATGAACCGGCTTTGGAATGAGCTCCTTTCCACAGTGTTTCCCGAGCGCTATGACATGTCCTTCTTCAAACGAGGCTTGTGGAGAGTATTAAATGGTAGGCAGCGGCTTGGCTCCGCTCCTGGTATTGCTGACGTCCATGGGCGACGGTAACCACTCACCATCAGGTGGGCCGTATGCTCGTCTGGCTATAAGGACAATAAAAAAATAAAAAAATACGAAATTTATTCCATAAAAAATTATACCTGCCTGCGGGATTAGAACACCGGCCCGGTTGCATCGCTCGATACGAATGCACTGGGCGTCTTATCTTTTAGGCCACGACGACTACAAAGGGAATTCGGGTTCACACGACATTCGACTTGAACTAGCGCTTGTCCTATGCTGAACTTATTTTTTTTATTGCTTAGTTGGGTGGACGAACTCACAGCCCACCTGATGTTAAGTGGTTACTGGAGCCCATAGACATCTACAACGTAAATGCGCCACCCACCTTGAGATATAAGTTCTAAGGTCTCGAGTATAGTTACAACGGCTGCGCCACCCTTCAAACCGAAACGCATTACTGCTTCACGGCAGAAACAGGCGGGGCGGTGGTACCCGTGCGGACTCACAAGAGGTCCTACCACCAGTAAAGCTAATTTAATTAAGCGCTAATCGCATTAACTGTTACATGATAACGTTTTTACTGGTCAATTTAAACACTTCGTTACGTAGCCTCGTGTTTTTTTTTTCCCCGTCAAAGTCAATAAATCATCTAGTTTAATGACTTATGTGTTTCCGGTGTTAATTAATAGTTACGATACATCGCATCGTTGTGTGCTCTGTTACGTAGACGGGTTTCTTAAGTGGCCGTCTCTAACTGCTATCCGACCCGACCACCCGTCTGGTGTAGTGGTAAGTGACATGGTCACTACACAAGGGGGTCGCGGGTTCGAATCCCGCCAAGGGATGATATCTGTATGATAGTGTACAAAAAAAATCTTACATTTATTTCCGTTATCTGGTACCTGTAACACAAGTTCTTTACGAACTTATCACGGGGCCAGTTAACGTGGCGTGATTGCTAGTAAAAAAAAAATAATTACAAACCAGCCAAAATACCTCAAGATACAAAAAAACGAGTTAGATTTGTATGAATATAACTACCCTGTCTTGAGACATGAAGAATATCAATTGAAATGGACCACGTTCTTACGGATCAGATCCAATAACCTTTGCATTAGACGCCTTCAGTTCTAACACTAGGAGTAGGCTTAGGGACCTCGGTAACCGTACTCGTCGAACTCGACGAAGAGGTCGCCGTGCAACCTAACCCGTGCATCAGCCCGCTGAGTTTCCGGCCGGATCTTCTCAGCGGTTCGCGATTCCGATCCGGTAGTAGATTCGTTCGCGAAGCAGCTGCTCTTGAGTTGTTAGGTCTCCTTCGGAGGCGCTCGGGCGGTTGTTAGCAAATCCCACCCCTTCTGGCTGAGCCTCTGCTCGGCCACTTGTCCTGGTGAAACTGGAAAGGCCTCCAGCCACCAGTGATCCTTCAATCCAAAAAAAAGGACTATGGCTAAACTTTTCATATCGGAATACAAGACTGGTTCGCGTTAGATATTTTCAGGTCGTGCGAGCTCTCAATATACTATATATATCACAAAGTCTTCTCTTTGTTCACAGAAAATAATTAATAATTAAATCTTCTATTATGTTTTTTTTTTTATTACTTAGATGGGTGAACGAGCTCACAGCCCACCTGATGGAGTTACTGGAGCCCATAGACATCTACAACGTTAACACGCAACCCATCTTGAGATATAAGTTCTAAGGTCGCAGTATAGTTAAACCGGCTGCCCCGCCCTTCAAACCGAAACGCATTACTGCTTCACGGCAGAAATAGGCAGGGTGGTGGTACCTACCCGCGCGGACTTACAAGCGGTCCTACCAGTAAAAAATACGTTGGCGTTCTTCTATTATCCTGTCGAGAAGTATAACTCTTATTTCGTCGGAACATCGACTTAAATGTGCAATTATGACTCAACAAGCAAACAGAGTCGTAAAAACACGCGTTGACTCATAAAAACAAGTCGAAAAATATCCGAAGTCTGTATGCAAACATTTCGTAAGCCGCGGGTCGCTTCGAGCGAATAAAAAACGTACAAAAAGTTAAACTTTCGTAAAAGGTTTTATGTATTTCAATACACAATAGGTTTTGCAAAACGCGATTTGAATTTGCTTTAGAATTTCTCGACGAAATGCGAATCAGCGGTCCCTCTGTAGGCGAAATTCGACAATAATTGAAATTATAAGTTTGGACATCATTATGGTTCAATTGAGGCCTATAAAATCAAAGGCAGCTAAACACCTTAATGTAGTAAAATGGATTAACTATGGCGCCATCTTGTTTAGTTAGTTGGACACGCTTTAGTATTTTCATGTTATAACAAATGCAGGTAGGTAAATCTCTAGCAAATTCAGTTCAAAATTTTATTTTTACTCTGTACTCAAATACAAACGAAGTTTTATCATATAAAATTCAGATTATTAGTAATATTCTCATTCTTTATAAATCTGCTTTAAAATAAAGAATATTGTAGCTACCCGAACAAATTTATTTCAGCTTCTCAAACCGGGAGTGTTGCTAACACTGGCCCTAGCAAGAGCAGTACTTTGATGGATCGGGAGGATCCGTAATGACGTGCTTAGAGCCGATTTTTGTAGTTTTCCTGAATATTTGACAGACTTGGATTTAGCTGCTTTTGATTTTATAAGCCTCAATTGTCAACGACTATTTATTATACTTCTATAATCACAAATTTCGCCAAGACTACACTATAGAGAAATAATAATAAGAACAAACAATATTAATCTATTCTCAATTTGAACACAGACATTCAACAATAACAAAAGTTTGACAATAGGAGTATATGTGTTGTGTCAAATACATGGTAGTGTGTGTAATGTATTATTTATTGATATAATTATTTTTTGATGCATAATTTAAAAAATTATTATCTTCTTGCACTTCTTCTCTATATTCTCTATAAGTGTGAGAAATTTCATACTCCTCCGTCCGCGCAATTTTCGTCAAAAGGGCTACAAAGTTCCTGCTCCCCGTATTAATATATAATGTATTTTGTTGATGTTATTTTAAAAGAACGCATTAGTTTTTTATTAAACAATTATAAAAATATTAACAGGGAAGACGTTTTCTTTTTTTTTTTTTTTTTTTTTTTTATTGCCCTTGTAGGCAGACGAGCATACGGCCCACCTGATGGTGAGTGGTTACCGTCGCCCATGGACTTCAGCAATGCCAGGGGCAGAGCCAAGCCGCTGCAATGCTTTTCTAGACACAGGCCAATGTTTCAAGCAGAAAATTCAGCCCTTAAAGATTATAGTTACGAGATTCTTAATACGACTTTTCACATCCAGAAAATGATTCACTGTTGAATGTTCTGATGTAGCTTTCCGTGGAGTATTGCTCCCATATCTGGGTGTGTCGAATCCCACTTGATTCCAGACTAAAGAGTTCTCTAGGAATCAGCTAACCAAATCTAACGAATAGTTTGACACCGCAAAAGTACTTTATAAGTAAAGTGGGACTATTTAAGATCTTGTCATCTCTTATTATCATCACACCCCTTGCTACCGAAGCGAAGTAGAGTTCATCGCTACCACCTGAATTTGGATCGTTTGGTGCAACGTCCGTGCGTAAATTTGCTATAATTATACACCGTTCGACTTTAGAATCACTTGTCTTCTACGGGATTTCTCGAATGATACTACTTTCTTCTTCTCAATTGACATTTATTCATCTTTAATCATTAGCTATCTGCATTTATGACAGTAAAAAAAACCCTCAGCTATGTCCTGAGGTTCCTCATGTCTGAGGGTCGTGACCACCATCACCCATGAGCTTCAATTTTAGGATCTTTTTCCACTTTCCCCTGTCCACGGCGTCATGCAGCGCGCTGTACACTGTACATCATGAGGAACGCGACTCGAGGAGGAGGATGTCCTGAGGTATGATACCTTATTTATACTCTAAATACATCTATGGCGAGTAACCATCATACTACACATGCCTGAATCTCGCTTACGACATTTTCAAGATAAGCCTGTTATATACAAGCTCTCAACATTCGGACCATCGGTCTACCGAGCAATATCACCCGCTCGGTAGAGATCTTTCATTTCGTCGTTAACACCCACATATCCGCTACTGGACAACACCTCTAAGCTTCGCCAAAATAACCAGCTCTGCGGTACCCTGCGTCCAACGGATTCTCAGGACCTTCAAAAAGTCGTCCATCCACCTTGTGGGAGGCCTTCCCACGCAACGCTTAAAGAATGACTAGTGCAAACTGTTCTTGACTATTTAGAGAGAGAGAGAGAGAGAGAGAGTATTCTTTATTCTATACCAAAAAACAAATAAACAGTGCGATACATTAAATACAAAAAAGTACAATTGGCGGTCTTATCACTAAGAGCGATCTCTTCCAGACAACCATCAGGTGGACAAGAATCATTTGGAAACGAATTACGTATAATAATAATGTAATATAATAACAATTATTTAAGGACAGATCTCTTTTACAAATCACGGTATGAAGTTTAATTTCGCGGCCAACTGGAATTTGCGGATAGTAAAGCACATTATTAACATGAACCTGCTCAATTCTGCCGCGAAACCGAAGGATGGGACAAGCGTTCTATTGGTTCTTCGACCTCATGTCTCAAGGTATCATCATCGCGGACTACAGCAACCACTCTATACCAGTTAGGCCATTCACCTAACTACGTAATAAAAATCCTACTCTAAAAATTCTGTAGAAGAGAAAAAATTACAAGAAGAACAGTTCTCTTAAAGTGTGCAAACTATCAATTATTCAATGTACCTAATATATAATAATATGAAGCAAACCCTTTACGAATCAAATGTAATGATTAAGTCATTATATTACTGTGTGACACATATTACTACATTATAATGTCATATTGTTGTCCTTATCGCATCAGTTTTTTTTGGCTAAGATATAAATATTGCTTCGTGGCCAACTGCTAAGCAGTAATTGTAAGCATATTAGATTGAACTCTCGGTCGCATTACTGCAAATAATATGCTGCAATTTAAACTGGAATCAGTATTGTCTTTGCTGCATTTGTCACAATCCGCAATCAGCGCTGGGGTAAAATTGAAGGGTTGCGAATTAACATGACGTGAGTACTTTAGAGCAAGGCCAAAAAAAAACCTATTACACTGTGAATCTTCTTATAATTTAACGCTTCGCGGATTCTCTTATATTGCTTCCTGGTAAACGGCTGACAGCTTGTAATTTAATAATGTGACAAAAAATACACAAGGTCTCGCAATATCTGTTGAGGTAAAAATAAACTCTTCGAAGTTACAAAATAGAATTTTCGTATTTGCGACGCTTGAGAAACGCGTATCTATTGTTAAAATTAACTGAATCCATAAACACGACTTGGAACTTAGCTGAAGGCAGCGACTGAGATCCATGAGCAAGGGTGATCTATTTTCATTAAGAGCTCCTCATTATTGCTTAGACGGATTAACCAGTTCACGATTCACGTGATGCTAAAACCTTGAGGCAAGACGTCATAGTCTCAGATCTATAGTATAACGGCAGCCCCATCCTTCAAACCAGAACGCATTACCACTTTTTTATTGTCTTGTCTGTATTGTAGGCGGATGAGCATACCTGATGTGAGTGGTTACCGTCGCCCATGGACTTCAGCAATGCCAGGGGCAGAGCCGAGCCGCCTACCGTTAAGTGCTCTCCGTAAGCTTCGTTTGAAGAAATTGAAAGGCATTACTGCTTCACAGCAGAAATAGGCAGGGAGGTGGTGCCTACCCGTGCGGACTCACAAGACGTTCTACGACCAGTAATTACGCAAATTATAATTTTGCGGGTTTGATTTTTATTACACGACGTTATTCCTTCACCGTGGAAGTCAATCGTGAACATTTGTTAAGTACGTATTTCATTGGAAAAATTGGTACCCGCCTGCGGGATTCGAACACCGGTGCATCGCTCGATACGAATGCACCGGACGTCTTATCCCTTAGGCCACGACGACTTCAAGATTTTATTGATTGATTTTATTTGAGCACGAAGTTTGTTCTCAGCTACGGACCGTCTGAGCCACAAGTGCATACAACTCCTTAAATCGAGCTTATGAATTATATAAAAGCTCCACCTATTGAGGCTCAGTTCGCTGCAATGTCTAAGTGAATGGCACATGGAGCTTACGTAAGCTGCCCAGCTGATTGCTTTCACTGCTATTGAACTAAACTTAATGTAAGTTGGTTGGAGCGCGTTCACATTGCGTATTGACCGATGGCTTAACAGGTAGAGCGCCAGACATATTCCTATAGAGTGTTACTAAAAATAGGTATTCAAATCCACTGGTAGACTCAATTTCTTCCCAAAAATACGTAGCTGCGATTTTTTGATGTTCAAATCCACTGCCAGATTCCGTTTCTGCCTAAAAAATGGTAACTGCAATTTTCTAGTTTTCGAATCCACTGAGAAATTCCAATTTAGTCGAAAAATTCTTTGTTGTCTGTAAAGTCGTTTTACTGACGATAGTCGAACGTGACAACGTCATAAGAAAATACTGATGGAATGGTTTCATTTTTTCAAAAGAAAATTTTAATTTTATTTGTTTGATAGATATTTTGTATGGATATAGAGAAGGAGGTAAATGGAAATCACTATTGAATTGATAAAGTTACATTTATTTGTACGCATAAATACAATTATGTAATTTTTTTTTGTTTTTTACAATGTACATAGTTTTACAAGTATGAATGTGCTTTGAATTATATTATTGTATAGCAGCTGTCCACACGGATGCATCGCTCACTCAAGTAGGAGAGAGACAGATGTCGAACGCTGCCGAACGCGGAGGCCGATTGTGCCTCTTTGTCGCTCGTTGCGCGCTCTCGCTTGCACTTCAAGCCTTAAATGGAACGGCTTAAAGCGCGGTAACGCCGCATGAGTCATGTTTTTTCGTGCGTGCAGCCGGCTCCATCGAATTATAAGACGTTGTCACGTCAAAAATTAAACCCGCAATTAAATACAGTGCCTTAATATTAATGACAAATACTTTCTCGCGAATCACTTTTCATTTTACGTTACAAGAGCGCGGCTTTTTTTAAATTATTAAATAAATACTCGATCGAAACATGTGGAAGAATTCACGTTGTAGCAATGCGACAATATAATATGTACATAGCAATAAAAAGACGCCGTGTAATAAACCAATGTTTTTTTCGTAATAATTATGACAGCTATTACTTCAACAATCTTAGAACTGTTATCGGTAATAATTGGATTTTAAACGGGCTCTTTAAAATAGTATACGTTTAACAATAATTGCTTTACTATTGCTACGCACTGGGTTCGGGATAAATAAAAATTCTACCGAAGTACAGATTAAAACTCTATTTAACTTAAAAAACACTTAACGAACACTTTAAAATTCTCAAATCACTTCTTCCGCTTCGCTTCAGGTGATCCGTTCGCTTATTTGAGTCGTCTATTATCAAAGGTGGCAATCTGTCCATTTGGACAAAAAAATGTTATTGATATGTCAATACAGATTGATTTGAATATAATCGTCTCCTTCAAAGAATACGGTTCAAAACCTGCATTAAATAAAGGTTAATACTTAACCTGTTATTTATCTAAAATGTCGTTCAGAAGAGTTTTGTGACTGCCAATAGAATACAAAGTCAATAATTCGTTTTTCTGATTTACCAATAATTGTCCAAAAGTCACATTGCCGGTTTTGATAATAGTCGACTCATTTGCTTCGAGTAGACCCGATTACTAACTCCGTGTCATGATCTCAAGTCCCAAAATGGGTGGCGTCGCAAAGGCTTCGGAAACCATAAACACTAGATGTCCCGCGACATTGTTCATCCATTAAAGCATTAAAAAATCTATAATATTTCTTTTAGTATTTTAATATTTTACAGTTTCCGACTATCTATTTATGTATTGTATTCGTTGTCCCAGTTTAGATCATTAAAAAAAAGAAGCAATATGCAAGATGTGAGTGAAAGTCTCCAATGAGTGTAATGGCCAAGGGATTATGTCTTAAGTTAGTTGATTATAGGTTCGATTTTAATATTCAAATCATGTCTACAACATTCTGAGTCTCCTGAGAATTGTTATGTAGATAGAATATTACGTGCTAAGGATAAAAAGACGCATCTTCCTATGGCACAGGTCCAAGTGTTTTCCAATTCAAGACATTTAGAGTCATGAAAATTTTCTCGAGAATTCAAAACGATTGACGATTCCCAGTACGACAGTACTAAAACATAACATAAATCATACACATTACTGCATCGTGGGCAATGGAACACGATCATATAGTGTAGGGTCAACGACCTCACGAGGACGTGACGACTGCAAACTACCTTCGCGTTATAACTACAAATAATAATGACGAGACTGTAATTCGGCGATACAATACGTCGGACAAAATTAATTAAAAATATTTAGATCTTGAACGCGTCTTTCTATGTAAGTAGCAATAAAAAATACTGCCGAGATTAACTCGCAACTTTTTTTTTTTCCCTGTCTATGCTGATAGCCTTGAGAGGCTATTTCAGCTTCACCCTAACGTTTGTAGGTGAGCTCACGGGGCTCAACCGGAGAGTTGCTAACACTGACCCTAGTAAGAGCAGTGCTTCGCAGAATCTACCACCGGATCGGAAACGCGACCCACTGAGAAGATCCGGCGAGAACCTCAGTGGGCTACTCGCTACTAGTGGTCGGATACGCAAAAAGAACCAAAAAACTCTTAATTTGGGACATGAAGGTGTAGAAGAGGATGACAATTGCACAATTGTCCGTTTTACTTACCGACAACAGAAATTAGCTTTTAGTAGTCAGAAAGTACATTAAATATGTCATTTTTATTAGTATATATATATATTTAATCTTAAGTAAGTTTTCTGTTTACTTTGAACTAGTACTTTATTCGAGTTTAGCTTCGGTGATGAGACCTTCACATGCTTAATAAATTAATATTATAAATTGTATTAATAGTTAAATAAGTTCACAATTCCAGTATCTTAATTTTCAATAAACACAATCTAAATTGAAATAAACTTGTACACACATTGCCAAACTGTTTGTCTGAATGACAAACTAAATTAAGGCCTTGTCCACACAGCGATATTTCACCGCGCGATTTTTTTCTCGTAATTCTGTAACACATTTATTAAGGAGTATCCGCACTGGCGGTAAAAAAATCGCGCGGGAAAACAATCTGTGACTTGATGCAAATTGAACGCGAAGCGGTGCGATTTATTTCCGCGCGAATATTATGTACCGTATATGAGCCGACTATTATCAAAGCCGGCAATCTGACTTTTGGACAATTATTGGTAAATCAGAAAAACGAATTATTGACTTTGTATTCCATTGGCAGTCACAAAACTCTTCGGAACGACATCTTAGATAAATAACAGGTTAACTATTAACCTTTATTTAATGCAGGTTTTGTACCGTATTCTTTGAAGGGGACGATTATATTCAAATCAATCTGTATTGACATATCAATAACATTTTTTTGTCCAAATGCACAGATTTGCACACCTTTGATAATAGACGACTCATATAGTAAGTATGGCTGTGTTTGCACTGTGGAATAAAATTCGCGCGTTTCGCTCAGTCGTGCAACGTCGCTATTGAAGAGGTGTCGCGCGCTTCTTCTCCCGCCCGATCGGCGGCCGTACAAGAAAATGATGAGATTGACGTGGACCAACTAACTTTTTGCTGTATTTTCGCAACTCTTGATATTTTATGTCGAAAAATCCTTTCATGGGTCTCAATGCCGTAAGTGGGTGAATCCATTGCTCGTGACATCGTTTGATACGTCTGTTACGCCGCCTTAGCATTAGATAAATTAAAATTTTTGTTCGGTTGTCCATTTTACACGTGCGTCTCAGCCGAGAACTGAATTAAACTGACGAAAATAATACGAAATTTTATTCGCAATGTGTAAATCCGATCGCGGAATTTAATACGCGCGACTAAAAACCTCGCGGTTAAATATCTCTGTGCGGACAGGCCCTAATACTGTTCAAATACGGATAATTACATAATCAAAGCTGAATTGTGAATTCATTTTCGTGTACATTTCTTGTACTTAAAGAACTTCACTTCGAATTCAATACGGTCTATGGAATTTCAACATAAGGTTTAATGTAAACTAGATGATGATTGATGAGATTTTTTTTGATAGTCTATAAAGCGGTTAGTTGCTCTCAATTAAGAAAAATAGCATTACTATTCGCCAATAGATGTCGGGAAGAGTTGATTATTGAAAACACGAATAAAACAACATAAATCGTAGCTAGATCGATTTATCGCCCCCGAAATCCCCTGTATACTAAAGTTTATGGAAAATCGTTGGAGCCGTTTAAAGGTATAAGATAAATTTCAATGATGTTGTATGAAATTAAGAGAAAAAAGCATACGGTTTCTATTTAAGTGTTTGTTCGTAGATATTCCGAGGTAATCATAGAAATAATAAAGTCTTATATCTGTAAACATAGTAACAAAAATAGCTCATGTTCCGATGGGATTAAGGTATTTTTATAATGCTTAAAACATGTGCATATTCTCGCTTCTTAAGTACATGTATGTACGTAATAAAAAGTTCTTTTGATCATGCCCAAGCGAACAGTCTATAACAATATTACGTTCAAGCCTGTAGCCAGAATGCTTTTGTAGTGAAACTTCTTTAGACGCGTTGAGAGAAAAAATTTACTCTCGCCAGGTTCGTTACGGCTAGAGAGAAAAGATACAATTTAGTAAGAGTGAGAGTGAGAAAATAGACAGAGCGTCTCGCGAACCACTCGACCGTGGAGAGAGGAAAGGGACAAAGCGTGCTAAGTCATTTCTCTTATACACAGCATTCCCTGTGACAAGTTAAATTGCTTAAAGGATGAAAAATTAAGAAAACCACAATACTGATCGCAAAAGAAGTTTCACTTCTTTCACGTGCACTAAGCTGCAAGCCTACTATTTTTTTAAACATTAGCACTCCCACAAACTGGTATGGGAGCTGCAGAGTAACATATCAATGTTCTCTTAAAAACAATATAATACTAATTTTTTTTATTGCTTAGATGGGTGGACGAGCTCACAGCCCACCTGGTGTTAAGTGGCTACTGGAGCCCATAGACATCTACGACGTAAATGCGCCACTCACCTTGAGATATAAGTTCTAAGCTCTCAAGTATAGTTACAACGGCTGCCCCACCCTTCAAACCGAAACGTATTACTGCTTCACGGCAGGCAATAGGCGGGGTGGTGGTGGTACCTACCTGCGTGGACTCACAAGAGGTCCTACCACCAAATTAAAATTTGCGGGTTTGATTTTTATTACACGGTATTATTCCTTCACCGTGGAAGCCAATCGTGAGCATTTGTTGAGTACGTATTTCATCACAAAAATTGCTACCCGCCTGGGATTCGAACACCGGTGCATCGCTCAACACGAATGCACCGGACGTCTTATCCTTTAGGCCACGACGACATAATTTAAACCCAATTAAAAACATAAGCGGATCCGTGTGTCGCAACTGCATTTATTGACATGAAGCTCTGGGAATGAAAGTGGGACGCACATGTGTTTATAAGTGTTAATATTGCAACATCGTTTCTAATATGTATCGACCGATACACTTGTCCATATTTAACTTGAAACTGTTTAATTGGCTTATTTTTTTAAGGTATATAGCAGGGGTGGCCAACCGGTAGATCGCGATCGATCAATTTATTATTTAGACGATTATTATTTAGTTAGATTAGTTCAGTCGATCGTGGCAAGACAAAAAAATATAAATATATAGAACTATAGACTGCGCAACGTAATCACCCAATTGCTGCACGCATCATCTTCATCTTGTATCATTTGTTAATGAACATTAAGTCACATTATTTATCATCCCTTCCACAAAATATCCCTGCCTATTTCTGTCGTGAAACAGTAATACGTTTCGGTTTGAAGGGTGGGGCAGTCGTTGTAACTAAACTGAGACCTTAGAACTTATATCTCAAGATGGGTGGCCCATTTACGTTGTGGACGTCTATGGGCTCCAGTAACCACTTAACACCAGGTGGGCTGTTAGCTCGTCCACCCTAATAAGCCTTAAAAAAAACAATAGTTCTTTTATTATATAATCTCAGCTTTATATTGATCTTTTTAAAAAAAGAAAATATACTACTTATTTGTATACTGAACTACGTTCATTAAATTTCAAGAAATGGCATTGGAAGCGTGCTGGGCCCATAACCGCCGCACCACAGGAGAGAAAGTTTCACTGTAGTCCTCACCATATCTTTGTGAACAACCTTTAGCCACAAGTCTCGCTCGATATCGCACATTATTTTCAGCATCGTATTTCTTTTTAAGAACCCACTTGCACTTTACAATGTTGCCACTTACAGGAACGTCAACAATATCCCATGCCTTGTTGTCTTCAAAACTTTTCAGTTCTTCTTTGATAGCCTGTTCCCAGTGCTCCTTTTCTGGTCCTTCCAGTGCCTCTTCTAATGTCAATTCATCTCTGACTGGATTGTTACATTCTTCTGTACACATATATCCATATCTGTCAGGTTGCTTTCTGTGCCTTTTCGGTAATGTTCTCAGCAGGTCTTTTTCTAATTTCAAGGACTCCTCATCCTCAGAAGATGGTACGTAGGTTTCATCCAAGTCAGTAGCATTTTCAGCTGAAGTAAATGAATCCTCCCTACTGGTGTCCGGTAAATCTCCCACTGAAGGTGACAATGATTTATTACTTAAATCATCTTCTTTTATTTCAATGATTTTCTGTTCATCTAAGTTATTTTCTTCTATAAATATAACATCTCGACTTGTTGTGATGCTCTGTGTTGCAGGATTGTATATACGGTATCCCTTAACATCTTCAGGATAGCCTATAAGTATGCATTGTTCAGACTTTTTGTCCCATTTCTGTCTTTTTTCTTTAGGAATGTGTTTCATAACAGTGCTTCCGAATATTCTTAAGTGACTCAGGTTTGGCTTAGTACCTGTCCATACCTCATATGGCGTGCGGTTGTTTAATCCAGTTTTCACAATTCTATTTTGTAAATAAACAGCTGTGTTAACAGCTTCTGCCCAGAAGTTCTTGCTAAGTTTAGCATCAAAGAGGAGACATTTGGCTTTTTCTACAATTGTTCGGTTCATCCTCTCACAGAGTCCATTTTGTTCTGGTGTATATGCATTAGTTTTTTGATGATTAATACCTGAATTCTTTAAATAACTTTCAAATTTCTTATTACAAAATTCTGTGCCGTTATCACTTCTTAGAGTTTTGATTCTCTTTGACAATAAATTCTCAACTTTAGCTTTATAATCGATGAAACTCTGCAAAGCCTCATCTTTACTTTTTAAAAAATAAACTTGTGTCATACGACTATAATCATCAACAAAAATAATGAAATACCTTGATCCACCAAGTGATATATTTTCCATTGGACCACAAATATCAGTATGTATTACACCTAACAACTCATTACTTCTATTTCCTTTATGAGCAAAAGGTAATCGGCTCTGTTTTCCTTCGCAGCATACAATGCAATTTGACTTGCTAATGTTTGCCGTCTCTGTAAGCTGAACTCCTTCCACAGCACCAGGCATTTTATTCATATTGAAGCTATTCACATGTCCCAATCGACGATGCCAGACTATTGGAGACTCAATTGCTGCTGCCACCAAACTAGTAGAAGTATTCAATTTATAAACACCATTTATAAGTGATGCAGTAGCCACCAAAGTGTGTTTTTTATTAAATATTTCGCACCCTTTGCCTGTGAAACGCACCTTATTGCCCTGTTTCACTAGTCGGCTCACTGACAATAAATTTGTGGCCAACTGAGGTACACACAAAACTTTTTCTACTGCTATGTTGTAATCGTTTTCCGCGGTTGACGTAGTTACGTTTACGGTTCCACAACATTCTACGGAAACTGTACTTCGATTGGCAATCATTATCTCTTTGGTAAAACCAGAATAACAAACATCCTTTAGCCAACCCATGTTACACGTTAAATGTGAACTTGCACCTGAATCTACATACCAATCGTCCTTATCAAATGTTCCATTAAAGAATACAGCACTGAATGCATTAGTTGGTTTAGTTTTACTTTGTGAATCTTGCGAAATCTTCCAAGATTTTTGCATATTTGTATTTGTACACTGATTGCGATAGTGGCCATATTGTTTACAACCATAACATTTGACGTTTGGTTTATCCTTGACAGATGGCGACACTTGTGTACTTTGATTTCCACCATCTTTACCGACCATAGATCGCATAGACTTCACCTTTTTTGAATGATGAATCGATTTATTCTTGAAACTTGCAAACGCATTATTCACATCACTATCTTCCGGTTCCATGTCCATCAACTTCCCTTTAATGGCGTCCGTTGTAATAATCATGCCCGAATGTTCGATCGCCATTATCATAGGCATATACTTTTCAGATAATCCAGCCAACATGATAGAACCGATCCATTCGTCATTTATGTTAAAACCCGTACCTTGTAGCTTCTGACCCGCTTCAACAATTTGCGTTACATACGACGTCATCGATGTGCAATTTTCTAATCTAATAGATATCAGATTCCTCAACAGGTTGATTTTTCTTGTGTATCCAGAGTCATCAAACAGCATCTTTAATTTGTCCCACAATTCTTTCGATGTATTGACGCTTTTTATGTGAACGTAAAGAGTCGGGTCGATGGTAAGGATCAGTTTTGCTTTTGTTTTAGCGTCATCTGCAGCTGCTGGGGGCTCACCGGGTTCTGGTTTAATGCACCCAACCATTCCTTCTAATACTAGAAAGTTCTCTGCCGCAAAACACCACTCACTAAAGTTCTCGCGTCCTCTTAGCTTAGGCACGCTAATTAAATAATTGGAGCTAGACGCCATGACTGCCACTCACGCACGATTTTGATATTTTAGAACACTGTTAGCAAAAATATTGTTCATCACACGGATAATTCTAACAATCAATTCACTAACTTTAATTCTTTATGAGTCTGGGCCCATAACCTAAAATGAAACAACGTGATTCAAACTGTGACGGGAAGCGAATGACCGAACTTTAATAAATCGAATGTAATGAAAACAGATTAGTTATTATAACTAAGTATCAGGAGATGTCACTAGTAGCATCTGTATTATAAAATAAAACAACGTGATTCAAACTGTGACGGGAAGCGAATGACCGAACTTTAATAAATCGAATGTAATGAAAACAGATTAGTTATTATAACTAAGTATCAGGAGATGTCACTAGTAGCATCTGTATTTTGATATATTTACAACAGTAAATCATAGAGTATTTCGTCAGTAAAGAGTAGATCTTGGTTTTAATCACTTTGGCCACCCCTGGTGTATATTGTTTTATATTTAAAGAAGGATGGTACCAAACGGTACGTGCGCAAGAGGTATAACCCTGATATCGGTAATTACGCAATATTTTGGGTTCCACTCCAATACATGATGCTATCCAATTTACATAGATTAAAAATAGATAAACATTTTTTTTTCATAAATGGGTGGACAAACTCACAGCTCACCTGGTGTTAAGTGGTTACCGGAGTCCATAGGCATCCACAACGTAAATGCCGCCACCCACCATGAGATATAAGTTCTAAGGTCTCAAGTATAATTACAACGGCTGCCCCACCCTTCAAACCGATTAAAATAAATTAGTAGATAAGATATAGGATATGTATCTTCTCATTCTTCTTGTGGAAGTGACGCATTATGTCCTCTTACCATGCTGCATAAGGATCTGGCATGAGTTTTATGACCGACTATCTATCTGACGTCAATCTTCTTTGGGTTATATATCCATTGCAATGTGCCATTACAAGGGATTCTTTCTGTTTCTTCCTTTAGTGTTTCTCTTACTTCGTCCATTTTTGGTACTATAATTTGCATTCTATTATTATAAACATTTAACAATAAAATATAGATTTTCAAATACCAAATAGATAAAAAATTGTTTTTTTTATTTATTTGAAAATAATCGTAATTTTGCGGACGCTTACAGCGTAACGTTAGACTTCCCAATTCTTGACTGGTTTGTGTTAATGAAATTTTTATTTAACCTAATCCAACACAATACACTGTTTTTAATAGTTTTAATATTGTCTATATCTTATCTTAGGTTAGGTGAGTTTATTTTAAAACAATAAAACCAGCTTCTCTACGTCAATCTAAACATATTCTGAAAATTTCATTAGGTCAGTCCAATCGCTTCGAAGTCTATAAAGTACGTACACATCGACTTTTAAATATTTAGACTAGAATATTTGATTAAAGGACAAAAATTCCGGTTATAAAAATTAAAAAAAATTAGTCGTGATATATATTTACTCTAAGTTTGACCAAGGCGTGCTGTCCTTTCACCAATGGCCAATCACTTTGTTCACATTCACCTAATGTTACCAGAGCAAAAAAAAAAGCGTTGTACAACAAAAAGATAACGATATCATGTTCTGTGTTATTAATTTTACGACTGTACATCTGTAGATCTCATTTCGATAGTCAGAGTGAAGCGTTGCAGGAATTTGCAAACTAATAAAATATTCAAGCATTATCCATGAGGTCGGCAACATTTTGAGTCGCAATAACCAAAAATTACAATCTACAAATATTCAAAGTTTATAAAGAGCCACAAGAAAAGATGTGTGGTGTCGTGGGACACCGGATAGGAACGAAGTTCCTTATTATAAAAATATTAATTTGAAGTTCTATTCGAGGTATAAAGAAAACAAAACTGAAGGTTTCGCAACAAACCACGGTCATTTGGCAACGTGCGAACTTATTGTGGTACACTTCATTCACGGTTGTTTGCATAAGAGTTAGTGTATTGCGCAAACGAACGCTCCGAGATCGTGGTCACTGAATGAAAAAAAAATGTTATTTGTTGTATGTTATTACAAAGTTAAGTCGTACACTGCCTGCATTACTAATAAAAATCTTACGTTACGGACTTTTTTTCCCGGTTAGGGTACCCGTCCGCATCGTCCCATAAGGAACTACGTTCAGAAAATTTCTGGCCAACAATAAATATGTAGTATATGCTTAAATATTTTTTTTTAATAAAAAAGGACGAATCTAATTATTCATAAGAAAAATATCTATTTATTCTTATATAAGTAGTGTTTTTACTAGAAATTAGATAGTATATTTGGTATTATTAGATAATCACTTATTATTTAAGTAAAAAATGTAAACAATTAAATATTTACTTAGATTCTAAGTCTTAGAACAATGGGCTGAGAATGAATGGATATAAATGGTGCCCAATCCTCGTTAATCGATTCAGAAAAAAAATTAAAATATGTTTTTTTTTTAATATATACTTAAAATAAATAATATTTCCATATGGAACTAGAGAGCCACAGTTTCATACCCAAAGAGCCACATGTGACTCGCGAGCCGCAGGTTGCCGACCCCTGCATCACCCTAAGTCTATTTTAGATTTTCACCTTAAATTTATTTAATGTTCTGGCAATACCACTATACGTGATTGTCAGTTGTAAGGGCCACGTGACCTTGGCACAGCGAAGCCGTCATACTATCTGCGCAATGTACTCCGCTGGTTCTAGCCATTAAAAATGATAATATAATGCGGTTTTAGACACGTTCGACCCACTTTTATTATATTAATTACTCGCTGCAGTAATTTTAAGATTGCTTTAAACGTAATACATATTTAAATTTGGTTTTGTTTCGAATTTAAATATTGTAGACTTATGTGATGATCTTAAAGTGTAAATGTGTGTAATACGTATTGTACACGTCATTACGGATCCTCCCGATCCATTAACGGTGCTTTTAGGTACCACAAGCACCGGTCACCGTCGTCGTCGAGCCCGTCGCAAGCGACAAGGGCTCGGCGAGCGAATTAACCCACAGACACAGCCCACTGAGTTTCTCGTCTAATCTTCTCAGTGGGTCGCGTTACCGATCCGGTGGTAGATTCTGCGAAACACTGCCCTTGCTAGAGCCAGTGTTAGCAACACTCCGGTTTGAGCCCCGTGAGCTCACCTACACGTTAGGGTGAAGCTAAAATAGCCTCTCAAGGCTATCAGCATAGGTAAAAAAAAACCTATTATTTGAATCCTTGCCGCTAAATTTGTAAGATGTAGCATCTGATCTCTTGACGCAGGCTTGGCGTCCCGCCTTAAGTATCTAAGGTAAAGTTGTACTATGCGCAATCTCGTAATAAGGCTCATCCCAAGGGCTACGCAAATTCAAGTTCTTATACCCTTAGAAAGGACACGACGAGAGTTGTAGCCAAACTGCTAGTTGCTATGGCTGACCGCGTAGGGGAACTCATTTAAAAATCAAATCGCACGAAACAAATATCATCTATGAAAATTTTTTGAAGTTTACCACAACGATAGAATTATTTATTAATGATAATGACTTCAAAATAAGGACGGTAGAGGTTTGGAGCACAGTCTTTGTGTACAAAAAAGCGTCCGTCAAAACGCGATCAATTAGGATGGCGCCACCGTTACATAATATTAAGGTGTGATTTCAAAGATAACGCCAAAAGTTTTTAATATTATATAAATTGTTCAACTCTTCACATTTCATTAGCGCTATTTTATTAGACTTTTGAATTGCAATTTCCTGCTCATAGCTTCTTTTCTTTTGGTCAAGAGGAAATCGCCAGAGGAAACCACTCCCTTCACCACCCTCGGGATGCCGGACCGGCGGTCGTCGGCGCCACGACCACGAGTCCTCGCGGTCGGTAGGCTATCCGGAGCCCGCCTAGATAGCGCCGGTTAGAATGGGTGGATAATTCTTCGACTTCCTCCCATATAAGATAGATCTTACTTCTACCCTCCAAACTTTAATAGTCCAAAAAATAAAATGCTATAAATTTTTTTTATTGCTTTAATGGGTGGACGAGCGTACAGCCCACCTGGTATTAAGTGGTTACTGGAGCCCATAGACATCTACAACGTAAATACGCCACCCACCTTGAGATATAAGATCTAAGGTCTCAAGTATAGTTACTACGACTGCCCTACCCTTCAAACCGAAACGCATTACTGCTTCACGGCAGGAATAGGCAGGGTGGTGTTACCTACCCGCGCGGACTCACAAGAGGACCTACCACCAGTATCCACAAATACAAACAAATATCTTCTTTGTTTCAGATTGAAAAATGAGGTGTTTATTGATAATAAGCGCGCTGCTCGCGACCGCGCGTTCCAAGCAAATCCCGCTAACAGGTAAGACGCCTATCAATTATATTACTGCCTTAGAGAGACATAGATCTTGCAGACCACCTTAAAACCGGTCGTGGCCTAAAGGATAAGCAGTCTGGTGTCCTCGTATCAATCATAGCCTGTCCCGGAGTCCAAATCCGGCAAGCAAGCATTATTGCCCTAACTAGCAATATCCCTGAAATATTCGAGAAAGCGGAATTTTATGAGGAAAAGCAGTGTCTGGAATTTGAGCCCAACATCCTGGTTCGAAGTATGGAGTTTAGAGTCAGCACCATATTCCAAACGCGTGTTTGTCAACAAATTATTTTTTTTTTAGGGATTTTATGACCTGGTAACTAAGACATTTATGTCAAGTCTTATTTTAATTTATATTCATATTTTTATGAAAAATAATAATATGAAGTGAAATGAAATGAAATGAAATAAAATGAAATGAGATGAGATGATATGGTATGAAAATATTTAATCTCAGTAAAATGGTGATCATTTACTGAGACTTTTTTAGTGGACTCTTTGGAGGTTCCCGAGAAGTTACGTTCAGCGGCTTTGTTTGATTTTCCCATATTTGTGCAATTTCACAGATACTAAACAGTTAATAAATCACCGTTATTACACATTTAAACCTGAAGAAACATTAAATAGACAAAATAAAACAAATCACACAACTTCACTCCTCGCGTTCCCGCCAAAAAGTCTGTCAACGTAAATTTTTTTTAAGGGATTAATGACCCGGTAACTAAGACCTTTAAGTCATGTCTTATTTTAATTTATATGACATTCTTATTTTTATTTAAAATAATGAAATGAAATGAAGATGATTAATTTTACAGACATTAATCAACTGGGGTGAAATCAAATGAAATAAGATGAGATGATATGGAATGAAATATAATCTCAGTACAATGGTGGTGATTTACTGAGATTTTTTCAGTAAACTTTTTTAAGGATCCCGAGCAGTTACGTCCAGCGGCTTTGTTTCATTTTCCCACATTTGTGCATTTTCACAGATATTAAACAGTTAATAAACCACCGTTATTACACATGTAAACCTGAAGAAACACTAAATAGACAAAATAAAACAAATCACACAACTTCACCGCCAAAAAGTCTGTCAACATACAGGATCCCTGTTCAGCATCTACCCTCATTATACGATTAAAAACCTATTAATACGTGAAGCAAAAACTTTGTGTCCCTTTTTACGAAAATTGCGCGGACGGAGGAGTATGAAATTTTCCACACTTATACAGAATACAGAGAAGAAGTGCACAATGCTAATATTTTTTAAAAATAATGCATAAAAGATACATTAAATCAATAAAGAAAACATTACACACACTACATACCATGTATTTGACGTACACACGCATGCATACTATTTATTGTCAAACTTTTGTTCTTGACGTCTGTGGTCAAATTGAGAATAGATTAAATATTGTGTGTCTTTGTTAATATTTTTTTATAGTGTAGCCTTGGCGAAATTTGTGATTATAGAAGTATAAAATACAATCATAATAGTGTACAAACTTACAATTCCAATTAATTATAGTCGAATTTCGACTACTGCGGGACCACTAGTACGATTAAAAACTTATAATTTTAGTCTAAATACGATGAGAGTATTTTCTGCGATTTTCGCGGTCGGTACAGATAATTAAAACTAATCTTACGGATTTATCTTGAGTATTTTTTTTTGTCATTATATTGTTTGCAGCGTTTCGGATAATTTACAATTTTCATAGTCACGGACGACTGACCAAGTCGCGCGAGTTTAAACCGTAAAAGTACTTTTAATCATGGATTTCGGATATATTCTTTATTAAAACAACTTACTTAATGAAGATTGAACATAAAGTTGTATTGAAGAAATCGGCTGACATGGATGTGAATTAAAAGCATTTAAATTTTTCACAACCCTCTCAGAGGGGATGCTATGTCTCTTTCCCGCACGAGTTTTCGCTTAGATATTTTACGAACAATGTAAACAGTGACGTCATCTTCAAAATCGGTGAAAGCAAATTTTTTGTGGATTTTTATGGTGCCATAGAATTATTAAACACCATCGCGTTCCTATTCGTGTCTCTATAGTTCATATTTATAACTCAACTAGCTGTACCCGTCCACTTCGCTGGGCATTAAAAATTAACATTATTATTTCTCACCCCCACAAAGATTCTCATCATTAACGCCCCCGCAACTGGTGTAGAGAGTCCAACACTCATATAAATGTTAGCCTATCCATTAAGTACATATCGACGCTTGAAAGGCAAATATGACTAAGCGACAATGCGTGAACTTTACAGTAGACTAATTTAAAGTTGATATACCTGACAAAAATTCTATTTTAACGAATCTAGCTGTAGTAGAATCTAGCTAGTAGCTGTAGGATTGAAATGATTTTAATAGACCTAGAATTTTTTTTTTTGCGCATCGAATATGGTTATTGTCTATCGTACTCTATGTACAGAGAAGTTATTGTCGCTTAGTCACGTTTACCTTTCAAGCGTCGATATGTATTTTCTACATGGATACCAAGTTTCAAGTCAATCGGATGTATGGTTCAGTAGTTATAACGGAACATCCGTAAAAACCACTGTAGATTTATACATTAGTATATAGATTAGGCTGCAAACGCATTTGTAGCCCTACGAACATAACAGATATGTCATAAAAAGAATACATTCCTTAAACAAGTACATGTGTGAATATTAAAAACTGTGTGGTGTGTATGTACGGTAAGTTGGTTTTGTGCGCTTGTGTCGGTTCTAGGGTGGACGACCGATCATTGACCCCGCGGCCGATTCGTGGGAGCGCCTTATTGACTATTGACTTCAGAAGGTCCGTTTTTCAACTAAGAACTTTCAACAAAAAAACTTAAAATAACACTTCTAATAATTTAATTAAAACTACTTTTACGATTTGATCCGAACGTTTTTGTTTATTGTAACAATTTTTAAAGCATTTTTACCGTTTTCATTGTTACTATCAAAAAACGCGAAACTTAACCGCAAAAATAGTTTTAATTCTTTTGAAAAGATATGTTTAATATTGTAACAATATAAAAATGCGAAATAAAATGCCCAAAAAGTGGCTTTAATCATATCTAGGCTTGCCAAAAACCGAGAATGACATTCCATTATTAATATCTGTTATTTATATTCATCTGTTACATTACAATCAAATAATAAAGTAGCCAAATTATCTATCTATCAAGGGAAAGTTTAAATATGTTTTTGTCTGTGTACAATAATGGAAAAAAATATCAGCCAAGATGCTGGTATCTGCTGGCAATATTCCTCCCAGTAACGATTACGGTAGGCATCGGGATAGCTCTGCCCCCTGTCATTGCTGACGTCCATCAGGAGGGTTGTATGCTCATTTGCCTAACCGGGGAATAACAATATATAAAAAATTACGCAATCCTATTCGTGTGATTATAGATTTACCGGGAACGACGGTAGCTGCGGTATCCGAGTCAGATACCACGTCGTGGCCCGGCGCCGTCGCTGCCCTGGACTCTCTCACCGTCGCCTGCGAGAAAGACAGCATGCAAGTCACCATTACACTGGCGAAACGGGACCCCGAAATCAATAGGTAAGTTTTTTTTTTTTATTGCTTAGATGGGTGGACGAGCTCACTGCCCACCTGATGTTAAGTGGTTACTGGAGCCCATAGACATCCACAACGTAAATGCGCCACCCACCCTGAGATACAAGTTCTAATGTCTCAAGTATAATAACGACGGCTGCCCCACCCTTCAAACCGAAACCCCTTTTTGCTTCACGGCAGAAATAGGCAGGGTGGTGGTACCCGTGTGGACTCACAAGAGGTCCTACCCCCAGTGACAAGAGGTCCTACCACCAGTCACAAGAGGTCCTAACACCAGTAACAAGAGGTCCTACCACCAGTCACAAGAGGTCCTACCACCAGTGAAGTAAGAAGGAGACCTAACAACTCAAGAGCAATTTTTTCGCGAATGAATCTACTACCGGATCGGAATCGCGACCCGCTGAGAAGATCCGGCGACAAACTCAGCGGGCTGATGCATGGGTTAGGTTGCTCGTCGACCTCTTTGTCGAGTTCGACGAGTACGGTTTAATGGATTTAGTTTCAAAGGCATTCTCTGTCAGTCAAACAAAAGTATTGCAGAGACAATAATAGTGCATTGATATGTAAGCTGAACACACAGACACATACAAATATATGTAAATGTATCTTAATAAAGACAATAAATACAGGCATTAAACACACACGTATGTGTACCCAAAAACAAATCTATATATATAAAAATGAATTGCTGTTCATTAGTCTCGCTAAAACTCGAGAACGGCTGGAGCGATTTGGCTAATTATGATCTTGAATTACTTGTGGAAGTGCAGAGAAGGTTTAAAAGGTAGATAAATATGAAAAAGCTCAGAATGAAATAAAAATAACAATGTTGTTTCCCCTTTGATGTGTCCACCGTCGGACGGATTCCTTTTGTTTGTTTTAAGTTTATTTTATACAAAAGCTTAGGTCTTTTATTTATCGATTGAGGCACTACGAAGTCTGCCGGGTCAGCTAGTACATACTATAAATAAGTGTAAATATTTTTTTGCTATACTGAAAGGAATATACTAACATAAACGTAATAAAAATAAATTATCTATACGATAATTCAAAATTTTACTGGTGGTAGGAGCTCTTGTGAGTCCGCACGGATCGGTACCACCGCCCTGCCTATTTCTGCCGTGAAGCAGTAATGCGTTTCGGTTTGAAGGGCGGGGCAGCCGTTGTAACTATACTGAGATCTTAGAACTTATATCTCAAGGTGGGTGGCGCATTTACGTTGTAGATGTCTATGGGATCCAGTAACCACTTTACACCAGGTGGGCTGCGAGCCCGTCCATCCATCTAAGGAATAATAAAAAAAAAAATGTATTCGCTTTTTTTAATATGAAATCGCATCATGAATCCCACAGACACGTACAGATTTTTTTACTAGTACTTAACTCGTATTCACGAATGAATTCTACGATGAAATAATAACATCATCAAACTATACAGTGAGACCTAGAGCTCACCTAAACCTAGGGCTCTTATTTATGTGTAAAGAAGCAATTTTTTTTTAATAATCTATATATTAATACGTGAAGCAAAAACTTTGTATCCCTTTTTACGAAAATTGCGCGGACGGAGGAGTATGAAATTTTCCACACTTATAGAGAATATAGAGAAGAAGTGCACAATGCAATTTTTTTTTTTAAATAATGCATAAAAGATACATTAAATCAATAAAGAAAACATTACACATACTACATACCATGTATTTGACGCACACACGCATGCATACTATTTATTGTCAAACTTTTGTTCTTGACGTCTGTTATCAAATTGAGAATAGATTAAATATTGTTTGACTTTGTTAATATTTTTTTATAGTGTAGCCTTGGCGAAATTTGTGATTATAGAAGTATAAAATACAATCATAATAGTGTACAAACTTACAATTCCAATTAATTATAGTCGAATTTCGACTACTGCGGGACCTCTAGTTATTATTATATTATAATACATTGTGTATTAACTGTATGTATATTTACGGATATATGTATGTATGTATGTGTACATATATGTATATGTATATATATATTTCACTGGATTGGTACACCGCGCGTAGTTCGTTTCCAAATGATTCTTGTCCACCTGATGATTGTCTGGAAGAGATCGCTCTTAGCGATAAGACCGCCAATTGTACTTTTTTGTATTTAATGCATCGCACTGTTTATTTGTTTTTTGGTGTACAATAAAGAATACTCTCTCTCTCTCAAGCCTTAAGGTGGGTGGCGACAAATAGTTTGTCCACAGGCTCAGGTAACCTGATAAGACCAGGCTGGCCGTGAGCTCGTCTATCCGTTTTGAGTCCCGTGAGCCTTATATAGCCTCTCAAGGCTATCAGCATAGGTAGCAAAAAAAAAAACTAATCTAATCTGTCCACAGCATCTACGACATATTCAATGGGATCGTCTACCCTGCTGGACTTGGGAGCAATTCGAGCTGTCTCCGAGAATACGTGGCAGAGCGGGGAGACCTACAGTACACCGTGCCTTTGAAGGGCTGCAATACCATGTCCACTGATAACGTGAGTGATGCATTTTTAAAGGGTCATAAATTACGTTTTTTGAAGTTATACTTCTTTAGGCGCGTTATGAAAAATTGATGAGAGTGAAATTTTACGATGCGCGCGCACCGTGACACAAAATTAACAGAATGAAGTTGCCCACTAAATCGCTCATTACAATACGACCGACGTAGCTTGGCGAGTCTGAATATAGCCGCAGGTGAACTTTCCGAACCGTACCGAGAATTACCGAATTTATACGATGTCAAGAAAAGGGAAGTCCAGTATGCGTGCTTGAGGATGTTTTTTAATAGATTTTTTTTCAAATTGATTAAAATTTAAATAAAAAAAAAGAAATTAATTTAATAAAAATAAAGTATAACTTCTTACGCGCGTACATAAGTACACGCACCCTTTTTTATTGCTTAGATGGGTGGACGAGCTCACAGTCCACCTGGTGTTAATTGGTTACTGGAGCCCATAGACATCTACAACGTAAATTCGCCAGCCACTTTGAGATATAAGTTCTAAGGTCTCAGTATAGTTACAACGGCGGCCCCACCCTTCAAACCGAAAAGAATTACTGCTTCACGGTAGAAATAGGCAGGGCGGTGGTACCTACTCGTGCGGACTCACATGAGGTCCTGCCACCAGGCGTTAAAGAGCACCATACAATAAAATATTACTAGCAAATCTTCCACGACTCTTCGTCCAGCAATCGATGGCGCTAACTGCTCCACGGAGTCAGTCTATGTAGTTTTTACGGTAATCTTTTAAATGGTTTCATGAGTATAGGACGCATCGACCTGTCCGTACACGACCGCAATTCAGCCAATTTTAGCTGCAAAGCAATTCGTTTCTTTGCGAGATGTCATTCAAAACAAATTCTACTTGGATTGCGCTAGTTTCTCTAGTGCTTTTTATTCTTCGAAGGCCCAAAAGGCTCTTAAGCTGAAGACGTGATTGTGGTTCTTGACTCCACAGTATAAATAAGACCGCAGTCTTTACACAAGTCTCCTCCCGATCCACTAACGGTGCTTTTAGGTACTTCAAGCACCGGTCATCGTTCTCGTCGAACCCGTCGCTTGCGACGAAGGGCTCGACGAGTAAATTAACTCTCAGACACAGCCCACTGAGTTTCTCGCCGGATCTTCTCAGTGGGTCGCGTTTCCGATCCGGTGGTAGATTCTGCGAAGCACGGCTCTTGCTAGGGTTCGTGTTAGCAACGTCATCAGGTTTGAGTCCCGTGAGCTCACGTACAAACGTTAGGGTTACGCTGAAATAGCCCCTAAGGCTATCAGCTTAGGTAGGAAAAAAAAAAAAACACAAGTACCAGCGTCTGATCCATTCTAAAACGATCTCAAACCTTTATGAAATCCTTTCATAATCGTTACATCATTACTTATATAACAATATACGCTTCAGACAAGTGACATTGTTTATTCACTTGTACAAACAACGCCCACCTCTGGTTGGAAATCGTCACGTTATAAAAGCAAAAAATAATATGTTTCATTATTAGCGACGAGCAAATTGGCTTTTAGCGTAACGAGATTCGGGTGATTTATGTTAAAACTGATCGTTACGACATCACGGCTTTTTGGTGGATGCAGTTAAGGTTCAAATCCACGTATCTTCTTCAAAGACTTTTAAGATTTAATGCATGCGTATTGACCGATCTGGTGGCGCGGTTTTAGGGCTTACAACGACTAATTAATTCCATGTCAGGCTGGTGTGAGTTGACCCCTCACACTGCACTTTGTGTTGGTTGAATAGGATAATCTTGAAAGATTAGATCTAAGTCTCAACTGTATTTGTTTTGCAGCATTCCTACCCTTTAGTCTGGACTTAGACTGGAAATAGTCAAAATATTTGGTACCTAGCCTTGCTAGCTTACAGTACGTCCTACCAATAGCAATTCCTTGTTGGAGATTGCCTTACGCTAATTTAATACTGAGAGAACATTAATTCCGCGTCTCCTACGAATCATTAATCGCCTATCTACATCCATGAGAAATCATAGGAGATTATATTATTCTAGGTAACCACACGGCCTTCTTCCATATATATCTAAATACAAAATTAATTACACAATCTTTACATTCTTCTAACTACCCTCAAAGACAAACTAGAGTAAACTGATTGGAATCGGCCATTACAAAATCGGTAACGCTAGAAGCAAAACCGCCCCAAAGCCGTCTTGATCACATTCTTCGCTCGAACGATTTTGAAGAATTCCCTTCGTCGGACAAGTCGTTGTAATTTTTTTTTATTTATTGTTAGATTGGTGGACGAGCTCACAGCCCACCTGGTGTTAAGTGGTTACTGGAGCCCATAGACATCTACGACGTAAATGCGCCACCCATCTTGAGATTTAAATTCTAAGGTCTCAAGTATAGTTACAACGGCTGCCCCACCTTTCAAACCGAAACGCATTACTGCTTCACGGCAGAAATAGGCAGGGCGGTGGTACCTACCCGCGCGGACTCACAATAGGTCCCACTACCAGTAAAACATTGCGTAATATCTTCCGGATCGGAAACGCGTGCTGTGAATCAACAATTCGACAGGTTGAGAAGGAAGCGACAAGTCGATGTATCTTTATGAGTGCGCTTTAAAACATTCATTGAGGATTTTGATGATGATAATTTTTTTTTACTGTTTTTACTAACAATTTTTATTTGAGACTAGCTGACCCGGCAGACTTCGTAGTGCCTCAGTCGATAAATAAAAGACCTAAACTTTTGTATAAAATAAACTTAAAACAAACAAAAGGAATTTTGATATTTATCTACCTTTTAAACCTTCTCTGGACTTCTACAAATAATTCAAGACCAAAATTAGCTAAATCGGTTCAGCCGTTGTCGAGTTTTAGCGAGACTAACGAACAGCAATTCTTTTTTATATGTATAGATACCTATATAAATTATTCTACTTTAAGGATAAGAATTTTAATTGGACATACTTTGTTTTTAAGATGTTATTGACAAAAATTGACAAATAATAGTCGTCGTGGCCTAAAGGATAAGACGTCCGGTGCATTCGTGTTGAAGCGATGCACCGGTGTTCGAATCCCGCAGGCGGGTACCAATTTTTCTAATGAAATACGTACTCAACAAATGTTCACGATTAACTTCCACCATCCTTCCATCTTCTTAATTTAAAAAAATATATAACTGTACAAACTAAATAGTTATATATTAAACAATTTATATAATATTATTCATTCAGGAAGCTAGTGAATCGTAGGGTGGAGCTTGAGAATTTATCGATACATTTACGTTCACAGTCACGAGGCTCTAGCGTTGCGGAATGTACCTATCGATATTTCGTTATCGATATAATGCAAATTTGTTTTTTTTGTTATGAATCGTAACTGAATCGATTTTTTAATGGAAATCATTTATGAGCCCATCTGCTGATAGTTGGTTACCCAAGTATATAGAAACCGTTGGCTATAGTTTGCCGTTTGAAGATATATTAAAACATCGGAATGATTAAACCACGCCACCCACCTTGAGATATAATCAAGGTGGGTGGCGCAATTAAGTTGTAGATGTCTATGGGCTCCACTGCTTAACACCAGGTGGGCTTAACCACTTAATCATTGCTAACCTAAGGAGCTATTCCAACTACGCGCAGACCGGTAGAGTAACTCGCGGGCTCAACCTGAAGGAATGGCTCACACTGGCCCTATCAAGAGCAGTGCTTCTCTGAACCTACTGCCAGAATCTCGACCCACTGAGAAAATCCGGCGAGAAACTCAGTGGCTCGTGTTTATTGATTAGTAACTCGTTGAACTCTAAAGACACAACTCTGAATACACGGGCGAATACTGAAAACATTACCAAGGATAATAAGTATATTAAATTGGCATACGACCTACCTGGTAAGACCTGATTACTGTCATCGATAATCATCATCAATTCCAAGAGCTCAGCGAAACTGCTCCCTACCTAATTAACATTTATCGCATCAATCGTGGATATAGAGAATCGATAATTTACATAGTACATCACTAGCCCGCATATTGTCGTGACGCAAGGACGTGAGCGCCTCCGTTCGTGTGACTAATCAAGATGACGTGATCGCGTATGACCTTTACATAATCATAGTTTATATACATATGTATAATAATATATAATTCAAAGAAATTTAATTCTATCTCAAATTTATCTACACGAAAGAATAAATAAATAAATAAATAAATAGTCAGTTAATGGTCATCAAAAGTCCCGGAAGTGGTACTACTTTGAAAAAACGAGCTAACGACTATTATGTATTTATCTCAGTATCTGTAGGTATGCATTTGTGTAGCTTAAATACATCTCTCTGTTACGTTATCACGGCCAAATTGATTTTAACGAGATTCGGTATGAATTGGGAAATCGTTCAAGCCGTGGGAAGGATATAGGTGGTCTTTCATCCTACGACTCTCCCCGGGACTTAAAATGTAGTCCACGCAAGTAGATTACACTTTACGTCTTTAGTGGACTACACCATGCAAGTATTGAAGTCGTCCTGGCCTAAAGGATAAGACGTCCGGTGCATTCGTATCTAGCGATGCAACGGTGTTCGAATCCCGCAGGCGGGTACCAATTTTTCTAATGGAATCCGTATTTAACAAATGTTTACGATTGACTTCTACAGTGAAGGAATAACGTCGTGTTATAAAAATCAAATCCGCAAAAATATAATTTGCGTAATTACTGGTGGTAGGACCTCCTGTGGGTCCGCACGGGTAGGTACCACTACCCCGCCTATATCTGCCGCGAAAAATAATGCTTTTCGGCTTAAAGGTCGGGACACCCGTTCTACTGTTGAAGACCTAGAACTTACGTCTCAAGCCAGCAGTTACGTTATCGAAGTGTATGTGTTCGGGTAACCAATTGATGACGACCAGTTTTTCGTTTCTCCTTCGTCTTCTTATTAGCTCTTTCACTATTGATAGAGAGGCCCTGTATGTACGCCTTTATGTACATACAGGATGACTCTGTACTGTACACCTTTATGTGGTATTTAAGCAACCTTGATTTTTAATACGCTTTTATTAGCTTCAGACGTATGTATGTAACGGAATCTTTGAACATGATTTTGACCTCCTTCAAAACGGCGGATTAACTCGAAATTTGGTATACTTATTAAGGACCGATGAAAGTTCAATATTTAAAAAAAAATTTAAAAAATTGAAATTCGACTAAACAATGAAAAATAAATAATATTTAAAAAAAAACTAACGACATACGCTTTTATAGAAAATCCAACTAAAAACAGACAATAAGTTTAGTAAATTTGTATTAAAAATAGAAAAAATGATTTTATTGTAAAAAAAACCGTGGGGTGCATGGTATCAGTAGTTATAAATATTTTATGAACATATATGAGTACATTAACATTAGAGAAACGTTATTAGTTTTTTTAAACTATTATTATTTTTTTCTTTTATTGAATCATAAACAGTCTACAAATACCGACGTCCTTTTTCGCCTCTCTCCAGTTCCAGTAATCCATGTTTCATCCGTCTGCGATACCTAGTATAATCTAATGCTGTAAAGAACTTTATTTATCAAGTTACTGGTGGTAGGACCTCTTGTGAGTCCGCACGGGTAGGTACCACCGCCCCGCCTATTTCTGCCGTGAAGCAGTAATGCGTTTCGGTTTGAAGGGTGGGGCAGCCGTTGTGACTATACTGAGATCTTAGAACTATATCTCAAGGTGTGTAGCGCATTTACGTTGTAGATGTTTATGGGCTCCAGTGACCACTTAACACCAGGTGGGCTGTGAGCTCGTCCACAATTTTAAGCAATAAAAAAAAATATAAAAAGTTAAATAGGTGAATTCATTTCCAAACACACTTTAAGCTCGCAACGAAAACATCGTTCAGTTTTTTTTTATTCACGGCTTTTATCGAAATGATTTAATCAAATAGTTTTTATAGCTGTTTCATTGTTCTCCGTTATCTGTTCGCAACAATAGAAGGAAACCATACGTTTATTTAGGACTAATGTTTGTTTTCAACTTAATATTTGAATGTTGGATCTCTGGATTGTCCTCTCACGGGTATTGTGGTTTTTGTGCGGATAAAATCAACACTATATATCCGAATAGTCACTTCGACATTATTTATTTGATTTAACGTAATATATATCTACCTAGAATTCATAAAAATCAAAATCATTTGTGTTTTAATCGAATTATCAAATGTGTACAAATACAAACCTCCCTCTTGCGATGATAAACTTGGAATAGATTCATGTTTGTTGTTTAAATCAAAATGACTCGCTTTAGGCAAAACAAGAGATATTTAACATCCCGAAATTTAATATTGAGTCGACATAGGTCAACTCACAAACTCATAGGCAACAACTACGAATGCTTTCACCCAACTTGAGACGTCTGAGGTGGAATTCTCAATTGAATTTTATAACAACTGTTCCACCCTTCAAACCTATAGGGGTGTACATAAAAAAAATTAACGCTCTTTTGTCCATAGAGATGGAAAGAGTTCTTTGATTCGGATGGTACGGTAGATGGCGCGCGAGTCATTTAAATAAATCGATTTTTTTCGTAGAACCAATGACGGCCCTTTCAGAGACCGAACTTCACTAGCGTTATCGCAGTGATACCTATACTTGACAATTCTGATGAGAAAAACAATTCCAAGTGGGTGACTATTGACTATTTATCATTAAAGAAAACTTTTAAAGCAGTGGGCAGACCAGGCCCTGAGATTGGGACTCACACACTTAACGCTTCTTCGTGTAACGATTACATAAAGCACTTGGCGGCTATTGTCGAAGAGGTCATATTTGTTAACGTGCAATCGCTATGTCTGTCAACGGTTATGTCATTTAGATTATAACAGAATGGTATTTATTTGTTTATCGTGATACGGGGTATGCGCAAAGGCCTAGGGTATGAAGGTAGACGGTAATGTGAGGAAGTGGCGTCCTAAAAAGACTTGAATGGACTGTGTGAATGAGGATACGCGAGAGAGCGATGTAAGTCCAGAAATGACGTATGATAGGCCAGATTGAAAAAAGCGGACATACTGCGCCCACTCCGCATAGTGGGATCAGGACAAATAGAAGAAACAGATTTAATTGTCGATTCCAATCCGGTGGTAGATTTATTCGCGAAGCAATTGCTCTTGAGTTGTTAGGTCTCCTTCGGAGGCGCTCAGGCAGCTGTTAGCAAATCCCACGCCTCCTGGTTAAGCCTCTGCTCCCTACCTGTCCTGGTAAAAACTGGGAAGGCCTCCGGGTCACCAGTAATTCTTCAATCACAAAAAAGCAGTTTTCATTGTGTCTAGGAATCACGAATACCCAAAAAAAAATACCATAGGTTATTTCTTGTTTATTTTTATCTAATAAGAAACGATTGGATTTAAATGCGATGAGTGTGACGGGGGATATGCGGTCTCTGATATTCTTGGACAAGGCTAGAGATCGCAATCCTGCTTACCGTTAAATGAGCTTTCGCACATCGCGACTAGCACACATAATTAAAATTATTACGGTCGCCTTTTTTAATTGTCCTTACATTATTTCGGACGTTTCATATTGGTTTACTTTACAATCGTCCGTGTCCACGAAAGCTGTTAAGTACAATAAAAAAGTAATTGTACTTTTAATTAGGGGGAGGGTGATGAGAGAGATGTGCTCCGCACTAAATGCTTCACTCTCCCCCCTCTGCCTTTTCATGAGTTCTGTCTCATGCGAGGTTTGGACGTTGGTTATTGAGCGACAGGAGGTTTTAGTCGGTTCGACTCCGCCATACCCCACCCACCATTCCCAGTGGAGGGCGGAGGTCCCGCAATTTTTTCAATAAATAAAAATTTGGTAAGAACAGAACGTATGAAAAGAGTGTGGAAATGGAAAAAGAGTGGAGAGAAAAGAGAGAGAAAAGGAAGATGGCGAAGGCGGTAGATATTTTTTAATTATAATAACAAAAGATTTTAGAACAGTGGAAATATTATTTTATACGCTGCGATCCCTATTCTATATATACAATTACTATTCATTTTCCCTAAGCTCACCGTATATTAAAATAAAAACTGTATTATTAAATTTCCCTTTTACAATAATTACACATCGTTGGATAATACTGTCTCTCCGAACTCAGCTGAATCATCGTAGCGCATTTCAAAACAGTCAAGTATTATATAAAAAAAAAAACTGTTTACCATAACGAGGTCGCTTGGAAATCACCAAACGGGTTTTCTCGCATATTCATAAAATCCTTTTAAGTTTTATACGATAGTACACTTATTCTTGATGTAGAAGTTTTATATTTCATTAAAATAAGTAGTCCGTATGATGGTCTTTGCGCCCAGTAGATATAAGCGTTGAGTTCGGATCTGTCCTTTGAAAGGTGGATTAGGGTGGATTACAATTACGAAAGATACTGAAAATTCATGCTGATATCTCGGGATGGGCAGTGAAATGCTGTGTCTGGAACCCCCAAATATCGCGTGGCCTGACACGATTAGAGTTAATTATTACGCAATTACAACTAAATGGAGATATTATTAATTAAAAAAAAATCAATCCGAGAAATTCTGTAAACACCACTGACGCCCGCTCTCAAAAACTGAAATGTCAAGTACCTACGTCGAATTAAAAAAAAGTTTTAAACGGAAGGTATATAGATTAAACGGTAGGCAGCGGCTTGGCTCTCGACTCCTGGCATTGCTGATGTCCATGTGCAATATAAACGGTAGGCAGTAGCTTGGCACTCGGCTCCTGGCATTGCTGATGTACATAAGCAACCACTACAAGGGCATTTAAAAAAATAGGATACTATTTTTAAAGGACAATTGATAATTCCCTACATCTATACTAATATATAAATCTGCAGTGGTTTTTACGGATGTACCGTTATTACTACTGAACCATGCATCCGATACACTTGAAACTTGGTATCCATGTAGAAAATACATGTACTTAATGGATAGGCTAATATTTATATGTTGGACTCCTTAATAATAATGACAATAAATAATAATGTTAATTTTAATTGCCCAGCGAAGCGGGCGCATACGGCTAGTTAATAATATAAACATGACAATAGCTCTGTCTCCATGCTAAATATTAAGGGGCCAACAACTGAACCTTTTTTTAAGAAGGACTTCTTAAGGTACCTTGAAAATCCTAGGAAATAATACAGCCTACGTTTCATTCTAGCTGCTAAGCACTGTTTTCTAGTTTTTATTTATTTATTGCTTAGATGGGTGGATGAGCTCACAGCCCACCTGATGTTAAATGGTTACTGGAGCCCACAGACAACTGCAACGTAAATGCGCCACCCACCTTGAGATATAAGTTCTAAGGTATAGTTACAACGGCTGCCCCACCCTTCAAACCGAAACGCATTACTGCTTCACGGCAGAAATAGGCAGGGCGGTGGTACCCACCCGTGCGGACTCGCAAAGTTAGTTATTTTATAAATCGAGAGCCATAATCAAGGTTCGTTACCAGACAAAGATAATGTCTGTCAAAATATGACTGGTGGCCATAAGGTCTGTCCTGCTATACGCTAACAGAAGTAGACGCTATCAGTTTTTTTACTGGTAGTAGGACCTCCTGTGAGTCCGCGCGGGTACCACCGCCCTGCCTATTTCTGCCGTGAAGCAGTAATGCGTTTCGGTTTGAAGGGTGGGGCAGCCGTTGTAACTATACCTTAGAACTTATATCTCAAGGTGGGTGTCGCATTTACGTTGTACATGTCTATGGGCTCCAGTAACCACTTAACACCGGGTGGGCTGTGAGCTCGTCCAGCCATATAAGCAATAAAAAAAAATAAAAAAAGACGGAAGGTTGGAATTTTGTACATGCTTTCGAAACTTTAAAGTATCTTTTAGAGTTTACTCTCAAAATGGCAGATGGCAGATAGATGACGCATGAGTCCTTACAACTCTACATATTTTTATTCACTTATTCAAGACAACCAAAGCGGAGTGTAGCCAGGACTGGCTTTGTAATTTAGGCCCGCGGTCTGCTCACTCACAACACCATGCAGACCGTTGAGTCTCACATACGTACGTAGGAGGTTCGGACCACTACCCGAAAAAAATAAATAATTAAAGACTGGCTTTATAAAAACATGTATCGAAACATTTTAGCTCATTTCATTACAAGCGACCTTTACAATCGGCCTTGTCTGCGAGTTGCGGAGGCGTGAGCAAAATACTCTGACCGTATGCGGACACAGGATAAAAGAGCATACATAAAAGAACTTGTTTTGTGAGATTTAAAATACTCAGCCGATGCTTGCTTGTTTAATAAGACTAACAAATGAAGTCGTAAGTTTGTTTTTTGGTGATGAAACGCTTGGAAACCTTTCCAACTTTAGCGAAATGGATAGAAGAACAAAAAGCACAAAGAAACCCGAAATTTTTTAGAAGTTCACCTTTTGTACAAATATTTGAGAATAAAATTTAATCGATTAAAACAAATAAATTTATATCCATGAATAACGTACACTATTAACGGCCGTCTGGTGTAGTGGTAAGTGACATGGTCACTGCACAAGGGGGTCGCGGGTTCGAATCCCGCCAAGGGAAGATATTTGTATGATAAATATAAATGTCTTTTCCAGGGTTATGGATGTATATTAAATATTAAATATATGTAGGTTTATAATAAAAATCTTACATTTATTTCCGTTATCTGGTGTACCTGTAACACAAGTTCTTTACGAACTTATCACGGGACCAGTTAACGTGGCGTGACTGTTAGTAAATATTTATTTATTTATTTATTTACTATTCGAATCACCACGCAAACCAAATCGTTAGAGCCAATGATAGCTGACTGATTGGAAAACGTGGTCGTATTATTTAATTTATTAAACTGACCCACTGGACGCTTTGGAATCTTTTGAGATTTCATTGTCTTATTAACCAACGCATTCCCTCATTGGAGCTAATTAATTAAATTATTTTAAGCTGATGCGTCCATCAATAGCGCAGTTAGGTTAGTTAGGTTAACTGAGGTCTACTGCTAAACTTACAAAAAAATCTGCTATGCTTCGTATTCCATCGGCCGAACGTCCTTGGGTTGTTCTGCGAATCTGGTTGTTGTGTTGACCGCAGAAATTCCTCTCATTTACCCGAGTTCTGTCACGGGTGGGTATCGTACCTCCGGCGAGAGCGTCTGGAGTAATTGAATGACCTTTAACATCTTGAGACCTATCCTTTGTCATCTTCGACCATCCAGTCCCACATATCCTTGTAGCAGGAGTATTGTTGCCGCGAAGCAGTCCTAACTTTTTGGTTTAAAAAGAACAGCTGGTATTTAAATTATGTTATCTCCTTCAACAATTTAACAACAGGTAGATAAAGACGCCTACCTAAGTGCAACAAAAAATTAAAAAATAACATCATATTATTTTTGGCACATTTCAATTGTTATGTCACCTTTGGAAATATCCCTCCTTCAACCTTTATTTGATTTGTTGCATAGACAGATGTACGAACGCACGAAGTCTACTAAGTTGTTATTGGTTTAATGATTGTCCCGCTTTTCAAACCAGAACGCATTACAGCTTCGCGTTGAAATAGTCAATGTATACCTGGTTGATACCCACCGTAGTTCTAATACGGACACGCGCTATGAATATCTTAAGCCGGTCACTTATTAACAGTCGGGCTATAAGGGAAAAGATTGTAGCGATTGTAGCTTTCTAGGCTAACAACCAAATCTTGTTCGGAATTTGTTAATACGCAAGCTTCAAATCGAGACACAACGGTTTTGAGGCAAAATTAAATAAGACGATGCTACACTACATTACGTACATGAGTTACAGTGTAATAAGGGCCGGTGTCCACGCTCCGACATTGTGCAACAATAGACGGCTACGTCACATCCGGCACGGCGAGACGGTGCACCCTCCGCTTATATACGAAAAACGGATGTAGATCATTTGAATATTTATTTGGAATTTTTAAAAAGAATTCAATGAATTTTGTAAATATTGGGAAACCAGTCATCGGCTTACTTGAACCTGGAAGAGATATTTCTATGTGATAAAGCAGAGGTTACATTCTTGTATACAATATTGCCACTATGTAATTAACTATTCGTGATGTTCATTATTTTTCATTCGATTATTAATCGAAGGAAATTTCATTGTTCATACGATATCACAGTGCCATAAAATCACGAAAAGGAGAAACAAAATGCAAAGATTAGACGCAAAAGCACAATATTTATGTGGGTTGTGCATCTTGGTATGTGAACCTGAATTTTTTTAAAGGGATTTTTATGACCTGTTAACTAAGACCTTTAGGTCATGTCTTATTGGAACGCAGTTCCTTACGGCAGGCTTGGAGGGGAAAGGGATTTTGCTGCGCGACCGAACTGAAAAAAATGTGATAGTAAAACCGTAAGAAAAAATCCGTGGAAAAAAGTGCGTGGAATAAAACCGTTAAATGAGACGTGCGCAGGCGCGACAGTCGTATACACAAGCGAGTAGTGTATAATACCTTTCTCTTTCTTCTTCTTTCTTTTTGTTCTCTCATCCCTCTCTATCTTGTAATTATTTCTATTTCTATGTAATTTTATGTTGTCAAACAAAAATAAAGAGACATATTTTGTTATTTTAATTGATAATTTGCATAACGATTTTTTTTTATTTTACGTAATTTATTATTTCCTAAAATACTGAATTTCCTAAATACTTTCCTGTACTTAAATAAAAACTAATCAGCAAAATTTAAGAGAAAAATCAAGGAAACCTACATAAAATTGAGCACGATTTTTTTTTGCAAATTGTGTCGATTCTACATTAGCCGAAGGAACTTCGTTCCTACCTGGTGTCCCACGACACAACATTTCTTTTTTAATTTATATTCTTATTTGTATGAAAAATGATAATATGGAGTGAAATGCAATGAAATAGGATGAAATATAATCTCAGTAAAATGGTAGTCACTGGAACCCGGGAAGTTACGTCCAGCGGCTTTGTTTCATTTTCCCACATTTGTGCCCTTTCACAGATTACACATTTAAACCTGAAGAAACACTAAATAGACAAAATAAAACAAATCACAAAACTTCACTCCTCGCGTTCCCGCCAAAAAGCCTGTGACCCTGAAGGGATCGGTTTAGGTACAGATACCGATCTCTACCGAGAATCGTCTTAAAAACCATTTTGGCAACAGAATACGGATACTGTATCTTTCTTTCTACAAATAAGCACGATTGATCATTCTTAATTGCACGTACCGTGTACTGTGGTGGCTCAAGGATTTAAGATTACATTTATTTTCACAGGACGACGGCACAGTTGAGTACTACAACAACATCATAGTTCAGCCGCACTTGAAGCTGGTGACCGGCCAGGGTCGAGGCTACCACGTGAGGTGCAGGTACCGGCGCCGCGACCTCACACATTTCCACGTGTACCGACCGAGGGCCCACGCCGACAGACTCACCAATTCACTATCCGATGATTTTAATGACAAGTTAGTGAATCTATACTATTTTTAGAAACTAGTTACACCGGTCACGGTTATTTGACTGTCGTTAGCTGTGGAAGAATCATACATTTCCTTATAATGTTTTTTGGCATCTGTCATAATATATATCTGTAAAGTTAGTAGTGTGTGTAGTTAGCTCTTGTTTTTATGTTGTTTTCAAATATATATATATATTGCTGTAACATGTCATAGTGTGTTATAAGAGATTGTTGTACATGCCTGTAACTGGCTTACATACCAGTACTTAATTTTATACATGTTAATTTTAAGCTTGAATGTTTTGTGTGTATTGCTGTTGGTGTGTCTAAATAAATAAATAAATAAATATTAATGGTGCTACAATAGAAATTCCGAGTGATTTTACGTCCCAACGGACTACAAATCAACTCACTTCGAGATATTAAACTTAAGTGCCAGTGTTTACAGTACGTCTTCGCCGCCATTCAAACCGACGCATTACTGCGTCACGGCAGAAATACGCAGTTTAGTCTAGGCCAATCTAGAGCATATCTCGGGCTTACCTGAAAAAGCTAAACTGAAATCACATAGTTCAGACACGGGGAGCTTACAAGAGATTTAATTGAAAAAAAAATGACATGCTCAACGATTTGATTCCAGCGAGGAGTTTGACGAGGATTCAGGATTGTTGCCGTCTGCCACGATGAAGATATATAAGGGTGACCCTAAAAATAAAGAGGTAAGCTTTGCAGTTTGTAGACCAGTAATCGATAAAGTAGACTTGTTCTTTTTAATTGCCTAGTGGGTAAACAGCGCATTTTCCAATTGAAAGGGCGAGACCTATTAACATAGATAGTTATGGTTGGTCATTACTTGATTTGCCAACTTGGGAGGAGATAAAAAATCCAGTGAACTTACGCCATATGAACCATAATCTGGATATTGCTAATTATAGGCAATGTTGGTTCATTACATTCCAATTAACTATAACCTATAAACTAAAACTACTATTATAATGGTTTTAACGTGCAGTTTTGTTTTGTTCTAGGAGGCATCAAACGTGAAGATCGGCGACACATTGACCCTGGTCGTGGCGCTGGAGAAACAGCGGCGGTTCGGTTTGCTGGTCTCCGAGTGTTCTGTTAAGGATGGACTGGGCTGGTCGGAGCAGACCCTCATCGCTGATAATGGGTAGTTAACATTTAATAAATATCTCTTTTTGTTATTACTCTCAGTAATTGAACGATTATCGAGCGTTTTATAAAAATGACAGCATCTAGACTAAGAGCTATATCCTCACGTAGATATCGTAAAATGCGACTGAAGGATTCACCGGAAAAAGGCGGTAGGTTTCTCTAACGACTCTACACAACCAGCGTACTTTGATCGCCAACTAACATTTACTATTAAGTAAGTCCACGCAGAGGTGTCTGATGGTGACCAAATAGCCTATATCTGCCATGATACAGTCACTTTCTTGTTTAAATAATAATAATAAATAAATATTTACTAACAATCACGCCACGTTAACTGGTCCCGTGATAAGTTCGTAAAGAACTTGTGTTACAGGTACCAGATAACGGATATAAATGTAAGATTTTTATTATACACATACATATATTTTAATATACATCCATAACCCTGGAAAAGACATTTATATTTATCATACAAATATCTTTGGCGGGATTCGAACCTGCGACCCCCTTGTGTAGTGACCATGTCACTTACTACTACACCAGACGGCCGCTTGAAGAAAGATACGGACATCGGGCGAGCCGTGAACTCATACATCCATAGTACTAAAAAAAGAGTATTTGTCTGAGAAAATTTAATTTCTTATTTAACTCTCTTAGTGTGATTAGTGCTTTTTCATAATATTTCAATGATGCTGTCTCTCGTTCTTTGTACTCTCTATTAATCAAAGTTTGTTTGCATGCCTAGATGTCCATTAGACGCTGAGATAATGGGCATGTTCCAATACTCGAGCGACAAGCAAGAGGCGCATGTGGCGTACCCCGCGCATAAGTTCCCGTACACAGCCAGCGTGTACTACACGTGTGCCGTCAAGTTGTGCGACCTGCAGCACCCGACGGACTGCGTAAGTAAAAGTTGTACAGCGCCATCTGTTATCGAAGGCACGGAACTATTTAGACAAATCTATACTAATATTATAAAGCTGAAGAGTTTGTTTGTTTGAGCGCGCTAATCTCAGGAACTACTGGTCCGATTTGAAAAATTCAGTGTTAGACAGACCATTCATCGAGAAAGGCTAAGACCAATACAAGCGGAGCACCAATAAAGAATGTTTCAAAATCGGGGTTTTTTTCCCTTTTGAGAGCTTCCGCTGCGCGCGCTGCAGAAATGGGTACAGTTTCGCTAAAATAATGTATGACAGCATTGTTCCCCTTTAAAAGATCTAAAAAAAGTCCGCCACAGCATATGTCTATATGTTAAGGTTGGCTCACTATAACGTTTTTTATGCTAACCAAATTTGTTCTAAAATAAAGCATTATTTTTGAACTACTCCACGCGGACGAAGTCGCGGGCAAAAGCTAGTTCAATATAAAGGCGGGCTGAATGTTTTAATGAAAATAAACACTTTGAGTTTCTTCGCCGATCTTCTCAGTGGGTCGCGATTTCGATCCGATGCTCCGAGTTCGCTGGGCTCAGTCAAGTGAATTCGCAAACACTAGCCCTGGGAAGAGCAGTGCTTTGCTGGATCTATCGCCGAATAGGAATGGCCACTTACTGGAGCAGAAGTCGCTTAAGTAGATTCGGATGATTTGGGATTGATCGCCATTGCAGACCGCTTGCCAAGAAACCCGAATATTTGGCAATTTGTATGTCACGAACATGCATGAAGTTTCTTCTTTTTCACTATCTCTAACGTCCATATTGTGTCCTAATAGGAACCTTGCAAGATAAAGGAAAGGAGCCGCCGCGACACAGACGACGAAGGCTCCCCAGCGACAGTGGAACTCTTCTCCGGCTTATATGTCAACGAGCCAGATTCGCTTGACAACGACGACGTTATCAGCGAAAAGGTAAATAAATATTACGTCATCTAGACAACCGTAGCGGCGGCCATTTTGAATGCTGACGACATTTTCGGGATATGTCTACGTAGAAACAATTTCGGAACGATGTTCGCAGCGTCGGTTCGAGAAACGGCCGTTTGGTATAATATCTCTTTGCCTTTCCCTTCAGAATGATGGGTAATGCAAAAATAAAATCAACTAGATGTGACAGACACGAAGCTCTCAAAACCATAGATAAAATATATACACATATACGGCAAAACTAATGAGTAATATCGATACAAATAATATCGATATAATTAATATCGATACAAATAAATATCCATAGAAAAAACTACGTTGTTTGTTTCGAATACTTTACTTGTTCGTGGTAATGGACAATTGTACGGTTAACGAAATTAAAAATAAACTGATATAATAAAAATCAGATTAAAAAGTTTATTTGTGTCTAAAAATACTGAAATTCTCGAGCTTTTCGCGTCATCTACGCCATGCTTAAATCATGCCTAAATTAAATTGTCACTTTTCATCTAATTTGTACTGTACCGAATAATTTCCCGATTAAAACAGTTATAATAACTTTTTTTCAGAAAGAGGACGAGATATGTATTTCGCAACGTAATTTCGCCATCGGCATATGCATAGCCGGCGTTATTCTGATGGTGTGCGTCATAGCGGCTATCGCCTTCATACTGGCTCGACGAAGGAATCCGAAGGCGTACTCGCGGACTGGCAGCTCCCTGTACAGCGGCCCTTACACTAACACCGGCTATTCACACACAAGCTAAAACATCGGACGAACACTGGCCGTAAAAAAAAAAGACGCGGCCATCAAAATAGTCATTAACTGTCGTATCGATTTATAAATCGATAATCGATTGGTTTACTTTTTTTTTTTGTGTGAAAAGAACGTCGTTGCCGCTAATATTTAAAAAGTTTGTCGTCGTGAAGTTTTTGTGGGAAAGTGCCATTTTATTTGGAACTTATCGGTTTTAATACATCGAATTTGATATTAAACGAAATAATTGCAATAAAACTTAAGTTTTCTATGAGTCACGGTTGAAAACAACACAAAAGCCACTGCCGTTTAGATGGGTTTACGTACTAAATACAATTCTGTTGTGTTCATTTTCATCACAACGAATGAGTCATTATAGTATATTAGTGATAGTTATGTAAGATTTATATGTGATTAAATTAGGTGCATTGAAAGTAAAATTATAAAACAATTACCAATTCAGGGTACTTACTGGCCATCAACAATCTGACTGATCCAGATAATATAAAAGACAAAAAACAACGCCTAATAATATTTATATAACTAAATATTTGTGATAATTTCAAAGTTATGACTGTCCTGTATTAATTTCTTTAATACGCTATATTATTATAATTTTAAGAAAAATAATGGTTGCCTTGCATTACGTAATTGATTAGTCTAAAACCGATTAATCGGAAAACATTATTTTTATTTATGTAACTTGCCCTCATTCTGTTAATAATTATGTGCACCACAATGATCGTGGTAATGCACCTCCGTAATGTGCTCAAAATAAATCTTAAATACATAAGGATTACAGTGTATAATGCCCTTTGCCTCGAGCCTCGAGGACAATAATTAAAAATGCGGAATGAGGATTTTTTTTAAGTTGCAACACTGTTTCAATGGTGGCGGGAAAATGTTTTCGTTCGTGCAGTTTATCCACAGATTATACACTTAATATTGGAGAAGTTTATCCTTTTATGTAATTCTAAGCACAGACACTAAGCAGTTGACGTAACTTTTCATTGTAGATGCCATATTTAATAAGGTTTAAATAAGTCCGTCCATTTCGGGTGCTATTTTTGTCTTTAGCTTATTATTAAGTTGCTTATCGCTTTGATATACATATATATATGTAACAACGAATATATTTGTCGATATACGTTTCATAACTACCCCATTGATTTTTTTTTAGTTTTACTGATAACGTTTTTAATAAGTCTTTTTGCAATGGGGTTCTGGAACGATATCGTCTGTGAGTGACAGTGTAAGCGGTCCTAGTTGTTTAACAAATATACTGACTCGATAAAAAAAAAAACGATTTTTTTATTTTAAATCACATCCTTTACTGTTAGCGAATTAAAAAAGTGGGTAGGAGAAAATTTTCGCCATCTCAAAATTTTACCTAAAGGTAAGTTAATACAGAAGAACAATGCGCATAGCTCCGTGATTAGCCAAGAACATTTTTCCTACTTTTTTCATGTATGACAATAGGCTTCTTGCGACGCCATTGTTGCCAGTGTAAATTTTATAAAAATCTTCAATTATTAAACAGATATGTACATTGTGTATTCCGTGATATGAGATAAAGCGAAATGAGACGTAATTTATTTCTTTGGGACTTTAAGCCTTTGAAATTAGTTGAAACGAGCTCAGACTTCTTCAGTGGACTTATTGAAAAACCCGAGCAGCTAAATCCAAGGGCTTTCTTTAATTTTCCCACATTTTTGAGCTTTCACAGACGCTAAACACGTAATAATCCATCGTTATCACACATTTAAACCTGAAGCAACATTAAAATAACATTAATAAAACAATTCACACAACTTCGCTTCCGCCAAATTGTCGCAACTAAGATTGTTTTGAAGAGCCAAATTTTGTACAATTCACATTACGTCTAGCATTGCAAACAATCGAATTACTACTACCAAATACAGCCAATTAGACTTGTGTCTAGGTCTGATGGGCAGGACTTAATTGTTATGCGCTGGGGTTCGGGATAAATAAATTTTTTACCGAAGTATAAATTACAAAAAACTGTTTTAACACTTAGAACACTTAACGAACACTTTAAAATTCTTAATTCACGTCTTCTTTTTTTTTTTTTATTGCTTAGATGGGAGGACGAGCTCACAGCCCACATGGTGTTAAGTGGTTACTGGAGCCCATAGACATCTACAACGTAAATGCGCCGCCCACCTTGAGATATAAGTTGTAAGGTCTCAGTATAGTTACAACGGCTGCCCCACCCTTCAGACCGAAACACATTACTGCTTCACGGCAGAAATAGGCAGGGCGGTGGTACCTACCCATGCGGACTCACAAGAGGTCCTACCACCACCAAAACTTCTTCGCTTCAAGTGATCCGTTCGCTGTTAGATAATACACATTAGTCAACTATTTGGCTTCGAGTAGTTCCGATTACTAACTAACTTCGTGCCATGCTCTGTAACGCTTTTATAGTCGATACGACAGCCCTTGAATTATCGAGAATATTCACGATACGGCCACATTTATGTTTCTGGTATTTGACAATAGATGGCGTTGCTCTTACTGACGTAGCATATTAGCTACAATAGAACTAAGTATGAACTCATATCTCAAAGGACATGATGACATTGATGTAAGTAGCCTTCGATAAGCGCTTAACGCTAGACGGACTGTGAGCTCGTTCACCCCTCTAGGACAACAAAGAAAACAATTCAATTTTCTTGTTTGTGATGCAATAAAAAAACGTTTTTTTATATTAATCGATTTTATTATTACGAAGCGCCAGCACTAGTGTTAATAATTCCGTTATAACTCAATTAAAATACACAAATCGATACATTTCACATTTTACTATTGTTAAATTACCATAAAATAATATTGGAATAATAATAGGCCATTCTAAATCTAAGACAAACTAAACTGTAATAAAACATAATATTATATTGTGCTATCTCTTAAATTAAATTTTACAAAATTTTACACTTACACGAATAGGTTTTTTTTTTCTTAGATGAGTGGACGAGCTCACAGCCGACCCGGTGTTAAATGGTAACTGGAGCCCATAGACATCTACGACGTAAATGCACCACCCACCTTGAGATATAAGTTCTAAGATCTCAGTATAGTTACAACGGCTGCCCCGCCCTTCAAACTACGTAAAACTACATATTTATACCTTTTTTTTTTAAATGATTAAAACTTCTTTTACGGTTTATTTTCGCTTTTTTTATTTGTCATCACTTTGTTTCGAATACTGTAACATTTGAATCAACGACACAAGCCCACTGAGTTTCTCGCCGGATCTTCTCAGCGGGTCGCGTTTCCGATCCGGTAGTAGATTGATTCGCGAAACAGCTGCTCTTGTATTTTTAGGTCTCCTTCGGAGGCGCTCGGGCAGCTGTTAGCAAATCCCAGCCCTCCTGGCTGAGCCTTTGCTCGCCCAGCTGTCCTCGTGAAACTGGAAAGGCCTCCGTGCCACCAGTAATTCTTCAATCGTAAAAAAAAGCTAATTCGAACACATTAATAATTTTGTATTTTAATTTCTCATATGGCAACATTAATGCACACGGGTGTTGCTAGGTAATTTTTTTATTTTTTATTGCTTAGATGGGTGGACGAGCTTACAGCCCACCTGGTGTTAAGTGGTTACTGGAGCCCATAGACATTTACAACGTAAATGCGCCACCCACCTTGAGATATAAGTTCTAAGATCTCAGTATAGTTACAACGGCTGCCCCGCCCTTCAAACCGAAACGCATTACTGCTCCACGGCAGGAATAGGCAGGGCGGTGATACCTACCCGTGCGGACTCACAAGAGGTCCTACCACCGGTAATTACGCAAATTATAATTTTGCGGGTTTGATTTCTATTAATTGCAAACATACCCCCTTAATACATTTTCCCAGAGAGCGTAACACAATGCCGACTAATTGCGAAATAAATTGTTATTCATAATTTTTTTTCATTGCACATGAGTCGACTATTATCAAAGCCGGCAATGTGACTTTTGGACAATTATTGGTAAATCAGAAAATCGAATTATTGACTTTGTATTCCATTGGCAGTCACAAAACTCTTCTGAACGACATCTTAGATAAATAACAGGTTAACTATTAACCTTTATTTAATGCAGGTTTTGAACCGTATTCTTTGAAGGAGACGATTATATTCAAATCAATCTGTATTGACATATCAATAACATTTTTTTGTCCAAATGCACAGATTGCCACCTTTGATAATAGACGACTCACATATCGTCATTATTATTCACAGTATGTTCTTTTCTAACACAATAAATACACTCAGTATAATGTAGTGATTGACTTTTGCGTAACATTTTTAATTAAATTCCATATTTATTTTCACTAAATCTCAAAATCGAATTCTAGACGTGTTTAGAAATGAACGGAACACAAAAACCAAACAAACAAAAACATTCAACCATAATAAATATATATATCTCAGTCTTACTGGCCATTGATTGATGCTAAGCCAAAACAAAATCTACTTAGATATAAAAAACTTACACATTTTGTTACAACACCTTAAAAATACTATTTAATTATTAACATATTTACTGCCTAAACTAAAATGTTATAATAATATTATATAGTAGTAGTTCTATTTTTCCAACTGGAAAGGCAAAGGTATCATATCATACAGCCTTAATCTTTTATATATATTTTATTATATGAAAAATGATATTATAAAATGAAAAGAAGTTGATTAATATGAAACATGGCATGAAATGAAATGAAAATAGATGATATGATATGAGATGAAATATAATCTAGTAAAATGGTGGTCATTTACTGAGACTTTTTCGAGGATCTCGAGAAGTTACGTCCAGCGGTTTTGTTTCATTTTCGCACATTTGTGCACTTTCACAGATATTAAACAGTTCATAAATCACCGTTATTACACATTTAAACCTGAAGAAACACTAAATAGACAAAATAAAACAAATCACACAACTTCACTCAACGCGTTCCCGCCAAAAAGTCATCATATTAGAACTATTTTATTTGTACAGATTTTCATTTGTCAAATAAGCGTCACCTTTTGACGGGAATGAACACAGGTTGCCAAGTCGTATGAATTCATTTGTTTTGTTAGTATTGTGTTTCTTCGGGTTTAAATGTTTAATAACGTTGGTTTATTAACCGTTAGGAGTCGGTGAAAGTGCATAAATGTGGGAAAATGAAACAGTCGCTGGACGTAGCTCCTCGGGTTCTTCCAAAAAGTCCACAAGTATTTATAAATAAACACAATTTTACTGATATTTTATTTCATCCTATACAGTCTCAAATACACACAACTTCATCCACTCATAACATTTTAAACACAATTTTTTTTTTATATAGCAGAGTATACAAACGATTAGGCTGTATAGTGTGACATCTTCGACTTTCCAGTCGGAAAAATAGAACTACTACTACAAATAAGTGACATTGACAGAACATTTGACAGCCTTCATACAACGCTAGGCTGTGTGTCTCAGACGATTTAAGCTAAAGCTATATTCGCTCTAACACCCGACATTTATACCGTACGACACGACACGACACGACATTTAGTTTATTTTATTAAAATATTTTTTTTTACGTCCCTTACATTCTTCGATCTAATCTTTAATCCAACAAAACGTTCACTGTTCACAGGAAATATATTATATTTTATTCAGCCGTTATTATTGAATTATTATTTTAGATTCTATATTGATCTAAATACAGTTGTTTTTTCATTGAACTAGTTCAATACGGTAAAGCGTCGTCCATTTGCACGGTCATAAGGGAGTCCTCCGGGTGGATCTCCAGGAGAGCCTCAGTACCGTCGTTGAACGGGAAGGATACACTGCCGTCTATGACTAGCCCTGAAATAAAACCGATATAAAAATTCAAATTCAATTTTATTATTATAACACTCACAAGTTCGCTCTTTAGTATCGAGTTTTTTTTTTATTGCTTAGATGGGTGGACGAGCTCACAGCCCACCTAGTGTTAAGCGGTTACTGGAGCTCATAGACATCTACGGCGTAAATGCGCCACCCACCTTGAGATATAAGTTCTAAGATCTCAGTATAGTTACAACAGGGTGCAGGATGATGGTACCTACCCGCGCGGACACACAAGAGGTCCTACCACCAGTAGAACTGATCACTCAATGTCATCTGGTCGTCGACACGAGATGTCTACGATTTTCGAGAACATTTCCTATAGTAGCGGTCGTGTTTTACAATAGATGGCAATAAACTTCTCGAACGTTCCCGTAGGCATTAGTCGTTTTGATTTTCGATGACAGATGGCGCTACTAATACCAACCTATGTATATTAATGTTCAAAATCAATGAAAGCGACGCGTTTGAGCTAGAACGGTCCAAAGCCCACACGGGCACGTTTCGTACTACAAGTGACGTGTTTGTGAGTATGATTGTGTGTTTAGTGCGAGTTTTTTAACGTTCTCGATAGCGTAAAAGTTAACTCAAATGTGTATGCAGTTGGAACAGCGCCCCTAGCGGCAAACGTAGGCGAACGTTCCAACAGCGTACAAATTCGACTTAACTTTTACGGTATCGAAAACGTAAAAAAACTCGGAGTAAGCACATTGGTACGTTTATAATCTTCGTTGCGTTTTTATGTATAGTTTTTCTTTTGTTTACTAAACCTCATCTTTAAAAGTACTCGGTGGTGACTTAATTAGTGCCATTAATTGCTGAGCCAAGGGCGGTGTTTTCGTTTCCCAGATAGGGCAAACATTCGTGTGATGAACAAATTTGTTTGCTTTTTCTACGGATTTTTAATATATATTTGTGAAATTGTGTTTAAATGTATATATTTATGTCAGTCTCTGATTCCTTTACAGCATAGGGAATCCTAGTTTGGAGTCACAAAATATATATGTGTATAAGCACGCGTAGGTGCTAGTGTACTTTACTGGTGGTAGGACCTCTTGTGAGTCCGCACAAGTAGGTACCACCGCCCGGCCTATTTCTGTCGTGAATCAGTAATGTGTTTCGGTTTGAAGGGCGGGGCAGCCGTTGTAACTATACTGAGATCTTTAAACTTATATCTCAAGGTGAATGGCGGATTTACGTTGTACATGTCTATGGGCTCCAGTAACAACTTAACACCAGGTGGACTGTGAGCTCGTCTACCCATCTAAACAATAAAGACCTGTGCCCGTGTTTGAATGTGGTTGCCACCCCCCAACCCGTCCCTCGAGTACGCGCGTGCGTTACCTGCGTCAGTGCAGTGCGAGCGCACGCAGACGGCGGACGCGCGGTCCCGGACGCGCAGCCCCCGCGGCGCCGGCCACTCCTCGAAAGTTATGTACTCCCGGACTGAATATGCGAGCTGCTCCGATTCTACACAACCACAAATGACATACATACATTAATTATTTATATATTTATACTATATTTTAATATACTGTTACGCGCTGGGGTTTGGGATAAATAAAATTCCAGCAAAGTACAACTAAAAACTGTATTCAACACTTAGAACACTTGAAACACTTTAAATCTCTCAACTCGCTTGTTCCGCTTCGCTTCAGGTGATCCGTTCGCTGTTTCGCTTCGAGTAGTTCCGATTACTTACTGACTGTTTTTTTTTTCCTACCTAAGCTGATACCCTTGAGAGGCTATATCAGCGGAACCTTAACTAGTAGGTGAGCGGGGCTCAAACCTGACAGCGTTGCTAACACGAGCCCTAGCAAGAGCCGTGCTTCGCAGAATCTACCACCGGATCGGAAACGCGACCCACTGAGAAGATCCGGCGAGAAACTCAGTGGGCTGTGTCTGAGGGTTAATTTAATCGTCGAGCCCTTCGTCGCAAGCGACGGGTTCGACTAGAACGATGACCGGTGACTGTGAGCCATCTCTGCAACGCTTTTATAGTCGATATCAGTTTTTTTTATTTATTGCTTAGATGGGTGGACGAGCTCACAGCCCACCTGGTGTTAAGTGGTTACTGGAGCCTATAGACATCCACAACGTAAATGCGCCACCCACCTTTGAGATATAAGTTCTAAGGTCTCAAGTATAGTTACAACGGCTGCCCCACCCTTCAAACCGAAACGCATTACTGCTTCACGGCAGAAATAGGCAGGGTGGTGGTACCCACCCGCGCGGCCCCACAAGGGGCCTTACCACCAGTAATTACGCAAATTATAATTTTGCGGGTTTCATTTTTATTACATGATGTTATTCCTTCACCATGGAAATCAATCGTGAATATTGTTGAGTACGTATATCATTAGAAAAATTTGGTACCCGCCTGCGGGATTCGAACACCGGTGCATCGATCAACACGAATGCACCGGACGTCTTATCCGTTAGGCCACGACGACTTCATTCCTAGAATTATCGAGAATATTCCACACATCTTAGTATTGTTTCCGTTATCTGACAATAGATGGCGTTGTACTTCTCGAGCGTTCTAGGTCCTACTAGATCCTTCGATATTCGTTTGACTATTCGGCGATAGATGGCGTTACTCTTACAAGCGTAACAATATTTAGTTAACTTAGAATGTTAAGGAGCAATTTAAGGTACCAAAATCACGCTTTTAACCGACTTCAAAAGAGCAAGTTATCATTTCGACCATAATTTTTTCTCTATGTATGTTCATCGATTTCTCGAGAATGCTTGAACCGATTCTGATACTTTTTTTTTTGTTCGAGAGAGTAGACTTTCCGAATGGTCCTGTAATCATCAATATCTGATGATTGGATCCTGGAGAAATCCAGGAAAATCTATAATTGTCAAAGCCTATCGTGAAGTGATTTGGGTGTTTCAATGTTCTAATGAATAACGCATTTATTTGAGATAAGCGTGTTCAAACAAACAAACTCTTCAGCTTTATAATATTAGTAAAGATATTTTATTTGCTTCATACCAGGTCCGAACATGAGCTTCTTGTTGTATCTCTCGGCGACCTCCCGGGCTTTCTCTAGACTCGTGTCGAGCTTAACGTTGTAATCTTGGGCCAGTATCTTCATCAGTTCGAGAACCGAATGCGTTCTGAGGCAGTTTATGCTGTGAAAGAAAGAAAGGGTGATTACCACAATACTTTTTTTTTTTTGCTTGGATGGGTAGACGAGCTCACAGCCCGCCTGCTGTTAAGTGGTTACTGGAGCCCATAGACATCTACAACGTAAATGCGCCACCCACCTTGAAATATAAGTTATAAGGTCTCAGTATAGTTACAACAGCTGCCCCGCCTTTCAAACCGAAGCGCATTACTGCTTCACTGCAGAAATAGGCAGGGCGGTGGTACCTACCCGTGCGGACTCACAAGAGGTCCTACCACCAGTATGGATACGTTGCTTCTGTGTTCTGGTCCAATAAATCCAGAGCATTTTCCTCCAGCACCACATCTCAAAGGCGTCGATGCGTTGGCGGTTGGCTTTCTCGATAGTCCAAATCATTGCGCCGTAAAGAAAAATGGAGAAGACGAGGCAAGTGATGACTTTGCCACACACCTTCTATAAAAAAAAAACAAAAAAAAAACACCAATAATTTTTATACGGAGCTTTTGTGATACCTGAAATGCCAGGAGGTGCTTCCGGTTCCGGTGGTCACGCAGAGGCCGGAGCTTTTCGTGTGCGTCCACTTGCCGTTGTCGATCTGCAACCTCAGTACCGAAACCCTAGACGTCACGCTCTCGCCTATGAAAACCTGCACGGGAACGAAAGAGATGGAGCTAAGCAAATGTATTTATTATCTATAGAATCACTCGTGGAAGGTTAAAAAAGCACCCATTTCGATTGCCTCACAAATATCTGACTGCCTAAAGAATATATCTATAATATATTAATACGTGAAGCAAAAACTTTGCACCCCTTTTTACCAAAATTACGCGGACGGAGGAGTATGAAATTTCCCACACTCATAGAGAATACAGAGAAGGAGTGCAGAATATTAATATTTTTTTAAATACATTAAATCAATATAAAAAAAAAACATTACACACACTACCACGTATTTGATACACACACACACACACACATGCATACTCTGTGTTTATTGTCAAATTTTTTTGTTTTTTTTTTTTTTAATGTATTTTATGACCTGGTAGCTAAGACCTTTAGGTCAATGTTTAAAGTCTGTGATCAAATTGAGCATAGATTAAATATTGTTTGTCTTTATTCATATTTGTCTAAAGTGTAGTCTTGGCGAAACCTGTGCTTATAGAAGTATAATAGTCTTTGACAACAGAATCATGACAGTGTACAAGCTTATAATTTCAATTAATTATAGTCGAATTTCGACTACAGGGGGACCACTAATTAAGTTATAAAAATGAACACTTTCTCACAGTGTATACAAGTGTTCTGCACCCGACAAGGTCGTCCAGCGTATGAGCATATGGTTTATTCCTACCTATTCTAGTGACCTTGAGGGGTCATACTAGATTGGCCGACCTAGTAGGTGAGCTCACGAGGCTCAAACCTAACGGCGTTGCTAATAGTAACCCTAGCAAGAGCCCTGCTTCGCAGAATCTACCACTGAGAAGATCCGGCGAGAAACTCAGTGGGCTGTGTCTATGGGTTAATTTACTGTGACCAGTGCTTGAGGTACCTAAAAGCACCGTTAGTGGATCGGGAGGATCCGTAATGACGTGATTAGGGCGACGACGACTGTTTACCATTCCGATCGGGAGTGTTGACCGCGAACATTTGTTCGCGTCGTTTTATACAGCCGGCAACGATCTTCCTTCTGCTTCCTTCTTTGTCATTCGCTCATTGTCATTGTCACCGAAGAGATCGGGTTCGGAGGCGAGCTTTGGGGAGGCCATGTCCAGCAGTGGACTGCCGCAGGCTGATGATGATTCGCTCATTACTGAAGATCGCGACCACACGTATGCAAGTACTTCCGTGAACATCGATCCGCTGCGAGGTGGAACCCTCTTGAATGCTGCCCCCAACTGCCCTCCTTACAGTGACTCTTATCCCTTCCACCCGACTATAACTTTTTTATAGTGATTTTATGACCTGGTAACTAAGACCTTTAAGTCATGTCTTATTTTAACTTATATTCTTATTTTTATGAAAGATGATAATATGGAGTGAAATAAAATGAAATGAAGATGCTTGATTTGAGACATTAATCAACTGGAATGAAATTGAATGAAATTAAATGAAATGAGATGAGATAATATGGGATGAATTATAATCTCAGTAAAATGGTGGTCATTTACTGAGATTTTTTTCAGTGGACTTTTTGGAGGATCTCGAGAAGTTACGTTCAGCGGCTTTTTTTCATTTTTCTACATTTATGCACTTTCACAGATATTAAACAGTTAAACCTGAAGAAACACTAAATTGATAAAATAAAACAAATCACACAACTTCACTCCTCGCGTTCCCGCCAAAAAGTCAACCTGACTATAAGAATGAATGGCAATCATCTACCCACATCTAAAATTTATAACGCACTTACCTCATTCAACGCCAGAAACGGCAGAACCTTGGTGGCCAATGTGGAGTTATCTCCTTGTGCGTCTATTCCGAGTGGCCTCTTGGTGTCTGTGTTGTATTCTGCGCTATGCACAGGCGGGTACCTTTGAAAAACAATTACAAGTGAGATCATGACGGTATATATGGACGTTCCTTTACCGCGTTGGCGATATTGCTGAACGTCGTTTGGTACTTACTGGTGGTAGGACCTGTTGTGAGTCCGCACGGGTAGGTACCACCACTCTGCCGTGAGTGAAGGAGTAATGCGTTTCGGTTTGAAGCGTGGGGAAGCCGTTGTAACTATACTGAGACCTTAGAACTTTTATCTCAAGGTGGGTGGCGGAGTTTGCGTTGTGTTTATTTATTTATTAAGTTGCACCCACAAAGTGATCATCAATACAAAACATTGACAAATTGACAAAAGTTCATGGCAGATGTCACCTCAATAATTATAGGTGCAATCGACAGTGCATTAAAAATATTAATAAAAAAAAAATAATAACTAAGATTTGATTACATTTGATTGATAGCTTAAGATTAATTTATTTTTAATTGGGAAATGATCCGCGACCGATTTTTCCTGTAAGCTGTGAGACAATTGTAGGTGTCTATAGACTCCAGCAACCACTTAGCATCAGGTGGGCCGTGAGCTCCTCCATCCAAAAAAATAATAATAATAATAATGACGAAATATATGGACATTCCTCAACCGCATCGGTGATATTGCTGAACGTCGTTTGGTACCTGCAGTAACCTAACTCACCTGCTGTAATGCAGCGTGTGTAAGTCGACTGGCGTGATGGTGTCCAGGTGTTTAGGTTCGCAGGTGACCGTCGTGCGTATCCTTGAACGACGCATCCAACGGAATCGACCCTGCGGCAACACTTCACGCTAAACTCATATGAATTACTACGCAGGGCGTAAAAATATAGTTTATGGACCCAACAATAAGCAAGAGAAGCTACGAAATTACTATTGCACTTAGCACGTAATGTAAAATGTAGTGCTGTCTTCGTTGTACATTGCGTTTTTATTATAAAAAAATTATTGCTTAGATGGGTGGACGAGCTCACAGCCCACCTGGTGTTAAATGGTTACTGGAGCCCATAGACATCCACAACGTAAATGCGCCACCCACCTTGAGATATAAGTTCTAAGGTCTCAAGTATAGTTGCAACGGCTACCCCACCCTTCAAACCGAAACGCACTACTGCTTCACGGCAGAAATAGGCAGGGTGCTGGTACCCATCCGCGCGGACTCACAAGAGGTCCTACCACCAGTAATTACGCAAATTATAATTTTGCGGGTTTGATTTTTATTACACGATGTTATTCCTTCACCGTGGAAGTCAATCGTGAACCTTTGTTGAGTACGTATTTCATTAGAAAAATTGGTACCCGCCTGCGGGATTCGAACACCGGTGCATCGCTCAACACGAACGCGCCAGACGTCTTATCTGTTAGGCCACGACGACTTCACAAACGACGTGTTCACAAATTATGATTTTTATTGACGGTTTGATGGGACACCCGATATTAATACTGGTGATAGGACCTATTGTGAGTCCGCCTGGGTAGGTACCACCACGCTGCCTATTTCTGCCGTGAAGCAGCTGTGGCGGGTAGTCATCATACAATGCAAGATATTTGACAGATGCCTGAATCTCGCTTACGACATTTTCAAGATAATCTTGCATATATACAAGTTCCGAACAACAACATTCGGACGGTCGGTCTACCGAGCAACATCACCAGCTCGGTGGAAGATCTTTCCTTTCGTCGTTTAAGCCTTCCACACAGTAATGCGTTTCGGTTTGAAGGGTGGTGGAAGAACTCGTATCTCAAGTTAGACGGCATTTACGCTTTAGATGTCTATGGTCTCCGGTAACTACTTAGCATTAGTTGGGCCGTGAGCTGGTCCACCCACCTAAGCAACAAAAACAAATGTACATTTAAGATTTCGACTTCACATCTCAAGGTGGGTGAGGCTGCATGTCCTTAACCATTGGCCTTAGTACGCTTTAAAAAAATATATTAAAAAGTCATCCTGGAGAAACTCATGGTAGTAGTGATAGCATACCTCCTTGAGGGCGTGGAGCGCGCCCTTCACATCGTTCGAGCACCACGTGGGCAGACAGAGACGTCCCACGGACTTGTGCGGGGCGCTGTTCAAACCTATCACGGGCTTACTGGGAACAAAAAATACATTGAGCGACAAACGTTAAAAAAAATTGTTTTCACCGGTCGAACGAAAATCGACCATAATCACTGATAAACACAAGATTCAAATTCATTTTATCACTACATAATATAAAACAGAGTCGCTTTCTCTGTCCCTATATCCCTATGTATGCTTAAATCTTTAAAACTATGCAACGGATTTTGATGCGGTTTTTTTTAATAGATAGAGTGATTAAAGAGGAAGGTTTATACTTATAATAACATTTGTATAAATAAAATACAGGCTTGTATATTAAATATTTTATTCTAAATTTATTAATTTAAATTATAACTTGCCATGCACGGGGCTAAAAGGCTGGAACGGGAGAGAGTGTTGCCAAGCGCAAAACTTAAAATTAGCAACTTAGAGCTTAGGTGTTACCATTACAATATTACAATATAATTCTTATGTTCATATTTTGATTGAACAACATCCATTAAATAGTGGAGGAATCAATAATAAGTTACAGTTTCCGAAGTGAAGCGAGGGCGGGTCGCTAGTATTTTATATATCTTTTTTAAATATTTGGCTTTGTTACTGAAACTTTAATGAAAACATATGGACGATGTCAATATTTATTGATAAAATTTTAAATCTATCGTAAAATTTTATTAAACGATAATACGTAATTTTCTAACAAAAAACATTAAAAAACAATTAGAATATCATCAACGCAGTCGAAACCAATTAAATATTGCATCATTAAGGATAATTAAAAAAAAAACTGTTGATCTCAGATCAGATCAGAGATCAGATCTTGACATTTTTTTTAAATGAGACCACACGAGGAACACCTTTCACGTCACCAAACAAAAATCAAAATCGGTTCACCTAAAAAAATATCGGAGATAACAACATACAATATATAAAAAAATACAGTCGAATTGAGAACATACTCATTATTTCTGAAGTCTGTTAAAAACGAAAATTATTTCACAAGCTGACGGAGACATTGGTCCTCAACTGCTTTTTTTATACTAAGGAGGAAAACCAATAGATACTTGGGTGTCCAACTTACTTGGGATCTCGGACTCTTGAGGCCGCCAATAAAAAAGTTCCGTCCCCACCACAGGGCACCACAACGTCGCACCACTTTATCAATTCATCATTGTACGTACGTCTGGAACGAATAGAACAATTTATCATCATCCGCTGTTTAATCTAGAGCACTACAGATACCAAACTCCTATATGTCTGCTCTTAAGGCAGAACAACCGATCGACACATCCCTAGGTGATTACTAATCGAGTAACAAGTAATAGACCTAATGAAATAGGATTTTTTTATTGCTAAGTAGGTGGACGAGCTCACAGCCCACCCGATGTTAAGTGGTCACCGGAGCCCATAGACATCTACAAAGTAAATGCCTTGAGACATGAGTTCTAAGGTCTAAGTTTTTACAGTGCAACAACTGCCCCACCCTTCAAACCGAAACGTATTACTGCTTCACGGCAGAAATGGGCAGGGTGGTGGTGCCTACCCGCACGGACTCACAATACGTCCTACCACCAGTAAAATTTAATTAAATACAATTTTGAAGTCATGTCAGAAGCGGTGCTATTTCAACAGGCTATGGATAAGAGTGCCTGCAATTTAAATCGAGGGATTGCTTTTGGAGTACGTGTGTGCGATCAAGTTCTTAGCTATGTATGTGCTATTCAGGGAGACCCACTGAGTTTCTCGCCGGATATTCTCAGTGGGTCGCGTTTCCGATCCGGTGGTAGATTCTGCGACGTACTGCTCTTGCCAGGGCCAGTGTTAGCAACACTCCGGTTTCAGAATAACCGCCCGAGCGCATTGAGGCCTAGCATTTCAAGAACAGATGCTTTGATAGATAGTTTTATTAAAAAGACCAGGGTAAAAACTCGTTAACTGACGCTGTGAGTCTTAAACGTCGCGTCGAACTTTCCAAAACAAATCGGATTCTAATTTAGTCGCCTCTAGTATCTATATATTAATACGTGAAGCAAAAACTTTGTATCACTTTTCACGAAAATTGCGCGGACGGAGGAGTATGAAATTTTCCACACTTATACAGAATATAGAGAAGAAGTGCACAATGCTAATGTTTTTTTTAAAATAACGCATAAAAGATACATTAAGTCAATAAAGAAAACATTACACACACTACATACCATGTATTTGACGCACACGCATGCATACTATTTATTGTCAAACTTTTGTTCTTGACGTCTGTTGTCAAATTGAGATTAAATATTGTGTGTCTTTGTTAATATTTTTTATAGTGTAGTCATGGCGAAATTTGTGATTAAAGAAGTATAAAATACAATCATAATAGTGTACAAACTTACAATTCCAATTAATTATAGTCGAATTTCCACTACTGCGGGACCCTAGTTCGAACGAATGGATCAGGTGGATCCATGATACCTAGCTCTATATCGACGCGCTAAATAAATACACTTTTCTAGAATATACGAATCTGTTTGTTTACAATTACGTACATTATACAACACCTTGATAATATGTTTGTTGGCAACAGAACATTATCATATGGAAAAATTCTCTTACGCAATCCATCAAAATATTTACTTTAAATATACAAGCGCTGTTCTTTATTGACTTGTAATTATAATAACTGTTTTATCGATACAGATAGGCATGCCCATGCCTAATTTGATATTGAGTGATGAAAGAGTGTAGTCGTTAGACGGTCAATGTCACCATCGATCTTGGAACGTGAGGTCTAAATCTCAAATGTATTGCATTGATATTATAGAGTATATTTTTATGACCATGCTATAAAGAAGAAAAATACATACTTTATTGCACACTAACACACAATTAACATTAAAAAACAGTCAACAACCAGATATGTACATTAACCAGATATGTACAAAAGGCGGTCTTATCGCTAAAAGCGAACTATTTCAGAAAACCATTTAATTAACAGAAATTCTGGAGAGGTTAATGATACAGCAGGTATGTTGCGGTGTACTAATTTTTTTTATCGCTTAGATGGGTAGACGAGCTCACAGCCCACCTGGTGTTAAGTGGTTACTAGAACCCATAGACATCTACAACGTAAATGCGCCACCCACCTTGAGATATAAGTTCCAAAGTCTCAAGTATAGTTACAACGGCTGCCCCACCTTTCAAACCGAAATGCATTACTGCTTCACGGCAGAAATAGGCAGGGTGGTGGTACCTACTCGCGCGGATACATTAATACAATAATACATTATTAAAGAAAATACATACATACAATAAATAGATATATACCGGTGGTACCGCTATGGAGATTGGTTTTGTCGCTATTGGACGTCAGCAAAGCCAGAGGTGCAGCCAAGTAGTTACCTACTGCTGAATGCTCTTCGCAAACCTTGTTTGAATAAGGCAATGTCATAGCTAGCCAAGAATTCTCAGACACGTCACCGCCCATTCTCTAGAGAATCCCTTCACCTCTTACCACCATCCACGGTACCATCGTTTTGGAGTTAGTATTTGGGCCAACCATTCGCATCATTGGCCCAGTATCCAAAGATTTTACAAATCGGGCCAATGATCTATTCCAACAATAATGTTGGCCCCAAAAGTATGCGGAATTCGCCAATATTCAAACCGTCCATCACAATTAATCGCCTCTGATGAAGACGACATGAGCAAATGGGACAAATAAAGCCAATTGTTTCCAAGGTGAACGCGTCAAATGTTCGCGCTCCGTCAATTGTTTTCAATGTAATTACGGAACATACTTGTGTATACATTATTACTTCTTATGAACTCATTTGTTTTTATTTTTAAAACCCCAACGCTTAAATCGAATTTTAATCTCTCCTCTTTTTAATGAAACCTGATTATCTATATATTATATAGTGTATTTTATATTAATGTCTCAATCATTTTTTATAAAAGCCATTTTTTTCTAACATTAGGTATTTACGTTGAAAGAGCCCTAGTTTTGTACCAGCCAGTATAATCAACAAACTCAAAGTTCGCGAATACATCCACAAAAAAACTGGAAGAATCATCTACAAACCAATTTATTTTATTTTTAGCCATTCTAGTAGTTCATAGTACTAAATTGTGTATTTTCATGTGTATGTATGTATTTTATTATTTTATACATAGGTATATTAAATTGTAGTATGTTTATTTATGCATACAAAATCATATGTAATCTATATAAGTACCTATATTTAAGATTATGTGTACTCTATAATACTGAGATGTTACTTTAATGAAGATTTTTGTTTTGATTTTGTTCTTTTTTTTTTGTTTTTTGTTGTTGTTTGTTATTCTTTTGTTAATGCACCTACCATGCATTATCTCCGCACCAATCTGTGGTCGACTGGAAGAGAATACCCATGGCATTAAGTCCGCCTGTGTACAACTTTTTTGTGTGCATAATAGACTCACCAGAAATACACTTCATGTACTTGAACGTATTCACTTAAGCGTACCGCGCTTGGGCAGCCGCTTATGTAATCGGAAAACTTTCCACCCACCAAAAATCAAAAGTTATCTTGGCCAGCACTCTCCTGTCTATCGTATGACTTCCCTGGCAAATAGTATACGTGATGAAATTGACATATTTATTTGCCATACTTCTCTAGCCTCACTTAAAATAAAGTTAAATTCCGTGATCCACACCGAGCTGTAGACCAACCACATTTATTTTGATTTCTACAGAACAATAATTTCCCTCTTTTAATTTTTTATTTTTATTGTTATTTTTTTTTGTAAGTATGTATATGCAGTTTTTTGTTTTCTTTGTCTTGATTTAATATTGGTTAACGATATTTTTATCTTAAGCACAAGCGATGTGTTCACACCCAAAAGGGTGAATTCTATAGTTTATTATTTTATGTAAATAAGTTCAATGTTTATGTGTGCAGATTTCATCCAGTTGTGTGAACCTAATAAAAAAAGTATAAATAAATATAATGATCAATTACTTTTGTATGCCTTGTCTATTCGCTACAAATCCTTGGACTTCTAGTTTTACACCAAGGTGATTACCAAGAGCACTCCTTAAAATAACAATTACATAGCACTAGAAAATAACCTTTAACCGATAAAGCCAAACGCGCCCCAAAAATTGCTTATCCGCATTCATCGTCAACTTCTCCAAACTTTTTTTTCCATCTAAGCTGATAGCCTTGAAAAGTTATATCAGCGTTATCCTAGCGTGTAGGTGAGCTTTCGGGGCTCAAGCCAGGAGATGTTGCTAACGCTGGCCCTAGCAAGAACAGTACTTCGCAGAATCTACCGCCGGATTGAAAACGCGACCTACTGAGAAGATCCGGCGAGAAACTCAGTGGGATGTGTCTATGGGTTAGTTTACTCACCTAATCCTTCGTCCTAAGCGACGGGTTTGGTGAGAACGATGACCGGTGCTTGAGGTACCCAAAAGTACTGTCAGTGGATAGGGAGGATGCGATATGACGTGTTTAGGGCTGTCAATAAAATACATAATTCTTCACCTGCTAGCCATTTCAACCTTGATGCCCATGTCCTTGAGATTTTTCGCGATGCCCTCCTCAAACGCCTTCTGTTCTCTGTGGTTCGCCATGATCATGTCGTAGTCTGAACCGCGCTGCCTCAATATCCTCTCCAACTCCACGTCCGATATATTATCGTGACTATGTCTGAGAACAAAGATCATACACAGCTCGGTCAGTTTACGGTGGTCCTACTGCCGTCCCGTTCTGATGAGTGCATAAGTGCAAGATATTACAAAACGCCACCAGACAGAGACATACAAGAGACCGATTTAATATAATGAAATAGTACCCAAAGGGGGTCCTAGTATCGTGAAGTCGTCGTGGCCTAAAGGATAAGACGTGCGGTGCATTCGTATCTAGCGATGCAACGGTGTTCGGATCCCGCAGGCGGGTACCAATTTTTCTAATGAAATACGTACTTAACAAATGTTCACGATTGACTTCCACGGTGAAGGAGTAACATCGTGGAATAAAAAACAAACCCGCAAAATTATAATTTACGTAATTACTCTCACCTCTTGTGAGTCCGCACGGGTAGGTACCACCGCCCCGCCTATTTCTGCCGTGAAGCAGTAATGCGTTTCGGTTTGTTGGGTGGGGCAGCCGTCGTAACTATACTGAGACCTTAGAACTTATATTTCAAGGTGTGTGGCGCATTTACGTTGTAGATGTATATGGGCTCCAGTAACTGCTTAACACCAGGCGGGCTGTAAGCTCGTCCACCCATCTGAGCAATAAAAAAAGAAGAAACATCATCAAACAGCGGAGCTCGCCCACCTGATAGTGAGTGGTTACCACCGCCCATGGCCCATGCTTTAGAGCAATGCCAGGGGTAAAGCCAAGCCGCAGCCTAACATACAATTTTCGGTAAAAACAAACAAGTTAAGTACAATTGACAATTGTCGTTGATGTACCTATTTATTATTAATCATGAAGCCTTGACTAACCAACGCTACATCAGTGAAAACCCAGTTTCGTCATAAACAAATCTATTTTTACACGCGCATATAACATCAATAACAAAACAATCTTAAAAATAAAATAATCTGTATCTCTACTAATATTATAAAGAGGAAAGATTTGTTTGTTTGTTTGTATTGAACAGGCTCCGAAACTATTGAAGCGATTTGAAAAATTCTTTCACTGTTTGGAAGCTACACTATTCCCGAGTGACATAAGCTATAAACTTAAAAAAAAAAAAAATAGGGATCTTTACTAAAACTCCAATAATGTAACCCGAGGTGTAAAGAAATTACCTAAAATAATCTTTACATCGCGCGCCCTGCGAAAACTATTGATGATCGAATAAAATAATGTACTACGACTTATCGTTGAAAATTTTGTTAAAGACCCGAAGCGTAGCCGGAGCGGGCCGCTAGTAAATAATAATAATAAAAAACAACGGCCAATCAATCGACTTTAATTGATTATACGCAGTACACGAGAAATACGCGCTATCTTTAAAGTTCACATCGAGAGGTCGATAAAACTGGTTTTAATTGGTGCAACTTAACTGTAAATGTAATTGTATATTACACGTCATCTCGGATCCTCCCGATCCACTAACGGTGCTTTTAGGTACCTCAAGCACCGGTCACCGTTCTCGTCGAACCCGTCGCTTGCGACGAAGGGCTCGACGAGTAAATTAACTCTCAGACACAGCCCACTGAGTTTCTCGCCGGATCTTCTCAGTGGGTCTCGTTTCCGATCCGGTGGTAGATTCTGCGAAGCACGGCTCTTGCTAGGGTTCGTGTTAGCATCGTCGTCAGGTTTGAGCCCCGTGAGCTCACCTACTAGCCACGGATACGCTGAAATAGCCTCTCAAGGTTATCAGCTTAGGTAGGACAAAAAAAAAAAAAGTAATTGTACGCTTAGTGCGAGTTTTTTAACGTTCTCGTTAGCGTAAAAGTTACTTCATGTTTGTATGCACTTGGAACAGAGAGACTATTCGTGACAGGGAAGATTGAGGGAAAGAGACAGCGTGGGCGCAGTCCGACAAGGTGGTTCGACCAAATCCGCACCACACTAGAGATCCCATTCCACGACGCCCCTCATGCGGCCAATGATCGGAGGCGCTGGCGGGACATTACAAGGAGCAAAATCCTGTCGACATATAATGGTCACGACCCTCAGCAGTGAGGAAACGATGCGAGGAGGAGGAGGAACAGCGCCCCTAGCGGCAAACGTACGCAAACGTTCCAACTCCACTCAAATTTGAGTTAACTTTTACGCTATCGAGAACGTTAAAAAACTCGCACTATTTGGGAGATTTCGACATCATCATGTCACGTCTCAAACTGAGCGGCAGCTTTGAGGTTGTAATGTCTATGAACTCAGTTGAGCACTTAATATATTTTCAGTATATTATTTTCAACACAAACAATCCTTTTTGAAAATTCCTTTAATATAACAACGTTTTTTTTCCGCATTTTTTTTTATTGCTTACATTGGTGACAGAGCTCACAGCCTACCTGGTGTTGAGTGCTTACTGGAGCCCATAGACATTTACAACGTAAATGCGCCAATCACCTTGAGATATAAGTTTAAAGATCTCAGTATAGTTACAACGGCTGCCCCACCCTTCAAACCGAAACGCATTACCGCTTCACGGCAGAAACATGCAGGGCGGTGGTACCCACCCGCGTGGACTCACAGAGGTCCTACCACCAGTAAATGATGCATGCATGCATGATACTCACTTTTCGTAGTCGTATCTTGTGGCCTTTGAAACAATCAGACATTTGTCCATTTTCATTTTCGGGTCTAGTTCTTTTGAGGCCGAACTCCCACGACGCTTCGGAGACCGCGTCGGTAAATCATTCGTCAGGTCTTTATTACGAAGACCTGTAAAAGGAGACGATTTTATTATTTTTATTGCTTAGATTGCGTCCACCCGGACGAGCCCACGGCCCACCTGGTATTATTTGGTTACCAGAGCCCATAGACATCTACAACGTAAATGTCGCCATCCACCTTGAGATATTCGTTCTAAGGCTTCAACATAGTCACGTAGGCAACATTTAGTTCGCATTTTTTATGTATCTCGTAACTTTCTGACGTTTAAGATTATATAGACCACATACATCGAAACTATACTTATCAGATGGCCGAGAAAGCTTAACGGATCTCTCGTTCAATTCCAATGCTCATATTACGAACAGAGAAACATACTTAGAATGCGTCCGAGAAAGCAACTCTCCATCCGCCATCGATCTCCTACTTTAGTGATACGTTTTTTTTCCTTACCTATTCGCTGGTAAGCTTTTTCCCTACCTTTTTTTCCTACCTATTCGCTGGTAAGCTTTTTCCCTACCTTTTTCCCCCACCTATTCGCTGGTAAGCTTTTTCCCTACCTTTTTTCCCCACCCATTCGCTAGTAAGCTTTTTCCCTACTTTTTTTTCCCTACCTATTCGCTGGTAATTCCCTAATAGGTTATTCCAGCTACGCCCGGACGGGTGGGTGAGCTCGCAGGCTCGACCTGAGAGAATTTGCTAACACTAGCCCTAACAAGAGCAGTGCTTCGCAGAATCTACCACTGGATCGGAATAGCAAACCACTGAGAAGATCCGACGAGAAACTTAAGGGGCATACACAAAGTTTCGCGACAAAATAAAGATTATGCAATAGAGATTAAATATTTTTTTGTTACAATTTGACACATAAAAACAAATTATTGACCTTCACATGTAGCCTACATGTTTAGTTCTAGATAAAAACAAAACATAAAATAAAATACGCGAAATTGTAATTGTGTTATCATGAAGCGCATCACTAATCGCTCAAGGACACAAAATTATTGTTGGACAATAATTTTAATCCTGTTTGTCGTTTTATCTTTCGATATTTTTTCTTGTACCTCTTTCGCATAAAACTATTAAATTTTAGCGGGAAATTCGAGAATTGTTTTTCGGTCACTGTCCTGTAAAATATATTGTTTCAATTTTTAAATTTTTTTTTTTTTTTTTCATTTTTTTTTTTTTTTTTATTGCTTTGATGTGTGGACGAGCTCACAGCCCACCCGGTGTTAAGTGGTTACTGGAGCCCATAGACATCTACAACGTAAATGCGCCACACACCTTGAGATATAGTTCTAAGGTCTCAGTATAGTCACAACGGCTGCTGCCCCACCCTTCAAACCGAAACGCATTACTGCTTCACGGCACGGCAGAAATAGTAGAAATAGTTTTAAGTATGTCATCGGGTTTTGAGTACAGGACTGTTTTTATTTATTTGTTAGACAATCTTAAATTCTTATTCACTAATCAAATAATACGGAAATCTATTTATAATATTGATAGTCAAAGAAAAAACATTTAGGTACCTATTAATCTCTTTCTGGTTGTCAATTGTCTTTTTTTTTTGTTTGGGAACTATTGACGAAAGTTTTAGTGTCAGCATTCCTCAGTCAGTTATTTTTTAAATATCGTTTTCAAGAAACTACCACCAAAAAAGAGGAAAGTTATATGTTTAGTCAATTCGAATCTATAGGTATTGGGTGTTTGCGCTTGCGACGAAGGGCTCGACGAGCAAATTAACCCACAGACACAGCCCACTGAGTTTCTCGCCGGATCTCCTCGGTGGGTCGCGTTTCCGATCCGGTGGTAGATTCCGCGATGGACTGCTCTCGCTAGGGTTAGTGTTAGCAACGTCGTCAGATTTGAGTCCCCGTGAGCTCACCTACTCGTTCTACGGATCCAGTATAATCCCACGATGTTAATAGAACTAGAGGTCCCGCAGTAGTCAAAATTCGACTATAATTGGAATTGTATGTTTGTACACTATTATGATTGTATTTTATACTTCTATAATCACAAATTTCGCCAAGACTATACTATAAAAAATATTAATAAAGACAAACAATATTTAATCTATTCTCAATTTGACCACAGACGTCAAGAACAAAAGTTTAACAATAAATAGTATGCATGCGTGTGTGCGTCAAATACATGGTATGTGGTGTGTGTAGTGTTTTCTTTATTGATTTAATGTATCTTTTATGCATTATTTAAAAAAAATATTAGCATTGTGCACTTCTTCTCTATATTCTCTATAAGTGTGGAAAATTTCATACTCCTCCGTCCGCGCAATTTTCGTAAAAAGGGATACAAAGTTTTTGCTTTACGTATTAATATATAGATAGGCAGGAAAAAAAATTTAATTGGGATCAAGCTTTTAATATAATTTCAAAAACAAATATGACAATTAAAAACGTTCACACGCCTCGTGGAAGTGATTGATCGTTTATGTAAACTTTTTTTATAACACGTTTATCAATTGTTGTTAATAATTATTTGCTGACATTATCGATAAGTTATTTGCGTAATTCTCAGCTTTTTTTTAAGGGATTTTATGACCTGGTAACTAAGACCTTTAGGTCAAGCCTTATTTTAATTTGAATGATACGTAACTTTTTTACATGAAAATGAAATGAAGTTGATTATTATGAAACAGCATGAAGTGGAATGAAAACAAAATGAAATGACATGAGATGAAATGATACGGGATGAAGTATAATCTCAGCAAAATAAATGGTCATTTACTGAGATTTTTTCAGTGGACTTTTTGGAGGATCTCGAGAAGTTACGTCCAGCGACTTTGTTTCATTTTCCCACATTTGTGCACTTTCACAGATATTAAACAGTTAATAAACCACCATTATTACAACACATTTAAACCCGAAGAAACACTAAATAGACAAAATAAAACAAATCACGCAACTTCACTCCTCGCGTTCCCGCCAAAAAGTCCTGTAATTGTCAGCCCACAATATCTGCTACAGATTAACGTTACATTTTGTTGATTACGCTGACGCGTCGTTATGACGTCACTAGTGCGTAATGCTAGTCGTTTTTAAATCACTTTTTACAAAAGACATTGTCATCGAAACCCTAATTTCATTTTTTTTTTGTTGGATTGATAGTTGGACGAGCTCACAGCCCACCTGGTGTTAAGTGGTTACCGGAGCCCATAGACATCTACAACGTAAATACCGCCAACCACCTTGAGATATGAGTTCTAAGGTCTCAGTATAGTTACAGCGGCTGCCCCACCCTTCAAACCGAAACGCATTACTGCTTCACGGCAGAAATAGGCAGGGCGGTGGTACCTACCCGTGTGGACTCACAAGACGTCCTACCACCAGTAATTACGCAAATTAGAATTTTGCGGATTTCATTTTTATTACACGACGTTATTCCTTCACCGTGGAAGTCAATCGTGAACATTTGTTGAGTACGTATTTAATTAGAAAAATTGGTACCCGCCTACGGAATTCGAATACCGTAGCATCGCTAGATACAAATTCACCGGACGTCTTATCCGTTAGGCCTGGACTTGTCGCACAAAATTCACATAAAAAATAAACAAACAATATTCCTGTAGGATTAGTATGCAAAAGGAAGGAACTATGGAAAAGTCACTAGTTTGATCAACGTAGAAATTCCATCAATCAATGTTCCACAGACCTCTTTGGAATAACATATAGTTCTGGTCTTATCATTACTTTTTCCGAGAATGTTTTTCAGCTAATTTATAAGTCTTATTATCGGATACTAACAATCTTAATCATTAGAATCCAGTGATCCTACTAAATAATATCATAAGTACAATCGCTTCTGATGATGCCTATTTTATTACACTTAACATACAAAGATAGGGTTATACATTGTTGCACATCAAAACACAATTTACAATGAAAAACATTTAAACAGGCAACTATAGTTGAACGATTGGCAGTATCTTCCGAAGAACCGTTTTTATTTTCAGAAACTCTAAAATTATACACTATTTACATGATTTTAAATAATAAACAAGATACAATATTTACAGTGGTGTATCAAAATAGATTAAATCATTCTTCTTTAGGCTTCTTCTTTGACACAAAAACTACTGGACAGATTCAAATAAAACTTCGCAATGTAATGGCATATGGGCTGCAATGTCGCACGATCAATGAACTGTGAGATCTAAGAACTGAGTAGATCTGGCAAGAAACTCAGTGGCGATTTTAATCTGGTGATTGATACAACGAAACACCCAAATTCGATAAAGCGGCGCGACACCAGAACCCTCTCATCGTGGCCGCCGGTAACTACATTCCCGATCCTACGGACAGAATGGAAAGCAGTCGACGCCGCCCCAAATACGTCATTTCGGATCCTCCCGATCCACTAACGGTGCTTTTAGGTACCTCAAGCACCGGTCATCGTTCTCGTCGAACCCGTCGCTTGCGACGAAGGGCTCGGCGAGTACATTAACGCACAGACACAGCCCACTGAGTTTCTCAGTGACCCACTGATCCAGAGTTGCCAACACTGGCCATCAAGAGCAGCGTTTCGTTTTTTTTTTCCTACCTAATCTAATAGCCTTGAAATAGCTTCTATTTCAGCTTCACCTTTACATGTAGGTGAACTCACGGGGCTCAAACTTGACGACGTTGCTAACACGAACCCTAGCAAGAGCCGTGCTTCGCAGACTCTACCACCGGATCGGAAACGCGACCCACTGAGAAGATCCGGCGAGTAAACTCAGTGGACTATGTCTGTGGGTCAATTTACTCGTGGAGCCCTTCGTCGCAAGCGACGGGTTCGACGTTTCATACGTCGAAAATTTCATACTCCTCCGTCCGCGCAATTTTCGTAAAAAGGGATACAAAGTTTTTGCTTTACGTATTAATATATAGATAGGCAGGAAAAAAAATTTAATTGGGATCAAGCTTTTAATATAATTTCAAAAACAAATATGACAATTAAAAACGTTCACACGCCTCGTGGAAGTGATTGATCGTTTATGTAAACTTTTTTTATAACACGTTTATCAATTGTTGTTAATAATTATTTGCTGACATTATCGATAAGTTATTTGCGTAATTCTCAGCTTTTTTTTAAGGGATTTTATGACCTGGTAACTAAGACCTTTAGGTCAAGCCTTATTTTAATTTGAATGATACGTAACTTTTTTACATGAAAATGAAATGAAGTTGATTATTATGAAACAGCATGAAGTGGAATGAAAACAAAATGAAATGACATGAGATGAAATGATACGGGATGAAGTATAATCTCAGCAAAATAAATGGTCATTTACTGAGATTTTTTCAGTGGACTTTTTGGAGGATCTCGAGAAGTTACGTCCAGCGACTTTGTTTCATTTTCCCACATTTGTGCACTTTCACAGATATTAAACAGTTAATAAACCACCATTATTACAACACATTTAAACCCGAAGAAACACTAAATAGACAAAATAAAACAAATCACGCAACTTCACTCCTCGCGTTCCCGCCAAAAAGTCCTGTAATTGTCAGCCCACAATATCTGCTACAGATTAACGTTACATTTTGTTGATTACGCTGACGCGTCGTTATGACGTCACTAGTGCGTAATGCTAGTCGTTTTTAAATCACTTTTTACAAAAGACATTGTCATCGAAACCCTAATTTCATTTTTTTTTTGTTGGATTGATAGTTGGACGAGCTCACAGCCCACCTGGTGTTAAGTGGTTACCGGAGCCCATAGACATCTACAACGTAAATACCGCCAACCACCTTGAGATATGAGTTCTAAGGTCTCAGTATAGTTACAGCGGCTGCCCCACCCTTCAAACCGAAACGCATTACTGCTTCACGGCAGAAATAGGCAGGGCGGTGGTACCTACCCGTGTGGACTCACAAGACGTCCTACCACCAGTAATTACGCAAATTAGAATTTTGCGGATTTCATTTTTATTACACGACGTTATTCCTTCACCGTGGAAGTCAATCGTGAACATTTGTTGAGTACGTATTTAATTAGAAAAATTGGTACCCGCCTACGGAATTCGAATACCGTAGCATCGCTAGATACAAATTCACCGGACGTCTTATCCGTTAGGCCTGGACTTGTCGCACAAAATTCACATAAAAAATAAACAAACAATATTCCTGTAGGATTAGTATGCAAAAGGAAGGAACTATGGAAAAGTCACTAGTTTGATCAACGTAGAAATTCCATCAATCAATGTTCCACAGACCTCTTTGGAATAACATATAGTTCTGGTCTTATCATTACTTTTTCCGAGAATGTTTTTCAGCTAATTTATAAGTCTTATTATCGGATACTAACAATCTTAATCATTAGAATCCAGTGATCCTACTAAATAATATCATAAGTACAATCGCTTCTGATGATGCCTATTTTATTACACTTAACATACAAAGATAGGGTTATACATTGTTGCACATCAAAACACAATTTACAATGAAAAACATTTAAACAGGCAACTATAGTTGAACGATTGGCAGTATCTTCCGAAGAACCGTTTTTATTTTCAGAAACTCTAAAATTATACACTATTTACATGATTTTAAATAATAAACAAGATACAATATTTACAGTGGTGTATCAAAATAGATTAAATCATTCTTCTTTAGGCTTCTTCTTTGACACAAAAACTACTGGACAGATTCAAATAAAACTTCGCAATGTAATGGCATATGGGCTGCAATGTCGCACGATCAATGAACTGTGAGATCTAAGAACTGAGTAGATCTGGCAAGAAACTCAGTGGCGATTTTAATCTGGTGATTGATACAACGAAACACCCAAATTCGATAAAGCGGCGCGACACCAGAACCCTCTCATCGTGGCCGCCGGTAACTACATTCCCGATCCTACGGACAGAATGGAAAGCAGTCGACGCCGCCCCAAATACGTCATTTCGGATCCTCCCGATCCACTAACGGTGCTTTTAGGTACCTCAAGCACCGGTCATCGTTCTCGTCGAACCCGTCGCTTGCGACGAAGGGCTCGGCGAGTACATTAACGCACAGACACAGCCCACTGAGTTTCTCAGTGACCCACTGATCCAGAGTTGCCAACACTGGCCATCAAGAGCAGCGTTTCGTTTTTTTTTTCCTACCTAATCTAATAGCCTTGAAATAGCTTCTATTTCAGCTTCACCTTTACATGTAGGTGAACTCACGGGGCTCAAACTTGACGACGTTGCTAACACGAACCCTAGCAAGAGCCGTGCTTCGCAGACTCTACCACCGGATCGGAAACGCGACCCACTGAGAAGATCCGGCGAGTAAACTCAGTGGACTATGTCTGTGGGTCAATTTACTCGTGGAGCCCTTCGTCGCAAGCGACGGGTTCGACGAGAAGGTTGACCGGATAATTTAGAAAATGAAAAATACTTTAAGGAAGACAATCGCTGGCCCGGCGTCCCGAGGGGGAGGGTGATGGGAGAGATGTGCTCCGCACTAAACGCTTCACTCTCCTCCCCTTGCCTTTTCATGAGTTCTGTCTCATGCGAGGGTTGGACGTTGGTTGTTGAGCGACAGGAGGTTTTAGTCGGTTCGACTCCGACATGCCCCACCCTCCATCCCCAGTGGAGGGTGGGAGTCCGGCGATTTCCTCCGGACAAAAAAAAAAACGATTTCCTTTTCATCTCATATACCGAATACATTAAGGAGAATTACCTATATTGTGATAACGTCACTCGATAACGTTTTTAATAACATCCGGAATAATTATCAACAATAAAATAATTGATTACATCAGATGAATCGTGAAAACTTAATTTTGAAGAACGAAACGTGATTATAAATTACGTAATCAAGTTGACTGATAACTGACTGATAGATTGTAATATTTTGTATTTTCAAAGAAATCATCAGTAAAGGGCACGATATAAAAAAAAATACAAACTTTCTTGTGATAACGAGGTGGGTGGCGCATTTACATTGTAGATGTCTATGGGCTCCAGTAACCACTTAACACCAGGTGGGCTGTGAGCTCGTCCATCCATCTAAGCAACAAAAAAAAAAAAAAAATTACAAAAAACAGACTGCGTTTTCATTTAACATTAAAATTAGTGGTTCGCGGTTAATTCCTGTTTTTTTTTTGTTCTTTTTTATATACATATTTTTTTATTACCCTTGTAAGCAGACGAGCACACGGACCACCTGATGGTGAGTGGTTACCGTCGACCATGGACTTCAGCAATGCCAGGGGCAGAGCCGAGCCGCTGCCTACCGCAAATATATACTTCACTTAATTACAAATGCACTCATTCTAAAAGATAATTCATGACGTTTCGATAACGAAGTGATACAAGCCGTGTAAAATTAATATTTGAGAAGAATATTTGACAAACGTGTATGGGATATTTTCTACGGTTTTCGCGTGTCGTAGAAGATTATTGAAACTAATTTTACAGTTTAATATTGACGTTCCAAATACTTTACAGTGAAGCGTTTTATTGGGATACTAGCGACCCGCCCTCGCTTCGCTTCGGAAACATTAAAACACACATGAAACCAAAAAAATAAATAAAAAAATTTTTAAAAAAAGTAGCCTATGTTCATCAGGGACAATGTCGGCTTCTAATGGAAAAAGAATTTTTCAAATCGGTCCAGTAGTTTCGGAGCCTATTCGAAACAAACAAACAAACAAATCTTTCCTCTTCATAATATTAGTATAGATATAGATATAGACTAGCTGACACGACAAACGTTGTTTTGCCATAGTATGCGTTATTTCTAGGATATATTTTTTTTTTGGGTGGACCACCCTCAACATTTATGGGTATGAAAAATAGAAGTTGACCTATTCTCAGACCTACACGATGTGCACACAAAGTTTTTTTTTTATTTTTTTTTTATTGCCTAGTGGTGTGGACGAGCTCACAGCCCACCTGGTGTTAAGTGGTTACTGGAACCCATAGACATCTACAACGTAAATGCGCCACACACCTTAAGATATAAGTTCTAAGGTCTCAATATAGTTACAACGGCTGCCCCACCCTTCAAACCGAAACGCCATTACTGCTTCACGGCAGAAATAGGCGGGGCGGTGGTACCTACCCGTGCGGACTCACAAGAGGTCCTACCACCAGTAATATAAAGTTTAACGAGAATCGATTAAGCGATTTCGGAGGAATTTGGGAACAAACACCGCGACACGAGAATTTTATATATTAGACTAGCCGCACTCGCCCGCTTCGCTGGGCATTTAAAATTAACATCATTATTATTAGGGAGTATAACACTCATATAAATATTAGCCTATCTATTAAGTAAATGTATTTTTTTACATGGATACCAAGTTTGGTTGGTTAATTTACTCGTCGAGCCCTTCGTCGCAAGCGACGGGTTCGACGAGGACGGTGACCGGTGCTTGTGGTACCTAAAAGCACCGTTAATGGATCGGGAGGATCCGAAATGACGTGATTAGGGCAACGACGGCTTCTGAACTGATGACCACGACCACTCTGCCAAGAGTGCAAACGCCTAAGAAGAATAATGACAATAAAAAAAAGGGAGAGTCGTTCATTCGTTCTCCTTATGCTCCCTGCAGATCCAACCAACGTTCTGTCTTGTTATTCCCTTCCCACAAAACCAATTTCTATTCTCACTCCTTTACTGTGCACGCGGTCAGACTGTGGAATTCGCTGCCGGCTGACATCCGAGTTCGCAAGTCTGTTTCTGTTTTTAATTACAAGGTCAAACAATTCTTTCTCTCATCAACCGAATGATCATTGTTCTATACGCTTCGTATATACTGTGTTACTTATAATATTTTGTATTCAAGTTTAACAATATTTGCTATGTGTATGTGCATTACTATAATTCTCATGTTGTATTTGTTATTTTAGTTACGTGTTATTTGTTCTACACACACTCATCACTTTTAATTATTATTCTCATAATCCTCTCGCAGGTCTGCTGGAAGAGATTTCTTAAAGAAATAAGCAGCGCCGTTGTACATAATTTTCCTATTACTCTGTACTATGTCATCTTTTCTGTGTGTACATAAATAAATAAATAAATAAGTCAAACCGTAAAAGTAATTGTAATTGTGTTCACGGTAGATTATTTATTTTTTTACAGTACAGTCGACGTTCGGACATTTTGATTTGCAATATAAAGCGCTTATTTCAATGACACTCTAATTAAAAAAAAGACATGTCTTAATATTATTCTGACATTAAAATTAAGAACAGCACGTGCACACTGAAGCATTGTTCACGATCCAACCACGGATAAACCGGGTCAATGGTTCAAATACGAATTGCGTAATGCGTTTAATAATGGCCTGCTAATAAGGCTAGTTTTTTTGTGGTAGTGAATGAAGATTAGCGACGGTATTTGGCTGGTGATGTCTAAGAGCTCACCGTCCTCATGAAACTCATATCGGTGGAAGATTAGTGGCGGTATTTGGCTGGTGATGTCTAAGAGCTCCAATATAGACTTAAGAATATTATGAACTACATAACTAAAACACTCATTATTCTCACAAAGCCGCCGTCGCCTAAGACACATCTTTCCGGATGCCCCGGATCTACTCTTAGTGTTTTGGGCTCTTCAAGCACCGGTCATCGTCCTCATGAAACTCATCGGTGGAAGATTAATGGCGGTGTTTGGCTAATGACGTGTAAAGGCTCCGATAATGTCTTAAGATTAGGAACTACATGACTAAAACACCGATTATTCGCAAAGCCAGCATCGCCCAAGACACATTTTTTCGGATGCCCCGGATCAGCTCTCGGTGATCTAAGTTTCTCGCCGGAATTTCTCAGTGGGTCGCGATTCCGATCCGGTGGCAGTTTTAACGAAACACTGCTCTTGCTAATGACAGTATCACCAATTCTCTCAGGTTCGAGGCCGTGAGTTTTTTTTTTTTATGGCCCTTGTAGGCAGGTGAGCATACGGCCCACCTGATGGTGAGTGGTTACCGTCGCCCATGGACTTCAGCAATGCCAGGGGCAGAGCCAAGCCGCTGCCTAGTGCTTAATGCTCTCCACAAGCCTCGTTTGAAGAAGGACATGTCATAGCGCTCGGGAAACACCGTGGAGGGGAGCTCATTCCAAAGCCGGGTGGTAGGTACGTGGCAAAAAAGACCTCTGGAAACGCACTGTGGATGACCGCAGTGGCTCCAGGTAGTATGGATGAACTCTACTCCGGTGAGGGGCGGTGCGATGGTAAAAACGAGATGAAGGTATCATCTCGAACAATTCCTCAGAGCACTAATTGTATTAGTAATTAGAATAGCCCCTTAGGCGACCAGACCAGACCCACCTTGCTGGTGGTAGGACCACTTGTGAGTCCGCGCGGATAGGTACCTCCGCCCTGCCTATTTCTGCCGTGAAGCAGTAATGCGTTTCGTGAGGCAGCCGTTGTAACTATACTGAGACCTTAGAACTTATATCTCAAGGTGGTGGTTTCTTCTATATGGTATTCCTACTGACGGCAGATGCATACCACCATCTTGCTTATTTCTGCAGCAAAGCAGTAATTTCTTTCGGCTTGTAGGATACGACAGCTGTGTCTATACTGATACTTTAGAACTTGTATCTCAAGGTGGGTGGCGCGTCTACGTTGTCTATGTCTATGGATCTATGGGCTCCAGTAACCACTTAACACCAGGAGGGCTGTGAGCTCGTCCACCCATCTAAGCAATAAAAAAAATTAAAAAAAAGACAACGACTGTTCATTGCTTCACGTGAAATCTTCAGAAAACGCTATCTTGTTTAATTACCACGAACCGAGATAGCACGCACAAGCAAACATGCACTTATTCGCTGTAATAACAAGCTTATCTTTAAAGGAAATATAAATATTTTGCTTGAGTATAATTTTCACGTGCAGCACGTTGTTTCTCTAACTCATGTGTTAATGTGTTTGTTTATAATTTATGACTGACGTTCCATAGTAGTTATAACTAGTATTTTTTTTAAATTATATACAGTCAGACCTGGATAAGCGAGAGTTCAAGGGAGCACAATCTCATTCTCGCTTATAGAGGTTTCTCACTAACCCGAGTTTCTCGCTAATGCTCCCTCTGAATTTCGTTTCGCGATTTTCCGGATTCAAACGCATTCACTATTTTAAGTTCATCACTTAATGACAGTACTTTAATTTTCCGTTTTGACATGATGCAGAACAGAACTTTCCTTCGCAATTGATTAACGATAAACTGAGTAAGACCGACAAACAGGACGGTACACAGGCACACGTGTCCAGTCAAAAAGAATGCGATAAAATAACAATGTTATTTAGTTCCACGAAATAGAATAGGTTCAATATTGACGAGAAAAAAATACAAAAACAATGATAGGAAGTTCCACGAAAGTTAAGAATGAGTCATAAAATAGTAGATGTTAAATTTGTAATTTGTTTTTTCATTTGTTCCTCCTAAATAATATAAATAAAAAAAGCTCGACTGTCGCTTATAGAGGTATAGATAAGTAGCAGTCTCACTTATGGAGGTCCATGAGGGAAAAACGACTCTCTCTTACAGAGGTTTCTGTTTCTCGCTAATAGAGGTTTTGGGAGCTTAAAATGACGGGTCCTGGCTATTACTCTCACTTATAGAGTTTTCTCACTTATCCAGGTTTGACTGTAATTCCTTTATAAAGATAGCTCGACTATTATCTGGAGATTTCTGACATAAGGTGATTTACACACAGTAAAGGGTTGAAACATATTCACGGTTTCTGGATACGTGACATATCTTCGGAACAGCCGTCGTTACTATACTTGAGACCTTAGAACTTTTATCTCAAGGTGGGTGGCGCATTTACGTTGTGGATATCTATGGGCTCCAGTGACCACTTAACACCAGGTGGGCTGTGAGCTCGTACACCCAACTAAGCAATAAAAAAAAAATAAAAAAGCGAATGATGAACATTTATTCATTCTTTTATCGTTAAACATCGAATGTAGTATGAATGAAAATGATTTTTTTTCTTTCTAATCTTAAATATATTTAACGTCAAATAAATAAATACGTCTCCAACATGGAAATGGACAGGCCTTTGTTTTTTCAAAGTTAACGTGTAAATCTCCGTCAAATGTTACTGCATTCATGTGACGTCATTAGTGGCCAACATAACGACACAACTATAATAAACTTTCCCTTACTTAGTTAGTTAGTTAAAACTTAGGATTAAAATAAATATTAAAATATATACAGTGATTTAAATACGTTTCTTTTTTAAATTAATGTAGACCTGGCACCGCACCGCAAAACCCGCAAAATTATAATTTGCGTAATTACTGGTGGTAGGACCTCTTGTAAGTCCACAAGGGTAGGTACCACCGCCTTGCCTATTTCTGCCGTGAAGCAGTAATGCATTTCTATTTGAAGGGTGCGGCAGCCGTTGTAACTATACTGAGACCTTAGAACTCTTATCTCAAGTTGGGTGGCGACATTTACGTTGTAAATGTCTATGGACCCCAGTAACCAGGTGTGCTGTGAGCTCGTCCACCCATCTAAGAAATAAAAAATAAATAAAAACTAAACCACTGTCCTACCCTCCTGCCCAAGACAGAACCTGGGAAAGGTGGAAGGGATAACCGCACTCAACACTCTCCTTTTTTTTCTATATAGCCCCCACTTTTTAAGTCTTGTTTGTATCTTAACTACTGACAGTAGAGCATATTGCAAGTACACACGGACTAGGCAACATCATATCATACACAGGGTGTTCCCTTGGAAGAACTGCCTCATTTGAATTCCCATTTGATTTAATCACTCAGTAATATGTTTTAAGTTGAGAATTATTTTGGAATCCAATATTTTAAGACAAAGCTAAAATAGACAATGTTTTGTTTCTTTGGTTTACAAAAATAACAAGAGCAAAGGTTTTGCATTGGCATAGAAAGCATTGTTTTGCAAATGATAAGGAAAATAGATTCCGTAACAATAAATTCCAAAGAAATAATGTTAATAAGATATGATAACGTGTTTTTAATCTTTAAATAAGAATAATAATTCCAAGGTCATTAGAATAATATATTTCTGGTCAATGGCATATTTATTTGTTTTCATATGTTGGTGCAAGTGACGATCTTTTAATTACACTTGTAGACAAATATTTATTTTCCACAACACAAAGTGTCTATTACATTGCATTACTATTTTATACATATTACTTGTGATTTAAAATATCGTTGGGTGTGCCCAGACTTTAACCCTGCCAAAGTTTAACACTAAAACATTCCTGATACCAGTTTTGTATGGCCGGAAGACATTGGCAACACAATGTTAATCCCGAAGCACACCACAATTATTATTGTAACTATTCCTTCCCTTCCCTTCTCCCCTGACTGTTCAGAATGGAATACGTAAAATTGATTATAACTGAAATAAGTAGAATGGTGGTACTGGTGTAACCGACTGATTACTAACATACAACTTACCACCAGTAAAATGATATCACTTATAAAGTTCAACAATTAAAAAAAAATTGGTATTTAAGATTCGATTACCACAAAGCCTTACCAAAAACTTTTTTTTATTAGTATCTTTGGCTTCAGTTTACAGTTAGATTAAAAAAAAAAACCTTTTTAATATTTTAACTTCCATATTATTATAATTTATCTTTTATAAATACATATTACATTCCATATTTGCTTAATACTTATTACTTGTGCCATTTTAAGCATATATTATAATGCAACCAGGAAAGTGGACAAAGATCCTAAGATCGAAGCTCATGGGTGATGGTGGTCACGACCCTCAGACATGAGGAACACGACTCGAGGAGGAGGATAATGCAACCAAAATATTAGATTATATTTATTTATTGTCATCATAATGCCATAGATTTTTCATGATGCCCATTGCAGTAGTAGAATTGACATAATTTCATTCATAATTTCCAGGAAACAAGTCCGATACAATTTTCTCCTAGGATCACTTTTGCAAAAATCATATATGAGTCGACTATTATCAAAGCCGGCAATCTGACTTTTGGACAATTATTGGTAAATCAGAAAAACGAATTATTGACTTTGTATTCCATTGGCAGTCACAAAACTCTTCGGAACGACATCTTAGATAAATAACAGGTTAACTATTAACCTTTATTTAATGCAGGTTTTGAACCGTATTCTTTGAAGGAGACGATTATATTCAAATTTTTTTTGTCCAAATGCACAGATTGCCACCTTTGATAATAGACTACTCATATGAAGTATACTCAAAAAAATATTTAGAATTAATTTAATTTCTATGATAACTTGCAAATATTATTTTTCTATATCTAAATATATATTTTATTTCCAGAATCTTCTTCATTGAAAATGCTGGTTTTTAGAGTAACTAAATTGGTTTTTTAAAGATTTTAATTCTAATTTTAATTAATACTTTTTTGTCATTAAAATGAATTAAATTAGAATTTAAATTTTGGTGTTTATTTTTTGTAAACTTGTAATTGATTGACACATTCATACTGAAATAGAAATAAAAACCGTTTCTGTGATTCCAAGCTTATCATACTAAACCAATATCTAATATATGATTATGCTGGTGGAATATCGAATATTTTTATATCATAAATGATCTATTGTAGAACTCCAATGAAATTTTAGTACTAATTAAATTCTTAATGTATGATGTAGTCGTTCTTAGATGGTTTAAATAAAGAAGTTAACAACAAAAGTCGCTATACGTAATTTATGCGATAAACCTGTTTTTGGGGAAGATACTTAAAAACAAAAAAAAATACTTACGCCGCAAGCTTCTCGCTACTGACACGGAGAAATTATTTAACGCCGACATTTTGATAAATTAACCACTAATTTTATACTTTATTTCACTCGAATTAAGGTTTTTTTATTTAAACTTATAGATTAGCACAGCACATCCACTTATGGTCACAAAATTAACAGTACATAAATTTTAAAGCATGTGTTTCGAATTTTGCAAAAGTGACGTATCCGTGCGATAAATTTATCGTAAGAGGCGCGGCGACAATATAATATTAAACCAATTGCCAATAACCGTCGTGGCGTGGCTGTCCTGAATCTGAAAGATAAGCTATCGCTTTATTATTAGAGAAATATAAATCAACAAAGCAAGCAACCAATGCAACGACCCGATACAAAGCTTTGACAGTTTGACATAACATTTTATTTGACAAATGACTTTAGAATTTTATTGACAGGGATGCCTCTTGTTTCATTCGAAACAAGATAAGGATTAAGGAATCAGTTTAATACATTCCGATTGTTCTAACAAAATATCAAAGATGAACAATTTCGTTTTAGAACATAATTAACATAATTACTGACTACATAAAAATTGGTATTATCTTTACCCCAATTCCTAATGCCCAATATCTGACATAGGACACGCGTGAATGCACGTATTTCTCACAGCTACCAACACATATTACGAAGGCATAAAGAATGAATACATACTTTAGAATTGTGATAAAATTCAATCTTTTTTTTTTATCCAAATATTTTACTTCTTTTTTACATTTAATCGGCTAGATAAAAAAATAACACGAATGTTAACTAGCTGCTTGTTCAAACATTTTAGTTTCAATGTTAAAATTCATATTACAAACGCGAATTTTATACTAAAAATTGCTTTGCGGGAAATAGACAGAGCGTCCCCTTTCAATCACCTCCCTTATTTAATGCTTCAAACGTTTATAATAAATATCATTAGCGGATTGACACCGTTTCTTCAATCTAATACTAATTTTATCCGATTTCTCAATAAAACCATCAAAGATTGTACAAATGTTTTCATCATAATTACAGCCTATCCACTGGCTACAGCTGAACATAGATCTCTCCAATTGATGTCCAGTGCGGCCGGTCCGTTCCCACCTGCATCCAAAGTGGCCAAACCTGACGACGCTGCTAACACGAACCCTAGCCAGAACCGTGCTTCGCAGAATCTACCACCGGATCGGAAATGCGACCCACTCAGAAGATCCGGCGAGAAACTCAGTGGGCTGTGTCTGTGGGTTAATTTACTCGCCGAGCCCTTCGTCGCAAGAGACGGGTTTGCCGAGAACGATGACCGGTGCTAGGGGTATCTAAAAGCAACGTTAGTGGATCAGGAGGATCCGAGACGACGTGTAATGACGACGATGCTTTTACACATTCAACATTGGTAAATTACCCCATTTCATTACCGACAGTCGATACTTCCACAGCATTAGTTACTCGCAACACTATAATTAATAAAACAACATATGAACTGTATAGTTTTTTTATTTATTAGTTTCGTTATAAAATCGCTAATATTCAACGTTAAAAGCAATAAATAACAAAATTCAACAAACACTATTCACTTGACTCCCACTATATACATGAGAATTCTTAGAGCGCTCCTTCGTCAGATTCTATCGTAATCGATATCGATAAACTTTCAATTTCGAATAATGATTCGCATCACTAAAAAAACTAGAACCATATTATTCAATCTAAGCGATCGGACATAAACACATTATTAGTGTTTAGCACAGAGTCTGGTTTATCGATAACGAACATCACGATCAAATATACATCATAAGAATTCTATTATTTTAACAAATTTTTATCGTCTTCAAAACACCGTGACAAACGAGCCAAACCGAAAAGTATCAAAATTTTATTTCATTTGAACCACTCCGTGATCATGATTTTTTTCTTAAATAAAATACAACGAAACGCTAATAGGAAATAATGTGCAGACAAGCATCGAGAGATTTGAAAAGCGAACAATAAATTTTATTTTACTGTGAACATTGCGAGCGTATAATTCATTGTCTTTATTAAATCTTAACCTAACCTTAAAATATGACAGATGACAATTTCTCGACAATCCCTCTTTTGACAGTTTTCAAAGCTTTTTGAAGTTTAATAAAAGCTTCATTTTTATTATCTCCTATTAGCATTCAAATTTATATGTACTTACAAATTAAAGTCTCATTTTTAACAAAATATATGCATTAAGCTGTATTAAAAACGATAAATCATAAAAATATACCATAATTTATTTTAAGTGTCAAGTTTTTATTTTTATTAAACGAAATGTTTTAATGAAGTGAAGAAACATTATTTTTATTTTCTTAAAATAATATAATAAAGAAATTAAATTAACACAAAACGTGAAGTCTAAATATACACAGAGCATTGTTAATATTCAAGGAATGTCTAGGGAATTAATTTTATTTAATTGGAACATGAAAATTAAAAAGTTGACGAAATCATCCAATTTTTCGACATCTCTGTCTCACTTAAATGCAAAATTTAAATAGGATGAAACCAACGAATGATTTTCGAATTGACTAGAAAGAAGCGTGGATTGAGTATAATTTAATGTTTTTATTTCGCCGCAAACGATATTAGTATTCAGATAGTATAATATATTAGTGTAGTGGTTAATATCGATATTTTAGTATATCGATTAAATATATCAAATATATATATATATATTTTTATTGCTTAGCTGGATGGACGAGCTCACAGCCCACCTGATGTTAAGTGGTTACTGGAGCCCATAGACATCTACAACGTAAATACGCCACCCATCTAGAGATATAAGTTCTAAGGTCTCAGTATAGTTACAACGGCTACCCCACCCTTCGAACCGAAACGTATTACTGCTTCGCGGCGGAAATAGGCGGGGTGGTGGTACCTACCCGTGCGGACTCCCAAGACGTCCTACCACCAGCATATAGATTTTAGTTTGGATTTGAAACAACACAATAGCGATTAATTTCCAAAATAGCAGAATCTGTCTGACGACTGAATTCTAAACTTATAATAAACAAAATTAACGTTAGCTTATTCGTATCGTATGCGTTCGCGTATCGTTCGCTCGGGACGAAACCAGTTGTTCTTGATACTTGTAAGTGCCAAGTATCAACGCGAGTCGATCCACTGAAATGTTTTCAGTGCAGTTTGGAGCTAGCAAAGTGGTGCCTCGTTAAAACGAAATAAACTTCTGCCTTCATATGGCTCTGCACTTAAAAAAATCACATAGCTCCAATTGATAGCAGGATTCGAGAAAAAGAACATAATTCGACGCTTGAAAGGCAAACGTGACTAAGCGACAATGCGTGAACTTTACAGTAGACTAATTTAAAGTTGAAATACCTGAAAACAAAATTTATTTTAACGAATCCAGCTGTAGTCGAATCTAGCTAGTAGCTGTAGGATTGAAATTATTTTAATAGACCTAGAAATATATTTTTCTTGCGCATCGAATATGGTTATTGCCTATCATTTATGTACGAAGCAGTTATTGTCGCTTAGTCACTTTTGCCTTTCAAGCGTCGATTATATGGACGGTTTAGTGACAATCGCTAGGGAAATTAGCAAATTCTTCATACATTACACCTTCATCGTGCTCTTAACGTATTTAACTAGCGCAAAATCACTATCGTGATGTAACTGGTGCAACCAGCTTATGTCGAATTCGAAGATATTTTGGTTTGACGCTAAATTTTTAAACAAATTTACACGGATATTTAACATTATCGTTTCATTAACAATTGACAAAACTATTATATAGTTGATTAATGAACATAACCACTGAGTTTCTCGCCGGATCTTCTCAGTGGGTCGCGATTCCGATCTGGTAGTAAATTCAGCGAAGCACTGCTCTTGTTAAGGCTAGTGTTATCAATTCACTGAAGTTGAGCCCGTGAGCTCACCTACCGGTTGGAATAACCACTTAGTCTACCAACGGTTAGGTAGGGGAAAAGATGAGCATGATTTTAGATATTATACGTAATTAATTAATATATATATTTTTAATGAACACAGCAGTGCCTTAAATAGAGTATTGTATAAGTCAATCGTAAAATTCATTATTAATTTACTTATATCTTTTTATTGGCGTTTTAATTGTCGTTAAGAAGACATTATTATAACATTGGAATCGATAAATAGTACATCATTAGTTCATATCGATACCGCTGATACGTTTCACGTGATCAAAGTTTATTACACAAAGGTTTCGTTTGTTAGAATGAATTTAGCTTAAAGCTCTTGATCATGTAAAATAGGGTTGTCAAAAACATAGTTACTCTAAAAAAAAAATTTTGATTTGACAACCCTGAACGTGCAAATCGGACTTGGATGTTGTGATTTCATTTTTCTCGCCATCGAGTTAAACTAGAGCTGCTTTTGACGTTTAGTTTTCAGTCTGAACAAACATTTATTTAAACACCTAAAATATTTACAGACCAAGCAACCACGCAACGCAACAGCCCAATTACTTTCTCGGCGGATCTTCTCTGTGGGTCGCGTTTCCGATCCAATGGTAGACTCTGTGAAGCACTGCTCTTGCTGGGGCTAGTGTTAGGTTAGGTTAGGTTAGAGCAGGGGAGTCGTTTAGTGGGTGGGCCCTAAAACCCTTGGGCCCGCGATCTGCTCACAGCACCATGCAGATCGTTGAGTCTCACATAGCCCGCGCGCCCCTTTTGCGCGGGGACCTCGTAGGAGGTTCGGCCCCAGGCCAGGAAAAAAAAAAAGAGGTTAGGGCCCCGTGAGCTCACCTACTAATTCTGTGAATCTATCATAACCTCTCGAGGTTACTAGAGTAGGTAGGAAAAACAAAAAAGCAGCGCAACTACAACCGACGACCCTAACAAGAGTGTCTGACTAAGAAAAAGATATTTATAGATATATTTATACCTAACATACAAAAAAAAAGGATAGAACCTGGGAGACAAACATTCAAAAGACACATGACTCCGGTGTGGTCGAGAGAATGAGTTTACAAACGAGAAAGGAATCAATTTGATTTTACTTTAATTAGAACGTTACTTCTCGTCTTCAGATATTAAAATGAAAGAATTTTAGCGAACTGTGACGTAACTAACATCAGATGACAAATTCGAGCGTATTGAAGGTAGTTTGAAAACAATTCGTGATCCCAACGTTAGATTGGCAAGGCGAATACCAATAACTTGTCTCACTATTCAATATTTTTAGGCCTTTATATTAAAATTTCGAGGTGACTTCCGTTAAAATCTTTTATTTCCAGATCGAATCACATGAGATCGTATACTATTGCATTGTATAAGTTAAGTAACACGCCAGTTAATGTAATCAAATCAAAAGAAAAGTATCTCTTCATCGATAGTTTGGGGCGCGAATCGGTGACTTGTAGAGTCAGAACAGTTGCACCCCATAGTCACTAGATGGCGTTGTACTGTCCGTGTTGATTGCACTGAAATCCCTCCAACAATATGCTTATGGTACTTAAATAGGAGCAGGGATAATAAGAAAAGTGACTGGACCGTGTTATCAGAGGCAATTGAGCTAAAACTGAATAAAAAAACCAATAGACAATTTATTCACGTTCACGGGGAAGCGGTCAAAGCAAAACATGATTTAATAACGCTATCATTTTTTTAACACGAATCACAACGCGTGACATCATCCGTGGCTAATCGTTGTATAATAGAGTTGATAAGTTATTTACAGGTTTATTTTATAGCCTTACATTAATATAGGTTGGTTTAGAGGAATTTTGGGAAGCATAGAGTCAGCCGGTTCGCCATTGTGAAGGTCTTGTTTCAAATAAACGATCACTTGAAATTTAGCTTCAAATTTCGCCTTTTCACTTCGACATTGCATTTTGTTCAAATTGCCCTTAATCAATATTCATGAATGAATCATGAATTTTGCGGTTTTAACGGGTGTTTAGTATTTCATAGGGTCGTGTGACAAATGACGATCAAAAAAAATCGTTCCTTTTTTTTTGACGATCAATAAAATCGATTCTAACACCTAATCGATTTTGGATAAATCGCGACGTAAAAAGCTAATTTATTGCTCAATTAAAGGCACGCGTAATGTTTCAAAGAAAAATCGTTTGGATATCGAATCGATACGATACTCGATATTTAAAAACAAAACGAAAATGTTTGGTCACAGGCAACCCAACGTTGGACGAAACAAAAGAATTGATACTTTACATTCTTGACCAGTTTTCGAGTATCGAAATGGAAGTACATGTACCTATATAGTAATGTACGAGGTTTAATCTAGTATTTTATTGCTTATATGGTCGGACCAAATAGCGGAGGAACTGGGGATACCTATCAGCGACGCACTCCACCGGGCTGCAGGGTGGGATCGATGGAGACAGTTGGTTGACGAAATCGGACAGAGTCACGATCCTCAGCAGTGAGGAACCGATCGAAGAGAGAGAGATGGTTGGACGAGCACACAGCCTACCTGGTGTTAAGTGGTTAACGGAGCACATAGACATCTACAACGTAAATGCGCCACCCAACTTGAGATATAAGTTCCAAGGTCTCAGTATAGTTACAACAAATTCAAGCTTGACCATCTCGTGGCCTCTGGTAATGTACTTCGGGCCCAGATTCAATCCACAATCACAGTACATTGGTTACAGATATATGCCGTTTGGTATTTTGATCATTTGTATGTACCCAAAAACCACCCAAGTGAAATTTTATATTTTTAAACCAAATTTACAATATTTATTAGAATCATACGACAAGAAAATTCGGGGAACGAAATTCATGTCTCAAACTTCTTTAGTTAGTACTTCAGTCACATTATGTATTTATTTATTAGATAAGATTTTTTTCTTCAATTCTAAGATATTTGGGACATAGCAATATATTTTAACGTCGATTTAAATACTAAATTAAACCTCGTATATATTTATTAATTACATTAAATAACTACAACGAACAGGAGGATGAATTTACAACAATATTAACGAGTAAAATCTTGATACTTTACTTGATATTCTTCTGCAAAAAAATACAGAAAGGATCAAGACTACAGTCGTTGTTAATCTTCTATCTAATGTAAACTCACACAAGACAGGGACAAACGTAGAATAAATATGAGAATAGTCTTGATACTTTAATTAGATTCAGTCTTCTTTTTTTTCTTCGTCGGATTTCGGGTCCGCCTCAACCGGGGAGGGGGGACGATCCGACTCGCTCATCGATTCTGGAAAAAATAATTGTGCCTAATAAATAATATAATATATATTGAAACTGTTATTTTAATCCATTTAAATTGGCTGAAAAGTTTACAAATCGCTTGATACTAGGCACCTTGAGATATAAGGTTTTGAATCGAGACCTCAAGCGATAGAGTCTAAAATGATTTATACAGGATATTAATATATAGATCATTTAATCACTATTACTGTCTGACTGTAGAAGATGCCAGTTTTTTTTTTCCTACGTTATAGCCTAAGGGGCTATTCGACCATCACGAGAACGAGTAGGTGAGCTCACGGGCTCAACTTGACAGAATTTGCTAATACTAACCCTAGCGATAGCAGTGCTTCGCAGAATCTACCACTGGAACAGAATCGCGACCCACTGACAAGATCCGGCGAGAAACTCAGTGGGCTTCACGATGCATCTTTTTTTATACAACTAGTTGTAATCACAGATTTATAGTCTTAATTTGTTCCCGACAATTCGACGTGTTGCCAGCGCCATGATCAAGCGTCGACTGGAGACTGCGGGTAGGATGTCCGAAATATAAAATCTGTCTACCCGCTTTCAGAAACGTTTTCCACTCGTCTACAATATACACTGAAGTCGACCGAAGACCAACTTATATTTGTTAAATAACCGTTTTCATACATTTTTATAGTTAGATGTCGAAACGCAAACCTGTGTTTTTTCTATCACCACAGTCACGGATTCGCTATTCCTATAGTAAATATAACATACAATGGTCGAAACTTTTTTTTTATTGCATAGGTTGGTGGACGAGCTCACAGCCCACCTGGTGTTAAGTGGTTACCGGAACCCATAGCCCTCTACAACGTAAATGCCGCCACCCACGTTTAGATATGAGTTCTAAGGTCTCAGTATAGTTACCACCGCTGTCGCCCCCTTCAAGCCGAAACGCATTACTGCTTCACAGAAATAGGTAGGATGGTGGTACCTACCCGTGCGGACTCACAAAACGTCCTACCACCAGTAAAAGCTTCTATAGTTAAACTGTTACTTACTTAGTATTATGTTTTAGCCTCCAATTACGTCATACGCCACGAAATGCTTTAGGAATGAGGGCTACCGACTCTCTGTTGCCTAACTAAGCAGTAGGAATAGGCAGGACCGCCAATCGCGAGTGCTGATGATGTAAGGTAAAGTACGCAATTATACTCACTCTCAAAATTATTACAATGATTTCCTCCATTCTTCTCGTCTTCGCTTTCACTTCCGGAACTGGCTACCGAAGAATCGTCACTTCCACCTGTCGTAAAGAAAGAAATCATTTTATATTTCATAATTCTCTGAAGTTTAATTAGTTGCGATGCGCGCCATCTATCGTTCGAGGACGGTACTATGACAAAACTAAACAGTACTTCAATTCATTCGAATGAACGTTGATCGTATCCGACAGAGCCCTGATTTTTTTTATCGCTTATATGGGTGGACGAGCGCACAGCCCACCTGGTGTTAAGCGGTTACTGGAGCCCATAGACATCTACAACGAAATTGAAATATAAGTTCTAAGGTCTCAAGTATAGTTACAACGGCTGCCCCACCCTTCGAACCGAAACGCATTACTGCTTCACGGCAGAAATAGGTAGGGTGGTGGTACCTTTTAAAGCGGTGGTAAGTTTTATTATTTAAGTATTAAAGTTTCATTGCCAATACTAAAATGTTTATATTTTGCACTAGTGGATTCCATAATAAGTTACGCTCTTGATTGCTATGGATTAACATTTAAAACATACATAGATAAAATAGAATCATTGCCAACAAGATTTTTAAAATTACTCGTAAATAAAAAGACAAAGAATCAATGTAAAGGAGATTACTCTAAAACTCTATAAAATATGTAAAATTTTACCGGCTAGCCTGAAACATAAATATCTTCTACTTGTAAACAATCATAGTAAACAGGATCGTTTAACTAACTTGGTGCAACATAAAACTGGCACAAGGTCAATGTCCAAAGGAAAATTTGAAATACCCATGATACAAAATTACTATGAAGATAGAACGTTAAAAAAACGTGCTCCATACTTACTCAATAGTTTACCCGAGGACATAAGACGTGAGCCTATACTTGCTAAATTTAAAAGCTTATTAAAAAAAACATTTGTTAAATACGTTGTAACCATTTCCGTAAATTAATTGTGTTATTATAGTATAACTTAGTTGAATGGTTTATACGCTATGTTTGTATAAAGCAGTTTGACTGCAGGTAACTCACCTGCAGTCAAACTGCGTAAGCAGTTTTGTGGTGCATGTTTTGAATGTAAGTGTAACTTTTTATGAATAAATATATTACATACATACTACCCGTGCGGACTCACAAGAGGTCCTACCACCATTACATATATAATGAATGAACTGACCGTGCATCCTCCTTACGGCCGGCGGCAGCGCCTTCGGGCTCAGCAGCGGCGCGGCCGGCCTCTGCTTCCGCGCCGGGTTGAGACGCCCGCAGTACGCGCACACGTACGACACGTACTCGTACTCTTCGGCCATCGCCATGCCTGACACGGGTAGGTATAGAGCTTCTCAGTACTGTTGCCGGCTACTCAGCAATAACAACCGATTCGCGTGTACATAGCGCATATGCCAACCCAACCCAAGAAAAGTGTTTTAACCGACTTAAAAAAAGATGGAGGTTCTCAATTCGACTATGTTTTTCTGTTTGTTCGTTACCTCATAACTTTTGACTGGGTGAAACGATTTTGATGATTTTGAAGTGAAACTTCTTTAAGCGCATGAGGGTAAATTTTTTACAGATGTAACGTCACGCAGGTATGCAACGGAAGTATCGAAAAAGAGAGAGAGAGCGATCGAGACCGATTGAGAGAGAGTAAGACAGGGCGAACGTAGCATGAAGCAACTAGCCATGGAGTGAGAGTTGGGAGCAAGCAAGTGAGAAAGATCGAGAGAAAAAGTGAGACAGAGCGAACGTCGTATCACGCACAGTGCCATGGAGCGAGAGGTGGGAGAGAGCTATAGTGAAAAAGATTGAACGAGAGAGAGAATAAGGGATATCGAGAAATAATACACGCTAATTTGGTTTGTGTATTCGTTCACTAGTTAATTACTTTTAATACAGCGCCATCTATGAATTTTTTTTAATACTAACGTGTGTATGAAACCTCTTGTAGGGAATTTCAATTTAGGATTATACGTAAAGTTAAAATATCAATTCACAGAGGGCGCTACCTCATACTATAAAAGTTGATTTACAATTATTTACTAATGACAAAATTTTACATATATGTACTTAGACATTTAGGATAATTGTATTTTAATTTTTGAAGGTTTCACTTCTACCACGTGTGAATTGCACACATTTTGTTTTTTTTATTAGAAATCTGACGCTTCCCATGTGGTCCCATTTCAATCGTTATTTTTTTTCATTTTTTTTATTTCCCGTGTAGGTAGAGGAGCATACGGCCCACCTGATGGTGAGTGGTTACCGTCGCCCATGGACTCCAGCAATGCCAGGGGCAAAGCCAAGCCGCTGCCTACCGTTAAATATATCATAAATCGTATCATATATCGCACCTTTAGAATTATATAGACCCAATCAAAAAAATGTGTTCTTGGAAAACATCGACATAAAAATTTCAAACCGAAAAGTCGTAGTGAAAGAGACCGATAGATAAGTTTGTCTCTATCTACTAAGCTACTTTTGTTCATTTCAATATTAAGAGTTGTTGGAAACCCAACAAATTGGTATGAAACCTTTTTTATTATTGTGGTTACATACATTACATTTGAATTTTGAATTTTGGAATGTCTTAGTTTTGTAATTCTCTTTTCATCCGTGCTATTGTACGCGATTTATAAAATTCTAAAAATACACAAATTTTATACGTGCAATCCTCGCGAGTTTATTTATCAAGTTCCTTGCCCATCCTAATCATACAGTCCACTACAAGAGTCGCTGCAAGCGGTCGTTCTAATTAATTTTTTTTATTAAAGTCGATATCCAAAAATTTCGATATAAGTCTCTATAATTCTAAAGGTGCGATATATCGAGGACTGAAAGGAAAATTTGTTTTAAACGACATTCCGCTTAATACGCGAAATTTATCTTTATAATCAAAAGTTCGTTTTATTTGGTATCAGCATCAACAGTTCGATGTTTACAATTGAACTTCAATTAAAGGACACGGGCCATTTTCGGCCCAGCTACTCGTGCTCTCAAGGATATTAATGAAATGTCTATAGAAAATAAATAATAGCTTAAAAAAACTAACAAAATAGGTAGGCTCCTTTTATAGAAAATCCAACTAAAAAATAGAAAATAAATTTTAATAAATTTGAATTCAAAATAGTGTAAGAAAAAATTATTTTTATTGTAAAAAAAAGCGTGGGGTGCTTTTCAGGATATTATCAAAATAACCCTTCTACTCATATCTGTTCATAAAATATTTATAACTACTGATACCATGCACCCAAATCATTTTTTCTTACACTATTTTTAATTCAAATTTATTAAAATTTGATTGTCTATTTGGATTTTCTATAAAAGCGTATTTTGTTAGTTTTTTTTAAACTATAATATTATTTATTTAATTTTCAATGTCCCCTTACCGTTGTGCGAGAAGCATTCCCTGCATATCAGCGCCATCCGATGATTCGGTCCGTCCTTGAGAAGATAGTCCACCACTTTGTCGAGAGCAGACCGGTCCTTGTCGAGCAGTGGCCTGGGCAACTGGTCCGACTGTGGAATATAAGGCACTAATTTATCATCATCATCATCATCATCGTCAGCGTCATCGTCATCGTCATCATCACCATCATCATCATCTCAGCCTGTCTACTGTCCACTGCTGAACATAGGCTCTCCGACTGATGTCCAGTGCGGCCGGTCCGTTGCCACCTGCATCCAACATGACCCAGTAATTTTCACCAGGTCGTCGGTCCTCTGGTAGGTGGTTGTCCCACATTGCGCTTGCCAGTACGTGGTCTCCACTAGAAGAACTTTCTGCCCCATCGGCCGTCCTATCTTCGCGCTATGTGACCTGCCCACTGCCACTTCAGCTTGCTAATCTTACGGGATATGTCAGAGAAGCTATGGTTCTTCTACGGATCTCCTCGTGTCTGATTCGATCTCGTAGAGAAATACCAAGCATAGCCCTCTCCATACCTCGGTGCGCGACACTGAGTATTAAATATTTATTTCAATATTTTTTTTATCTACTTCGAACTTACTATTACTTACTTATTATAATTTAATTTATTATTACTTAATATTAAAATTATAATATTAAATATATATATAAATATAATATTAAATATATCATCATCATTATCCTGCCCTTCTCCCAGTTACCTGGGGTCGGCGCAACATGTTTTCTCCTTCCATACTCTTCTATCATATACCATTTCTTCGCTCACTCCCTTCTTACCCATATCGTCTTTCACGCAATCCATCCATTCCTTCTTAGGTCTACCTCTTCCTCTATATCCTTCAACATTCATAGTTAACACTCTCTCACCAACCTCATTTACATTTCGTCTCATCACACGTCCATACAATCCCAAACGCGCACTCCTCAGCTTCTCTGTCACAGGTGCCACTTTCAGACTTCCTCTAACATATTCATTCCGTATTCTATCCATTCTCGTTACTCCATACATCCATCGCAACATTCGCATCTCTGATGCATGCAATCGCCTTTCATCCGCCACTTTAGTGGTCCAACAAGCTGATCCATACAAGACGGCAGGCCTTACTAAGGTCTTATATATCTTCCCTTTTAGGGGAACCTTTATTATTCCCTTCCCTTCCTTCTCTTTACTTAATATATATTATTACTTATTATAATTTACTATTCGAACACTGATACAGTTGCATCGCTCGATGCGAATAAGCCGGGCGTCTTGTCCTTTAGGCCACGACGACTTCAATCACTGAATCGAGATTTGGCCTCCCAAGTCCCCAAGGGGGGTACCAAAGTTGGCCGGATTTTTCTAGAAAAACAAGCTTCTAACTTACTCTAAGACGCGGTCCTTTGTACAGAGCATTCGGCGTGTTGTTTATAGCCAACATGTTCATTTTATTCGGTATGGGCGTCGAAGTCTGCAACGCTAGCTGTCTCTGCCTTAACTGTCCCGGTGTTGCTGGAAACAGACACTGTTCGATATTCAAATGCTCAAGAGTTGCCAACGTTTTTTGGATGATACGACTTTAGGGGTGAATAAAAGGGGAGGGGTGTAAATGCTACGAACGTGCAGTTCTAGCTGTCGGTGACCTGACCTTGTCATGTAAGGTCATGTAACATAAAAAAAATTGATCATAAAATGTTAGAGGGATTAATTTTAAGCAGCTTGTCAGACCGATAGATATAAAAGAGTTCCTGAAGCGATAATCTATATATTAATACGTGAAGCAAAAACTTTGTACCCCATTTTACGAAAATTGCGCAGACAGAGGGGTGTGAAATTTCCCATACTTAAAGAGAATATAGAGAAGGAGTGCAGAATGATAATACTTTTTTTTTAATAATGCATTAATAATACATTAAATCGATAAAAAACATTACACACACTACCACGAATTTGACACACACACACATATATATACTCTTTGTTTATTGTCAAAGTTTTGTTGTTGCTTAAAGTCTGTGGTCAAATTGAGAATAGGTTAATATTGTTTAACTTTAATATTATTTGTCTATACTGTGGTCTTAGGGTAATCTGTGAATAAAGAAGTTTAATGGTATTTGACAATAGAACCTTAATAATGTTCAAACTTATAATTTCAATCAATTATAGTCAAATTTCGACAACTTTTTTTTTATTGCTTAGATGGATGTACGAGCTCACAGCCGAGTTAAGTGGTTACTGGAGCCCATAGACATATACAACGTAAATGCGCCACACACCTCGAGATATAAGTTCTAAGGTCTCAGTATAGTTACAACGGCTACCCCCACCCTTCGAACCGAAACGCATTACTGCTTCACGACGGAAATAGGCGGGGCGGTGGTACCTACCCGGCGGGGCCACTAGTAATACATAATGACCAAACATAAATATTTGCGCTAACGTTATTCGGCATTTCGTGAGCCGGAAATGTAAAGTGTACAAATCGTTTGACCTGCCTCGCTCACGTATGCTACACTTTATTCCCTGTTTGCATTCCATTGCGCAGTTTAAACAAAACTTTTATACTGATTAAGGAATAGTAGATCTAATGTGTTTTTTGTTATGCGTCTTTAAACTACGAAAAAAACCCACACGTAATTATTAAACATTACGATACAGTGAGAAGATGAAGATCAAATGATGACACGGGAACACGAAAGTCGGATGTGGCAATTCTCAAAACTGTACATACAGGTAGTTTTCCAATTATAGCACAAGAGCGCATTATGCGGCATAATGCTCAACGTTGAATGTTCCAACTACAGCAACTCGAAGCACAATCGAGCACTCTCAAAAGTACTGCTCTCGCGTGATACTCGCAATCGATACCGACTCAGTGACAGAAAATTTACAAGTGTTTTTTCTTTAAGCTGGCATTGATCGAAATTTTGTTTATATTATCGTTAGTAATACTATTTAATGTTGAAAAAAATTGTAAGGCTTTCGTTTCGTCGTAGTTTCTTAGAAATAATCAATGTTGATTAAAACTGTGCTAACTTAGCGCACTCTGCTGATGCATTTGAAAACAAATTCACGTTCCAATTAAGCTTCAGCATAATTCGGCATTGTGCGTCACTGAGTCGTATTATGCTCTGTAATTGGAAAACTACCACAGTCTTCGCGGTAAATTCTAAACTAAACAATAAGCACGCCAATCGGTCGTCACGTTTGAATCCATCGACACATGACATCACAGACACATCGATTACAAAAATATAAGCCAAGAAACAGGCAACCGAGTACCTTTTTTCGAACTTTCCCGAACTTTAGGAAAAGGGGCGACAAAATAATATTCTACGAGCATGGAAACAAAAGTAAGGCCTATTGTGGGCGCGGAACTAGTTGGCCGCGCCTTTGGTATGTCAGCGGTGGGACGGAGAGGTGGGGGCGCTTGCTGTCATTACTGATATGAGATTTGATAATCTCTCTCTCTCTTCGATCGGTCCCTCACTGCTGAGGATCGTGACTCCGTCCGATTCCGTCAACCAGCTGTCTCCATCGATCCCGTTCTGTAGCTTGATGAGGTGCGTCGCTTACAGGTACCCTCAGTTCCTCCGCTATTTGGTCCGACCATCGTTTGGGACCTCTACCCCTAGACCTTTTTCCCTCTATTTTACCGTCACCACAAGGCGTTCCAAATAGCTGGTATCCCTGCGTGCAACATGACCAAAATCCCGCAATATTCTTTGTAGGCAGGTTATGGATAGACGGTGAGTCTTTTCTATTTTTAACTGCCTGAAAATAGAGATGTAGGTGCGGCGGGCCGTCCATGGTATTCGTAGCATGCCTCAACCCAAAGCGACCGGCTTTACCGAACTTACCGAATCGGTAACAAACATTTGGCATACATAAAACTATGAATTACAAAAGCAAAATGCAACAGAGTAGGTGGGTAGTCAAGTAATTTAATAGAGAAATATAAATTCTACTAAATGACAATAAGGTCGTATTTACAGTGGATTCTACCTGGGGGTGAACTAGGAAGATTACCGGGTACGTTCAGGGTTGGTACGAACGGCTTCAACGATTTCGACTGGTCGTCTGGACTTCCGTATTTGTCAAGGATTTCTTTGGCAACCTGGAATTTTGAAAAAAAATATGTTAGTATGATGTAGAAAAAAATTGTTACCTTAATTATTTCACAACAATATTTTCTTAGTTTATCCTGAGTACGTTTGTCTTTGGTGTATTTTAATTTTTTAATTGCATAGATGGGTGGACGAGCTCACAGCCCACCTGGTGTTAAGCGGTTACTGGAGCCCATAGACATCTACAACGTAAATGCGCCACCCACCTTGAGATATAAGTTCTAAGGTCTCATGTATACTTACAACGGCTGCCCCACCCTTCAAACCGAAGCGCAATACTGCTTCACGGCAGAAATAGGCAGGGTGGTGGTACCCACCCACGCGAACTCACAATAGGTCCTACCACCATTTTTATTTACAATAAATATATTTGAATAGTATCAAACGTACCTTAATATTTTGAAGAGCATTAAAAACAATTTAAACAGAAATGGATTGCCGCTGGTGGTGGTGTCCATGCCATTGATGATTAGAGCTCCAGGTTAACAGGCCTCCTCATCATTTTTATGAACATCGTCATCTGCTTTTTTTGCCTACCTATGCTGATGATAGCCTTGAGAGGCTATTTCAGCGTAACCTTAACTAGTAGGTGAGCTCACGGGGCTCAAGCCTGACGACGTTGCTAACACGAACCCTAGCAAGAGCCGTGCTTCGCAGAATCTACCACCGGAGCGGAAACGCGACCCACTGAAAAGATCCGGCGAGAAACTCAGTGGGCTCGTCATCAGCATCTATCTCCTTACCTTATATGTCTCTGTGTTCATCACCTCTTCCAATATCTTCTTTTTATCCTCCCTCATTTTGCTTAACTTCATCCTGTTCTTGTTTATCATCCAATTATAATACCAGGATATTGATGACCGTAAGAATATCACACTGAAAAAAGAATACAATTATTCTTCATTAAATGTCTCCTACCGAGATACTGTTAGGCATTCCTAGCATCGGTCTGCGTTCGCTTAACCCAAAACCACAATGGACTGAGTTTCTCGCCGGACCTTCTCAGTGGTCCTCCTCAGTGGACTTTTTGTTGTCGTTGTGGCCTAAAGGATAAGACGTCCGGTGCATTCGTGTTGAGCGATGCACCGATGTTCGAATCCCAGGCGGGTACCAATTTTTCTAATGAAATACGTACTCAACAAATCTTCACGATTGACTTCCGCGGTGAAGCAATAACATCGTGTAATAAAAATCAAACCCGCAAAATTATAATTTGCATAATTACTGGTGGTAGGACCTCTTGTGAGT